>NC_046333.1:357403-701153 GCF_000738735.6 Corvus cornix cornix | reverse complement strand
TGGAACTGGGGTCACAATGCATGGACAGGTATCTCTACACATTAAAATCAGTCTCAGAAGTATTTCTCCAAACTGGAGAACAGTCCCAGTTAATCATGGGTCACGAGTTGGGATTTGCTGGATATATGGGGTTTTTCCTGCTGTTCCGCAAGGCTTCTGGAACAGTTGGAGTCTTCCTCAATTTATTGTGTGAGGGGACGGGGTGAAGTCTCTCAGATTAATTAAAGACCCCACATGTAAGAAACCTTTGCAGCCACACCTTCTATTTCAGCAAATCTTTCAATTTGGTGTAAGAAGCACAGATGTTTAACATTTCTGCTTGCCAGTGAGAACATGCCCTAACTTAAAGAGCAGCAGTTTTACAATGGGGGCAGTTAAAACCCCCACAGTACAGGAATTCTGCCCTTCAAGGGTTATTAGAGAGCAACCAGAGGTGCAGCTTTACCAAAGGAAAAGTTGGTTTGCTCAGAACAAGAACCTGTGGTAGATTTGGTCTCACAGTTACCAGGTTGACCCAGCACTGCCTCATTTGAACTGGAGCAGCACTAAAAGAGGAGCTCCTGCTTCTCATTTTCATCAGTTCTGCCTGAAAAGAGAGGGCTGAGGGTTGTTTTTCTTAACAAATCAGGTAAAGTTTTAGTGGTTTCTGTGCAAAGAGATTGGAATGTCATGTGTGAGAGTGGATCACAGCAAGAGCTGTGGGATGGACTTCAAGGGAGCAGCCAGTTGGGCTGTGCCTTGGGCTGTGATGCCTTGGGAAGTGATGTGGGTGTTCTTCAGTGGGAAGGAGCTGCAGAGAAGGACCCTGATGTCCCAGTTTCTCAGGGTGGCTCACCTGCAAGTGACAATGTGGAGAAGGGAGCTGTGGGTTTGTGGTGTGTGCTAGCAGAGTTTCCTCTGTGGGGAAGTCAGTGTTACCACACAAGCAGGAGCTGACGCTGGGCACCTCGTGCAGCTGAATCCCGCACAGGATATTCCTCCATTCCTTAATTAGTGTGGTAACTCCCCGTCCCAGCCCTTCTGAAGGGAGCAGGGCTCTTCTGGAAGGTTTTTCTCACTCCTGAGTGCTTCACTGCTTTACTAAAGCTAAAATGACACTTTTCACCAGGCTGTTTCCTCATTCAGCTAAAAGCTCTGGCATTTTACTTCCCTGGAACACGAAATGTCCATCTGTGCGGAGAGGAACATGGATTAGTGTTCCTGTCTGACTGCTGAGCAGGTACTGAGGTGGTGTTTTCCTGTGGGATTGGCTGGATGACTTGCAGTGGTGGAGAACAAGCTGGACATTTCTTTCTCCATGTGGATTGAAATACTTTAACTCTGTGGCTCAGTTTATGTTCTCTTCTGCAAGGGGGCTGTCAGGAGTAATTATTGGGATAGAATCTTTTTTTTTAACAGCTATGTCTGCTTCACAATGAAGAAACATTATCAACAGAATGTAAAATATTGGGTAGAAAAATTTGGTATGTGACACCCAGGTCAGGAGATGGTTCCCAGGTAGAGCTGGTGGGAGCAGCTGCACTGGAATCATGGCAAACGTAGGGAAAACAGCTGGAGCAGGTAAAGGTGGGCTCGTGACTCGGATGTGGCTGTCACAGGTGGCTGGGCAGGTGTGACAGGGACTGACAGGGGCCCTGTGAGCTCTTAAGCCATTCATTGAGCACCTGAAATGCCACTTAGGGCAGGGATGTCCTGATCAGCCTGGATTAATTCAGCTTTAATGCTGTGTTTGGGGCAACCTATTAGGGTGTGTAACGAGGGAAAAGTCACTCACAGTTTTCATGGAATATCCTAAATGGCTTGAGCAAGTGTTGATGGGAAACAGCAATCACAGGATGGTTGGAATGTGAGGGGACCTCTGGAGCCCATCCAGTCCAGCCCCTGCCTGGGCAGGGGCACCTGGAGCAGGTGACACAGGAACGTGTCCAGGGGGTTTGGGATCCCTCTGGAGAGGGAGACTCCAGGCCCCCCTGGGCAGCTGTTCCAGGGCTCTGCCCCTCCTCCATGGAAAGAGGCTCTTCCTCCTGCTGAGCTGGAACTTGCTGTGTTTTGGTTTGTGGCCACTGCTCCTTGTCCTGTCACTGGCACCACTCTTATTCCTGCTGAGGGCACTGAGGAAAGCTGCCTGGATCACTGGAAGGGGACTGCAGCAAAATCTCCCAAGTTTTAGTTAATTCTGAGTGACACCACTCATGTCCCAGCATCCCTAATTCCCTGCCATCCCGGGACTCTGTGATCACACGCTTCCTTCTGCTTTGTGTCTTGCAGATAAGCAGTTTGTGAGGACTGAAGTACCTGCCCAGGGAACACCTGCTTGTGAGGTAGGAACTGATTTTCTAATGACCCAACACTAAATCTCTAATTGAAAAGCAGAGGTTGGCTACAGCTGCGTGCACACCAAAGCAGCCATGCTGGGAATCGCAGCGACCATCCAGAGATCTGAAATGGGAGCTCTGCCTCCGGGAACTTCTGTGGAGCAGACATGTCTGGAATGCACTCACCTTTCCATTCTCTTCTGTTAAACCTTCAAATCACTGCTCTTTTTACACTCTTCCAGTTAGAGTCCTTCCAGATAGAATCAGAAAGGTCTGGGTTGGAAGGGATCCTAAGGATCATCCCATTCCCACCCCTGCCATGGGCAGGGACACCTCCCACTGTCCCAGGCTGCTCCAAGCCCCAATGTCCAGCCTGGCCTTGGGCACTGCCAGGGATCCAGGGGCAGCCCCAGCTGCTCTGGGCACCCTGTGCCAGGGCCTGCCCACCCTCCCAGCCAGGAATTCCCAATTCCCAATCTCCCATCCATCCCTGCCCTCTGGCACTGGGAAGCCATTCCCTGTGTCCTGTCCCTCCAGGCCTTGTCCCCAGTCCCTCTGCAGCTCTCCTGGAGCCCCTTTAGGCCCTGCCAGGGGCTCTGAGCTCTCCCTGTGTCCTTCCCTTCTCCAGGGGAACATTCCCAGCTGTCCCAGGCTGGCTCCAGAGCAGAGGGGCTCCAGCCTTTCAGGTATTTATTAAAGTTTCAAATATTCCTGGGGTTCTGTTTGGGATAACAGGGCTGGTGTGGAACTCAAGGCTTGTCCTTTCTGGCCACCTGGACCTTCTTTCCTTGCCTTTTCTGTTGCAAATGCTCACATCTTGTTTAACTTGGTCGCTCAAATCTTCTTTTTATCAGAGTAAGAGGACTACAAAAGATTAAAATGGGTAAACTAGGCCAAGAAGAACAAGTCTGATTTGATTTGTTAGGAATTGGGAGCAGCGGATCATCCAGTTTTTTTATCCTGGCTGTCCTTTGGGATGGCACAATAAAGCTCCAGTTCCACTGGAAGCTGCCATCAGGTCTGCAGTTGGGATGTTCGAGGTGCTGGTGCTCACATAATGTGGTTTGGGGAAGGAATTACGATTTATTCCTGATATTTGTATGGACTGAGAGACCTGGGTGTCTTCTGCAGAGCAGTCTGGGATTGTTCTCAAATGCTGGTTATGTCTTTGAGTCCTGAGAGGAATGTCTGCTGTTTTCCTCAGGGTTTGATCCATCCATCTGCCTTTTCCTTTAAAAAGGGCCTGAGCTGCTACTGGCAGTGCTGGTACATCCAGTGACCCTTGGCTGTGAGGAGTGCAGAGGAGTCACATGGATGTAGCTCATAACACCTTGTTTTATATCACCAGCTCTATCCACTGTGATCTCCTGGAAGTGACAGGAGCCTCACATGTCTCCTAGAACTTAGTTATGGGATAAAACTGTTCCTCAGGTGCCTTTTTGCTCAGCGTCCTTAGATGGCAGATGCAGAGATAAGGCCGTAGGTGCAGAGTCCTTTATTGTCAGGGGGCTGACGCTCCTGTTCAGGGTGGGACTGGAAGAGGCTCCTGTGTCCCTGTTCAGGGTGGGACTGGAAGAGGCTCCTGTGTCCCTGTTCAGGGTGGGACTGGAAGAGGCTCCTGTGTCCCTGTTCAGGGTGGGACTGGAAGATGCTCCTGTGTCCCTGTTCAGGGTGGGACTGGAAGAGGCTCCTGTGTCCCTGTTCAGGGTGGGACTGGAAGAGGCTCCTGTGTCCCTGTTCAGGGTGGGACTGGAAGATGCTCCATTGCTGCAGGGGCTGGGCCCAGGCTCCCTGGGGCGTTCCCAGCTCCTGCTGTCGGTCCCGGGCCGTGGCCGCCAGCCAAACCATCTTAAGTCGTTGTCTCAAAGCCACTTGAAGAGAAGCCAAGGAAGATGGCTTATCTCCCCTGGGTGGGCTGGAGGGGGGGGGCTGTGCCCAGAGTGCCCCACGTGCTTGTGCCCGTGGCCTCAGTGGACCTGCAGAGGTCACGGGAGGTGAGGTGTCACCTCCTCCGCAGGGAGAAGCCAGACAGGGAAGGTGATGGAGGAATGGGAGAGCTCTTTGTTTTCCTTTCTGCACCTGCCAGTCTTGAGTGGGTTTTAATTTTCCTCTTTTCTACCTCTCTTGGCTTGGACCAGTGTGGTCTGAAGGTCTGCCAGGCTCCTGGGATGTCTGGACTCGACCTCAGACTTCATGGAATATCTCCAGTTGGAAGGGACCCTTAGGGATCATCGACTCCAATTCCCTGCTCCTCACAGGACCACCTAAAACTAAATCCCATAACTGGAGTGTTCTCCAGGCACCCCTTGAACTCTGACAGGTCATGTTGTACCTCCCAGCTTGTGTAAGGGGGTGACTTTGCCATTAGGATTTCCCTCCTTGCATTTCTCCATTGTCCAAAACTGGGAGTTCCGGTGGAAGCTGCCTCCTGGAGTCCCAGGGATCCATGTACCACTCCACATTTGTTGTTCATGGTTTCAGGACATGGAAGCCAACCAGGTGTTTCCCACAGGCTGCACTGAGCAGTTAAAGTGCTTCCTGGAGTAATTTATCCGGGAATATTTAATCCATGCTCATTGAGTGCGTGGATGAATAAAGGCAGCTTCCTCCCCAACATCCTCTGGGAAGCTGGGAGAGCAGGCAGGAGGGAGGAGGCCTTGCTGGGAGCTGGGCACTGGCTGGTCCTGGTTGGATGAGCTGGCTGAGGAATGTCCTGGGCTCTTTACAAACCTGAACCTGTTATCTCGGATCGTCCCTCAGGAATACCTGAGTTCTTCCTGCTTATTCCATTGTGAGCTCCTCCAGCCAAGCACAGGGGAATGTTTGGTCACCCCTCTGAAACTGCAGACACTGACCATGATTGTGGCACCTGGATCTTCACTGGGTTCTTGTGTTGGTGCCATGTGTACAGGTGGGGAAAAGACCCTTCTGAAAACGTTACCTGCTGGATGAATTTCTTTGTTGTATAACGTCTCTGACTGGGAAGAAACACCCACAAACCCACATCTTTAGGGTCAGTTTTATTGGGTGGGCAGGCCCTGGCACAGGGTGCCCAGAGCAGCTGTGGCTGCCTCTGGATCCCTGGCAGTGTCCAAGGCCAGATGGGACAGGGCTTGGAGCAGCCTGGGACAGTGGGAGATGTCCCTGCCCATGGCAGGGGGTGGAATGGGATGGGCTTTGAGGTCCCTTCCAACCCAAACCATTCAGGGATTTGAGGATTCTGAGTCACTTTAGCACTTAAGGTTTTATTTTCTTAAAGTGATGTAGGATGAACCCTTAATTAAAATCAAAAAAGGTGGTAGGTTTTTTTTTTTTTCAGTACTATGCTGAACATTTATTTATTTATTTAATCTCCTCTTTTTCCCCTTTTGGAAGGGAATTGTTGTGTCCAAGGGCACTTCAGTGTGGCACTGGATGCTGCAGCCGTACCTTTGATAAGAAAGTGAATCATTCTCTAAAGAAACCACCAGACCGTGCCTGATAACACTGCAGGGACACCTGGAATGTCTTTTATTGCTCTTTCATGAAATCTCAGCTTTTGTTTTCTAAGCTAAGCTTGTTTTCCAGCACCCTTGAATGTGTTTGTTATCAGGAGCACGGAAATGTAAATACAATGGTGGTTGGGCTGCAGCAGCTCCTCCCTTCCTCCCCCTGCCTTCCTGCATGCACTTGGGGAGGGGGAAGCTGTTCTGCTGCCTTAATTCATTGCAGAAAGGACTGTTCTTCCCCCTGCTGCCACCCCACCAGATTTCAAAGAGAGCAAAGAGAGACAAGTCTCTCCTTGAGACCAAGAGCTGACACAAGGCCTCGTGCTGGGGCTCCTCTTGGCGTTTTCCCAAGCTCCTGCCTAACAGCACATCCCACTTTTTAACCAGATAAGCCACACAGGCACCGTTCTGCTTGAACTAAGACTGCATTCTTCTGCTTGCAACATTTGAGCACGTTTCCTAGAAGAAAGACTAAAAGAATTGGAGCCTTCACCAGCCTGAGTCTCCCAGCCTTAAGTTTGCAGCTGTTCCTGAGAGTTGCTGTCCAAGTGTGGTTGTGCTGGGTGTAGCTGGTCACTAGGAGCTAATGTTGGTTGATCTCTCAGCCAGCAGGAATTTTGTCCTTAAAACCAGGTCAGGATAACAGAAGGGCTCCCATGTAGAATTTGTTCTTCTGCCTCGCTGGGGGGGAATTGGGCTCAGCTGTTGGATGTGAGCAGTCACTTGGCCTCGCTCTGTGCCCGTCATCTGCTTTTTGCACTGAGTCTGTCATGAACTTTGCATGGCAGGAACAACTTTCAGGGCAGAGTTATTTCTCTTCAGTTAGCCAGGCCTTTCTTGCCTAACCTGCCACGGTAAATGCCATCAGTGTGCCTGCACCACACTCAGGCTGCTCCCTTGTCACTGCTGAGGAGTTCAGTGATGCTCTTCTGGCCCTGGGCCAGCTGTGGGGCTGAACCAGCTAAAGAAAAATCCCCGGGATCCTCTCTAAGAATAAACATCACGGGAGAGCAGGAGTGTCCCCCTGCCTGGGGAGAATTAACGGGTTGTGCTGGGAGGGAATAACAGCAGCAGCTTAAGGGCTGGGCTGGCATCCCTCTGGCTAAAGGGATAAGCTGCAAGGCCTCAGGAGGGTCTGGCCTGGACCTTCAGCGTTCCTCATGCTGAGGATGACACAGTGCTTTCAGAGCGTGCTGGCTTTATCAATCAAGAATCTGATATGTCCCCGGTTGAAGGAGGTGGGAACGTTCCTGCTGAAGCTGTGGTCCAGCAGAGTTCCCTCCAGATGAAATCCTGCTGAACGTGCCATTGACAGGCATTTCTCTGTTTTCAGGCACTTCTCTGTAGCTGTATCTTTGATGTCCCTCCCCTGGGTAGCACGGGAGGTGCTGGACTGCTGCAGGAGTGTGGTGATGCTGCCTCATGGGCCCTGGTCTGGCTCGGGCACCGAGGGATGCTGAGCTAATTCATCTTCCCAGGAATTCCCTCGCCGAGGGAGAAGGTCCCTCTCTGCACTAACACTGGAGCCATGAATTGCTGCCTGGTCCCTCAGAGCATCCTGAGTTCTGCCCTGGGGAGCTTTGGGGTGACTCACTGGGCCTTCCCCTGCCTCACACCCCCTTCTGAAGCTCAGTTACCTTTCTCCTCGTCCTTGGGAGCTGTTCCATTAGCACCAGGAGTGCCCCTCTCCCGTGGATCACAGGCAGGCAGTTCTTGCTTCCCAAGCTTCCAACAAATCCTTTCCTGAGCTGTTGTAGGCAAAAGGCTCAGCCCTGCCTGCAGAGGGGCCCGAGTGTGCTCAGCACTTTTAAAGCTAAAGGCTTCTACCTTGGTTTAAAAGGATTTCAGATTTTGCCTTTCTCACGTGTGTGTAGGCACAAATATCCCTACTTAGACGTAATTCCTAGTAACGTGGAATGTGTTTAATCTCCGTTACATCTATTGTGGAGTTGCCCCGGGATGAACAAAATCCATACAGTGAATTGCTGAAGGTGGTGCAAAAAGGCCCTTTCTAAGCATGTTCCAGTGGCACACCAGTGTGTAAAGGCAGACTGGGATATCCCAGAGCTGTCCTTAACCGGGTAAGGAACAGGGGTGATCCCAGAGGTGTTCTTAACAGGGTAAGGAGAGTAAGGAACAGGGATATCCCAGAGCTGTCCTTAATTAAGGAACAGGGATATCCCAAAGCTGTTCTTAACAGAGTCAGGAACAGGCTCCACAGCTTGGAGCCTTCCGGGTGTTTTCTGCTCCCACCCTAAATGTGCTTAGGGACTTCAGTTCTCCATGAATTTCTGAGCACCCAAGTGGCCTCCTCAGAAAAAGAGGGAGTTTTGTTCCTGGCCTGAAAACCCCTGTGGACCAAGTGGGGAGGTGCTCGTGCGTGGTACGTGGAACGTGTCTGTTCCATTTCCAGGTTCCTCTGGGGGCATTTCTGGGAGTTTGCAAAAGCCACGATCCTCTGAGGCACCTGATGAGTCCATAAAGTCCCTCACTCACTGTAGCCAAGATCTTGCAGAATTTGCAAATAGCTAAAACTCATTTCTTGGTATAGAAATGCTTTGTTTCATTCTTCCAAAGCTTTTTGACCTTCCAGTGGTGTTTGAAAGCTTTAAAACATTGTTTTCTTTTGACAAATCCCCTTGGAAAAGCATTGCCAGGTTTGCTGTGCCACCCCTCTGGAACACCAGGCTGGTGCTGAGTTGTCATGAATGAAAACGATTCTGCACTCGACTTTCTCACGTGGAAGCTTCCAGCCCTGTGTCCTGATGGGCAGGTTCTGGCGCTCTGTAATTATGTTGTCAAGAGAAGGGCTTATTTTAATTAAAAGTGAAGTAGCTGCTGTACTACAGTCACAGACACAACTGGAATTATTCCATGCAGGGGAAGGAGTGGAGCCTGTGTGGAAGTGGAGTGGCTGGAAGCAGAGATGGTGTGTCCTGGCTGCCAGAGGAGCTGCTTCTCTTTTCATGGCTGTGGCTGCTGTTCCCCGTGACCTGGGATGGTTTATGTTCCTTGCCCAGATTTTATCTTGTTTTTTAGTGCACTGGTGAAGGTGCTGATTCGGGGCACTCAGAGTCAGTTTGCTTGCAGAGGATGGCATCCAGCCTGTCCTGTGGGCATCACAGTCATGGAATCATTGAGGTTGGAAAAGACCTCCAAGACTGAGTGCAGCCTGTGCCTGATCTCCAACTTAATTTCAGAATTCATCCTCTCTGGCCTTGCCTTCCCTGCTACGCTCTCAGATGTGTATATACACATATTTATATATTACTATATATACATAAAGGCAAAACTTCAAGTTGATGAAGGCACTGAGGGGCTGCACAGTGGTACTCAAACTATAATTAGGCTGGACTAAACCTCTGCATTTTTTTCTCTCAGCATGACTTGAACTCATTCTCATCTCTGGGTTTGTCCTTCCAGTGTTTGTGCTGCACAGTTTTCATCCCATCTTAGAAATTAACGCCCAAATTCTCACGTGAGAACAAAATCCATTGTTCTGGGAGACATGTACATAAGACAAACATGGAACAGGGTGAATTTAGGGGAGCTGGCACGAGGGCTGAGGGACTGAGGTGAACTTTTGTAGTGAAACGTCTCCCATTTTGTGCACTTGTGTGATTTCCAGGCTGTGGCAATGAGGTGATGTTGCAGGAAGAAGAACGAGGAGGTAAAGATGAGAAGTGTTGGGCGATGCACTCTGTCAGTGATGTGCCATCCTTCCCTTGCTTCCAGGAGGAGAAGGATCTCTCTGGGCAGAGCCAGGCAGCCCTTGTGTTGTGGCTTTGCTCTGGGAGGGAGGTGGGATCCAGGCTCCTCCCTGGGCCGGGTGCTATTAAAGGAAAGCAGCTGACGGGAGCAGCTGCTTGGGCTGGGGCTCAGCCCAGCATCCTCCAGAGAAAGTGCTTTGCAAACAGCCCTTTCCTACCCTGCCCCCACTTGTCCTTCCCTGTGCCAGGAGAAAAGAGGAGACTCTTTCCCCATGATTGATGAAACTCTCCTTATTTGGTGCTGCCTCTCCGGGGAAGCAGCGCACGAAATCCCCTCTGCTGCGAGGCAGTGGAGGCCAGCAGCCAAGCTGGGCTCTGGGGAGCTGGGTTTTCAAAGCTGTTAAAGAGTAGGCCATTTTGGAGCTAAAACTTTGGGCAGAAGGTGGGCAGAGTCTCTTTATTCCTTAGATAAATATTTATGATTTTGGAGTCCTTTTTAGGTCTCTTACTTCAGCGCTTGTAGGCCTGTGCACACCTCGACACTTGAAAGTCCCTCACAGTTATTATCTATGAACTCATCTTCCATGTGGCTGTTTTGAAGGCCAGCCAAGAGCATTAATCCCCACCTTCTAGGGTCCCTGATCCCTGCTGGGGCTTAGAGGAAAGTTATTCTTGTCCTCCCAGTGAAGCTGCTCTGGCAGAGCATCTCTCTCTGTAACTTAAGGCAAGTTTATTAATGTGACTTTTTATCAGCTTGGAAAGGGTACAGCTCTGGATGGAGCAATCCAACTTGGACAGTCTTACCCCGTCCTGCTGAGTGCTTAATGGCACTGAAATTGCCCAAAGGGAGGGAATCGGTGCAGGAGGTTGGTGTGCTCTTATCTCATCTCAGGCATAATTACCAGCAGTAAAACGCTCTTTGCAGGCACGAGTACACGAGTATGTGCCATGGATCTTTTTTGGGAATGGGTGCAGCTGAAGTGGAGTCAGGGCTGGAAATGGGCTGCTGGGGTGATTCTTTGCAGTTGTATCACTCTTCTTCTCCTCAGCCTGACATTCCTGAAGCCTCCCAGCTCTGGTTTTTGTCCAGTAGTGGCTGTGCTGGCGTCCGGCCCTCTCCCTGCATGAGCCTCCCCCTTTCCACCATCCCTCCTTACTCAAAGTCTGCTTTGGTTCCAGGAGCGCTTCTCTGAATGCTCTGGGCTGCTTCAGGTGGGCTTCCTTCCGTTTGTTGTCCTTTCAGGGATTTGGACAGGAGGGGAGTTTGTACAACTTTGCTTTCAGCTCCCTCTGCCAGTTTGGTGGCTTTGGGCAGCTCTGATGATCAGTCTGGTGTCGCATGGAGGGTTTGGGAGCTGGGTCAGGGCCCTGTCATGGAGCTGTGCTGCCTCTCTGGTGCTGCCTCTCCAGCCCTCCCTTCCACAGGGAAGTTGCAAAACACCCCTCAGGCTTTTGGACAAGTGCAGAGCAATGGCAGCAGCGTAATTCCCAGGAATGCGGTAGGGTTGCTCTCTTGGGTATCTGGAGTTTCTGTCTCGAGTTGTATGGGCAGAGCCTGGCTCTCCAAAGCCTGAGAGCAGCAGGAGTTGCTGTGGAGTGCCCTGATCAAACAGGCTCGTGCTTCGTGCCTGGAGCTCCCAGCAGCTCCTTCTGGAGCCCGTGCCTGGTGTTACCCCCTGAGGAAAGGTTCTGCAGAGCTGACATCCTCACCCTGAGCGGAGGGGAACCGATGGAAAACCTGCAGGTGAGAGTGTGAAATGAGAGTTTGCAGAGTTCTCAGTGCAGCTGAACACGGGACTGAACTGAGATCAAACAGGGGGATCTGTGCCATGGAAATGCTGGGTTCCAGAGGCCTGGCTGGGAGCTGCTGGGAGGGTGGGCAGGCCCTGGCACAGGGTGCCCAGAGCAGCTGGGGCTGCCCCTGGATCCCTGGCAGTGCCCAAGGCCAGGCTGGACATTGGGGCTTGGAGCAGCCTGGGACAGTGGGAGGTGTCCCTGCCCATGGCAGGGGTGGCACTGGATGATCCTTAAGGTCTCTCCAACCCAAACCATCCTGGGATACCATTCCATGATACCGGGTGCCTGCACACTTGTGTGTGTATTTAGACATGCTCAAACAGGAATTCTCTCTGGTTCTCTTGCATTTGGATATTCCTTCTGCCTTGATCTTTGACGGAGATCTGGCTCCAGCTAATTACTTTTACTTTGCATAAGTGCAGAGTGTAGACTTTATTTTTCAACTGCTTATACTGAGTTGAAAATGATGTTAATAAGGGACATATTATATTCATGTTTCCCGCTACTGGAATTCCTCGAAGTGCTGAAGTATCAGTATTTATTTCTCTGTTCCCTTTCCTCTGCCAGTGACAGCCCTGGCCACAGTGCACCCTTTGTGTAGGGATCTGGAACCTTCCATAGTACCTGGGAATGATGGCATTGGTTCTCTCCAGGCAGCTGTGCGGTGAGAGAGGGAGATGTTTAGTGCAGCCTGATGGAATGTGCAGGGCAGTTCCCACCTGTGCAGGTGATTCCTCACCGGAATCCCGGCTGCGTGGGGCCCTGCTCCAGGTGTTTGGAAGGGGATGCTCTGTGGGATGCATTGACAGCAAGATGGGAAGCAGCAGTTGGCAGAGTCTTTGGCTGCTAGCAGGTTTTGGCCTGTGCTGGGATCGCCAGAGACCTCTCTCTGGTGAGGCCTGTGGTGAGATCGATTCCGGTGCGGAATTACAGCCAAGGTAAATGCTGGAGTGCCCCAGCTCCCTCAAGGACCAGGCTCCCTGTAAAGCGTGTTCTGGCTGGGGCACAGGTCGTATTTGGAGTGAGCAGTGCAGAGCCTTGAACTCCTCTCTGAAGAGCTCATTGTAGGGGCAGGTGCAAAGCTGAGAGGCTGCGTGGGGCATCGATCCGTCCCCGCTGGCATAAGGCTGAATTCCTTGGAAAACATCCTCCTGGGGCAGGACCTCTGCCCTGGAGCAGCCGTGTCACTGTGGGGTTGTTCAGCTGTAAATGGGCATTGTCCCTTCAGGGTTTGGGGTTGCCATAGTTCCTACCACAGTCTTGCAGCTCCAGTGCAGCTTTATGGGTGTTGGGAGCTTTTCCTTCATGCAGTGCAGGGATTGTGTGACATTCCTTGGATGCACTCTGAAGGTTCACAGAATCTTTAAGATGGAAAAAGACCTCTGAGATCATCGAGTCTGACCTTTGACTGACACCCCCATATCAGCTGAACTCAAGTAGCCTCGAGTCATCCTGGTTGCTGTTGCCTCCCCTGGATGCCCTTCTGGTCCTGCACTTCCCTTTGAAGTCCCTGTATGTTAAAGGAAAAAATGTTCCTTTTTTTTGTTGAATCAAGTACAGATAATTTTAGTGTTAGTGAATATAAAAAGAGCAGGTGGGAACTGCTGTAGTAAAGCTGGGAAATGCTGGCCTGGCAGCCTTCAGGCCACCTTCAGTCATGGCTTTTGAGCTGACAGTGAGCAGGAGCTCCACACGTGGAGAGAGGAGCTTGTTTTACAACTTGCCTCTGGCTGCTGTGGGATTTCTGCCTGGTTATCCTTGGAGACTTTATCATTCCATGAAGTGTGAGCTCTCCAAGCCATGAGTGGCTGCAAGGCAGGAAGAAAATAGAAGTTGCCTCAAATCTCCAGAAATTGAGAGGATCTCTTTAACATTCCCAACGAGGCAGGAATGCTGGGAGACTGTCTGCTGCCTGGCTCTGCTAATTCACATGGCTTCTGAATAATTGATGATGGGGAAGGCACGGCTCGTTGGCTTTATCAGTGCTTTCCTAAGGGAAATGGAGCTGACGAAAATGTTTCTGATTATGGAGCAGAAATCATCATTAAGGACTTGGATGCAGCAAGCTGGGTTTATTTGCAGTACTAATAACAGCAAAAATAATGCTTGAAGCAGAGAAATGGCTCATTCCCCAAGGAATGAAGCCCTGCAAATTGATGGACACTCTTGGACATCCTGAATAAACCCCAGGATTATGGAAAGACTTACAAGACATCATTAAGTGGACAAACTGCACTTCAAGCAATCAGCTTTGAAACTTTAAAGTTATAACTCAGAAAAGCTGAAGTATGGCCTGTGAAAAAGAACTGGCCCTGGCCAGCCAGAGCTCGGTTTGTCCCGGTGACCTTGCCTGTCACATCTCCACGGCCTCGCTGTGGCCATTCCCGTCCTGCTCCGCCAGTTGCTCCTGGTTTATTGCAGATCTGGTGTTCCCATGGCAGGGAATTCAGCCCCCCAGCCCCAGCATCTCCTGCACGCTCCCTGGAGGAGCCTCAGGTTTCCCCACTCTTGGAAGGCCAGGTGGGAGCAGCAGGCAGAGCCAGAGGCTGAGGGAGAGGTTGTTCCTGACCCGAGACGTGGAAGGAGGAGATGGGAGAGGAAGTGGCTGGGAGCAGACAGTGAGAGGAGGAAGCAATCGGGGCTGAAGCTCTGCCTCGGCTTTGGGATCATGTTGAAACTTCATCAAACCCATCTGAAGTGAGAACTTAAAACTTCCTGTTTATTGTCTGCTGTGTGGCCATAAAGGGATTGTGGAAGGGACTTGGATCTGCATGAAGCCTTCAGAGCTATTTCATGGTTGGAATCCTGGAATCCCAGCCTGGTTTGGGCTGGAAAGAACCTTAAGGATCATCCAGTGCCACCCCTGCCATGGGCAGGGACACCTCCCACTGGCCCAGGCTGCTCCCAGCCCCAATGTCCAGCCTGGCCTTGGGCACTGCCAGGGATCCAGGGGCAGCCCCAGCTGCTCTGGCAATTCCAGCCCAGCCCCTCCCCACCCTCCCAGCCAGCAATTCCCAATTCCCAATCTCCCACCCATCCCTGCCCTCTGGCAGTGGGAAGCCATTCCCTGTGTCCTGTCCCTCCATGCCTTGTCCCCAGTCCCTCTGCAGCTCTCCTGGAGCCCCTTTGGGCCCTGCAAGGGGGAATCTGAGATTCCTGAGTGGAAATAGGTGTGCTGTCCTTGCGTTCCCTCGTGGAGGCAATAGTAGCAACTGTTTCCCCTTCACTTGTGCGTTTCTGGCTGGTTTTGTGTAGCAGCTTGGAGCCTCTGGGGCTGGCTGAATTTATTCTGAGTAATTAAAGTGAGCCACAAGGCTCGGGCAGTTTGTGCTGAGGAGGGAAACAGCTCCACAAGTGCTTTGTCTGTTTCAGGAGTCCAAGCTTAAAATCACCAAATGCCCCAAACCTGCTCCCCTTGCACCCAAACCTGCTCTCTTTGTCCCCAAATCTGCCTCCTCTGGTCCTGCCTCGTCCCTTGTCCCTCACACAGGAGGCAGCAATCACTTAAGCCCTGTAAATAACAGCTGGAAAATCTCTTGCTGTGTTTATGGATTGAAGGAGAACGTGGTTCTGTGACTCTCCCTGAAATCCTGATCTGCTGGAAGTCCAAACATGCACTAGAAATCAGGAATATTTGGTGTGCTGCCTCCCTGTCTGCTCTCCCAGGAGCTCCAAGGAAGCTGCCAGCTCACTCTGGTTTCAGCAGCACCTCCAAGTTGAAATTTGGTGTTTGATTTTGCTGTGGAAATATCTGGAATCTCCTAATTAACCCTGTTTTGATGGTGCCATGGGGCAGGTCTGGAGCATCCCAAAGAACCGGAGACTTTCCCTTTGCCCGGAGGGGGTGGCACCTGCACTTCAGGGAGTCCTTGGGGAACTGATGCCTGAATTCTGGAATCCAGGACACCCATTCTGAGGCTGCTTTTTCCAGCACTTGAGCTGAGAGTGATTATAAGTGTTGGAGAGATTTTATTAAAGATCTCTCACCTTCCATCTCTTTGCCTCTAAGAAGCTTCTGGTGATTTGTGGGATTTTCCTGTGGCTCCAGAAACAGCCGCACAGCAGAGCTCTTGCTGTGTCTAAAACAATAAGTGAATCCCATGGGTTTAGACTGTGCCAAAAAAATTACAAAAAATTCAGTTGGGTCATAGATTTTTGTGCCCAGCCATGGATTGTAAGGAACGTCAGCGACTCGAGTGGTTGCTGTGTCCTCTCCTCTGGAAGGATGGATGCAGAAACCCTTTCCATGGATTCCAGGACTCTGGGAAGGAGGATGACTTAGCAGATCTCTGCTCTCCTGTTTCCTCACGCCTCAGCAGCCACGGCCGAGTGCTCCCAGCAGCTCCAGCTAAGAAAAGCAACCTGACTTACCCAGGAGAAATGGGAATTATGACCAAGCTGTCCCTGTTTCTTCCAGCCAGGCATTTCGTTCGGGATGGAGTTAGGAGCTAATTTTAAAGGGGCAAGTGGATCTGATGAAATAATGGCTGTGCTTCTCGTAAATTTGGGCATCAGAGTCTCCTTTAAAGCAGCAAAAGCGAGGAAGTGTTACTTCACTGTTCCTCCTGCTTGGGAGCAGATTTCTCTTCCCTCTCTGGCAGGAAGGTTGCTGGGCCAGAGGCCGAGTCCAGCCCGTTTAGAGCAGGATGGAGCCATGGATTCCTGCCAGGAGCCTGGCAGGGCTCTGGAGCGGGCTGGAATGCTGTGTCACTGTCACTGCAGGGCTGGAACTGGTACCTGGGGGTGCTCCTCTGGGAAAAGCCATCATTCCCTCTGCCAGAAATCCCAGGGAAGTACAGCAGTGTCCCCCACTGAGTATGATTCTGTTTGGACAGTTTACAGGCTTTCAAGTTTGAGGTTTCTTTGGCAGCATCCCTGTGCCCACTCTCCTCTTTCTCTGCCTTCAGACAAGACACACAAAATCTGGGTCAGACTGATCATAACTTGAAATTCCAAGCCTGTGCGTGCCCGGAGGCAGGAACACAACCGAGCAGTCAGGGGGGCTGCAAAATGGAAGCACAAAGTTGAGGAAATAAATTCCACTCTTCCCTGGATGGGGAGCTGGAGGCTGTGGCTCACGCAGGTTTTGATTTGCCTCCCTTTCCAGAGGGTGGTGAGTGGGATGATGGCACTGGGAAGTTGTTCCAGGGGCTCACTTAAAGTAAAACCTGGGCAAGGAAGTTGCTGAAGAGAAGTTCTTGACACCCTGAGAAGTTGTAGATACCCCTGGATCCATGGAAGTGTCCAAGGCCAGGTTGGATGGGGCTTGGAGCAGCCTGGGACAGTGGGAGGTGTCCCTGCCCATGGCAGGGCTGGCACTGGACGGGCTTTAAGGTCCTTCCCACCCAAACCCTTCTGGGACACTGCCAGGGATGGGGCAGCCTTGACTAAAAACCAGTGAACAGTTGGAACTCTTTGGAACAAGACACCAGGATCGGGGTCTGTGATGTGGTGAGGGATTGAAATAACCCTGCTGAATCTTGCAGATTAGCTGAGGAGAGATGGATTTTATTTATCCCCACAAACAGGTTACTCACTGAGTACACAGAGATTCTGAGCGTGGAGAAGAACAGATGGGGCAAACCCTGAGTGTAACAGATCAGCTGTGCCTGGAACAGGAGGGATCTAAACAATCCTCCCGTGTAAAAATAATGTGTGAGTTAAAGGAATATGATTGATTTGCTTTGGGATAATTTGAAGATTTCCTGGAATGTGTAGCTACAGGAAACCCCTTCTCCTTGTCTGTAGTGCAGCTGTCACTGTGGCACTGGCAGGGCTGTTCCGTGCTCCTTCACACCTTTCCTGAGAGCAGACTCCTCCCTTGGTGTTGCCAGGGAGGGCTGGGCTGTCCTCCTAGGCTCTTCCAGGATACAAACCTGGAGTCACCCACGGCTGCTCCCCTCCCTCTGCTGATTTAACAGCCCCGAGGATCTCAGCAGCTCTTCCACTGCTGAAGAATTATTCAGAATCCCTGAGGCTGGAAAAGCTCTCCCAGCCCATGGAGTCCAGGCTGTGCCTGATGCCCACCTTGTCCCCAGCCCAGAGCACTGAGTGCCACCTCCAGTCATTCCTTGGACACCTCCAGGGATGGGCACTCCAAACCTCTCTGGGCAGTTCCAGTGCCTGCCCAGCCTTTCCAGGAAGGGGTTTCAGTGCATTTCTAAACCTCTGCCTTCAGAAGCCTCAGTCACTCCTCAGTTTTTCCCTCTCATCCCCAGGTTAATGCCAGCATTCCTCTTCCCTGTGCTCTGTTAATGTCTGATTTCCAGAGCTGTGGAGGCAGGGGATTAAGGTGCATCTTGCTGAGGATTTTTTAATGCTTCCCAGCCAGCCTGTTCCATATGAATGGAAACTGGGTAGGAAGGATCTGTCTCTCTAAGCTGCTCACCACATGAATATGCTCTGGGATTTGCTTTCTACCCTTGGGCACAATCCCTGCAATATCCTCATTTTCCTTTTGCTTTGGTTAGCAGACAAGCCCTGGGAATCTGGGAATTGGTGCAGTTCGGCTGCTCTAACCCTGGAGATGGAAAGGCAGGAATTCCCAGGGCTGCTGTGGCTGTGCTTGGAGCCCACCTGGGCTGAGGAGGGATCCCTGCAGTTTGTGCCAGGTGCTCCTGCGTGTCTGAGACACCAGTGCTGTATTGGAAATGGCTTTTCTTAGTTACCCTGGTTTATTTTTATGCATCGTTTCTACATTCCCTATTTAGCTAAATATGGACAAGGAGGTGTCCTGCTGATAAGGCTGCATAACCTCATTATTACTTTTCCCCGGAAAGTAGATCACTCCCGTGTCCTAGTTCCTATGTAGGCCTGAAGTAGCAGCACTGTCAGTGCCACACAGCCCCCAGATGCCATGTATTTTATGGCAGCTGTTCCACAGAGTGCAGCCGACTCCATGTCGGGCTCTGCTCCCAGGGAACAGGGACAGGAGGAGAGGAAACAGCTTCCAGCTGTGCCAGGGGAGGCTCAGGTTGGATATTGGGAACGTTCATTCCCCAGAAGGGCTGTCTGGCCCTGGCACAGCTGCCCAGGGCAGGGGTGGAGTCCCCATTGCTGGAGGGATTTACCAGCCCTGTGGATGTGGCACTTGGGGACATGGGGCAGGGGTGGCCTCGGCAGTGCTGGGGATGGTTGGAGTCGATGGACTCAAGGACCTTTTCCCCCTCAGGCACTCTGTGCTCATGATGCAGCTTGTTGGGAAATTTAAATTCTGTTTTTCTTCTGATGCTAAATGACATTTTCAGAAGAAAATGATTAAATGTTCGTTGCTCCACACTGAGACTCACTGACCTAAAGCCATCAGTTCACTTGTGAGCTGAAAGCAAAGGAGGGTGTGGCTGAAAATTTGGCTCTTTCTGAGCCCCATTTGTTTGTTCCTTGGAGGAGACTGGCCAGGGCAGGGATAAAACTTCTGCAAGTGCCTTCCCTGGCTGGTGCTCCCCACAGGGTAATGCAGCCAGCTGTGTGCACATCTGGGTGGTGTTTTGTCTTAAAATAGTCAGGAACTCTGAAAGAAACGTTTTTGATAGGACTCTTTCACTTAAGTATAGAAAGGTTTTTTTACTAACCATAATTCATTCAACTGTGACCCTGCGCAGGGGGTGGTGAAGAGCTCCAAACTTTTCACCTCTGGATTTCCAAGTGGTGATTCAGGGCCTTTATCTGAACCGACAAGAGCTGCAGTTGCTGCCTGAAGTGTGGTCTGCCTGCAAGCCTGACCTTTTATTGTTCAAAGAATAAAAAAAGAGGAGCTTGAACTGAATTAGTTTCCATAATATACCATTGCCTGGAAGGACAGAAACACCACTATCAGTGGGATAGCATTGTTCCTAAGGAATGTGAGGCTGGAGCCTGTAGGTATGTGGTGGCCCTGTAGTGCTGACACAGAATTTCCTGGAGTTCAAGGAGTAGGAGCCTTTGTTTTTTGGGAACAAGAGGATCTGTGTTCTGCCACCCCATGGAAGGCAGTGAGCCTGGGCTGCTGCACAGTGGCCACTTGGGTTGCCCCTCATGACCCAGCACACACAAGTGTCCCTTGTGTTCCTCGGGCTGTGGCTGCAGCTCTGTGTCAGCAGCTCCCGATTTTCCTAAGGAGAGGCCGGAGCCCCTCTGCTCTGGAGCCAGGCTGGGAGAGCTGGGAATGTTCCCCTGGAGAAGGGAAGGGCACAGGGAGAGCTCAGAGCCCCTTGCAGAGCCTAAAGGGGCTCCAGGAGAGCTGCAGAGGGACTGGGGACAAGGACTTTCTATACATTCCAGCAGTTTTTGTTGGCTCTTGTTCCCAAGAATTCCTTGAAAAGGCTGAAACGTGAAAGAGTAAAGACTTGGTGCTGTGTGTGTGTTGTGCCAGCTTGAAGGCTGGAGATGAGTCAGTTCAGGTGCATTTTCAGTTTGCTGCCAGGAATTAAATTGAACACAGGGAGGGATAGCTGGTGATTACCTCTCTGCTGCTTCCAGTTCGTAGCTGTGGATGTAATGCCTATGTCTGCACTTTGCTATATTTTTTTCACGTAAACATTATTAAAACGTCACTTTCCCTCCCAAATCCCAGGGCTGGAGGGGGTTTGCTGGGATTAGCAAGGTTTGCTGAGGACATGACCATGCTGCAGGACCCTCTGGGAGGGATCAGGAGCAGCACTGAAGTATACATCAGAGATTATGTAAAATCCTAATCTCCATAGGGGAGGCTGGGTGGAGTCAAGCCCAGCACTAAATTCTCTTGCGTCATTTATCTTTGTGCTGCTGAGGGGTGTAATTAACTCCAGATCTGGGGCAGGGCAGGAGTCAATGTCACACCATGGTTACCCTGGCCAGGTGCTGGGAGTCATTTTTCACATTTTTTATTT
The DNA here is from genome assembly GCF_000738735.6 of Corvus cornix cornix. NCBI lineage: Eukaryota > Metazoa > Chordata > Aves > Passeriformes > Corvidae > Corvus > Corvus cornix. The sequence continues at coordinate 680,997 of NC_046333.1, read as the reverse complement.
AAGGTTCTGATAAAAGATCCCACAAAATGTAACATCCACGAGCTAAACCCGCTTTAGATGATCCCGGTTTATTTCTGTTCTGGTGGGGGGGTTCAGAAACATCTGGGAATTACTGAGCACTAAACAAACGTTTCTCGTGGTGTGAAGGCACGGGGGACACGCAGTGGTCAGCACCAAAGTGAGTGACAGAAGAGACCTCTGATGAAACGTGTCTTTGTCTCCCTGGGCGCGGGTTGCAGGTGCAGAGGTGCTCAGGCATGGCTGACCTGGACCACAACCTCAGCCTGGCCGATGCTCTCACAGAGCCGCCCCACGACATCGAGGAGGAGGTGAAAAGGGACTTCATTGCCACGCTGGAGGCCGAGAAGTTCGATGATGTGGTTGGAGAGACAGTAGATAAGACAGACTATGTGCCACTGCTGGATGATGACAACGATGCGAAACCTGGGAGCCAGGAGCCCAAAGGCAAAGGCCACGCGGACGGAATTCCCGTGGAGCGTAAGTGTCCCAAGCACCGGGCCAAAAACCGGCACTGAAACATCAGGGAACGCCTGTGCTCCCTGTGGCACTGCTGAGACAGGGCCTTCTCTGCTGCTGCCTCAGCCTGAAGCGTTTATTTCCAAGGCCAGGGTTGAGATCAAGCCCTGTTTGTTGCTTTTTGCCCTCGGTCCTTCAGCCTGTGAGATAACCTCTCCCTGCTGGGCCCCAGGAGAGGCTGTGCTTTACATTATTATTTCGGGTTGGGTGGTTTTGGCTTTGACCAAATTCTGTGGCTGCCATGCTCCACAAACAGTGTCCCAAACCAGCACAGCTGTGCAAGGAGCCACCACTCTGGGGGATGGCAAATCCAAGGAACAAAGGTGGATGACGAGCTGCTGCTGGTGAGGTCAGCAGATGGGAACCTTCATCATCTGCCTTGGAGCTTCACTCCCAAGTGTTTGACAGCTAAATCCCATGTTTCTGACCCAAGGCTTTACTTACTTGGGTTCCTTGCTGCCTGGATGTGCTGGTTGTGTGCATGGGTACCAAAACATGCTGCTGTCCCTGCTGGTGAAGAGCACTTTCCAGCCCAGCTGATGTTTAGAATCATGGAATCATTAAGGTTGGAAAAGATCTTTGAGATCATCAGATCCAGCAGCTCCCCCACCCCTGTCCCCAGGTGCCACATCCACAGGGCTGGTAAATCCCTCCAGCAATGGGCACTCCACCCCTGCCCTGGGCAGCTGTGCCAGGGCCAGACAGCCCTTCTGGGGAAGGAATGTTCCCAATATCCAACCTGAGCCTCCCCTGGCCCAGCCTGAGGCCGTTCCCTCTCCTCCTGTCCCTGTTCCCTGCGAGCAGAGCCCGACCCCCCCCGGCTGCCCCCTCCTGTCAGGGACTTGTGCAGAGCCACAAGGTCCCCCCTGAGCCTCCTTTGCTCCAGCCTGAGCCCCTTTCCAGCTCCCTCAGGAGTTTTCCAGTTCCCTTCCCTGGACACGCTCCAGCCCCTCCATGTCTGTCCTGGACCTGGGGACCCCAGAACTTCCCCAGCAACTTGAAGTGGAACCTCACCAATTTATTTGTGTTAAGAACTTAATCAAGAATTCCTTAGGAAAAGGAGAGCTTTAAACAGATGCTTTCTTCTATGAGAGGGAACAGAGTAAGATTTGGGGTCATCCAACAGGTTTCTTTCCCAGTGAGCAATTTAAATGATTGCTCCCTTTGCCTGTGTGCTGTTCCCTCCCTGCCCAAGTGGGAATTGTTAGCTGGGACCAGAAGTGCCTTGATGATTTTATTTATTTTGTGGCCTTGATCTGTGCTGGGTAGAAGAGGAGAACCTTTGGTAACCCAGTGACTTCCTTCAGAAGAAGTTTTCTTTTTTTGCCTTGATCCTGCTGCGCATCAGTGTTGAGGAAAGTGGGATTTGATTCCTGAGAATAAATAGAACCTGCAGGACCACAGCATGGGGAATTCTGGTCTGTTTAGGGCATTTATTTGCTTTGTTTAGAAGTGCATCGGGTGCCTTGTAGTACAGAAAATGTAACTTGGAATTTTCCATGCTGACACAGTTATTACATGGTACCAGATGAGCAGGAAGGATGGGAATGGGCAAAGAGATTATTAGAAAACTTGGAACTTTGGGCAGTTCAGATGTGTATTATTTATTTCATTATAGGTGGTTGATATTTTAGCATTGCAGAAGTGGCTGAAGCAGGGAAACACAAGGACTTGTTAACACCTTGTACATGATTTGACCATATTTTAAAGCAAGCCTTTGTTGTAGAAGCTGCAGGTCCTAAACCATCTCAGTGCCAGGATTTCTCAGTGCTAAAATCATGACTCAATATTGGTTTGAAGTCCCTTAAGTGTGTCCTTCCAGCTGTGTATCCCTGGACATTGCCATCCCAACCCATTGTTTCACATAACTCAGGGATCTTGGAGTGGGGGTAACGAGGCCTTTTGGGTTTGCTCAGTAATTAAAACTCTGTGAGAGAAAGGCTGGGTCCTGTGTGCAGAGCTCAGGCAGAAATACTGGGGGGGGAAGAAGTGGAATTTCGGGAGGAATTCCTTCCTGGAAGGGGTTGTTAAACATTGGCAGGAGCTGCCCAGGGAGGTTTGGAGTGCCCATCCCTGGAGGTGTCCCAGGAAGGCCTGGATGTGACACTCAGTGCTCTGGGCTGGGGACAAGGTGGGGATTGGGCACAGCTTGGCCTCGATGGGCTGGGAGGGCTTTTCCAGCCTCAGTAATTCAGGGATTCTGGGATCTCTTGGCTTTTCCAGCCCCCTCCTCTCCCCCCTCTGCACACCCCATTCACTGGGCTGCTTGAGCAGAACTCATTTCCCTCCTACGTGGCAAGGGGGGGATGCAGTTTCTTACTCTTGCTTTGGAGATCGGTTTTTCCCTTTTTTGGGAGAGCTGGAGAGCAGTCAGGAGCATTATCTGAATCTTTGGCAAGATGCAAACGAGACCCTGCGTGAAGAAAAGGAGACGTTGCCCTGAGTGGAGCTGTTCAGCTTTCCCACCTTGTGCCAGCAGGGAAGGACTGAAGCCTAAGCAGGGTCAGTTTAACAGACCAGGCTTAGGATTTGATCCTGGAATGTCTGCATTTCTTTTACCTGTTTTTCCCTGAAGTGCTGAGGATACCTGTTTCTTTCAGGAGATTTATTTAATATTTGTAACTGTTTAAATTGATGGTTAAGCTGAATGTGCTGTGTTTATTGAGGCTCCAGAATAAATGAGCCCTGGGTGAGATGAACAGGGTCCTAAGGGGGTTTTGGTGTTGTAGTTCCATGTTTGAGTGTAACAACACCAAGTTTTTGGGGAGCAGCAGCAAGAGTTCCATGGCCCTGGCTCCAAACAGCCTGCTTTTCCTGAGGGAGAGGAACAGCCTGAGAGCTCAGGCTTTTCAGCCTCCACTTGTTCATTTCTTTATCTCAAAAGGCACAAATGTGTTCTGACATCACGGTCTGTGCTCCTGAGACTGTCTTTCCCCAGTCAGAAGAGGTTTAATCCTCCATCCTGTCAGGCTTTAGCTGCTCCAGCTCTGCTCCAGGGTTTTCTTTCACTTTTTTCCTAAACCCAGGAGCCAGATTAGGCGAGTTTAACGTTGAGCTGGGCCCCAGCGTGGGGCTGGGTGAGTACAGAGGGGTGGAGAAGAGGAGGGACATGTGATAAGCAGTCATTTGGTCACCTACAAATCTGCCCTAGAATAAAGCTTTAATAATGGTTAACTTTATAAAATACCAGGGAGAAAGGGGGTTTACTCTTCCTCACACCTGGCTGGGCATGGCAATTTGGCAAATTCTGGGATAATCCTCTTATGACCTTGTGGTCCTTACATAACACCAAGGGATCGCTTGGGGTGTGCTGCCTGCTCCCAGCTGGCTTTCCTTAGCATTTCCAAGGCTTTCAGGATACTCTGGAGCTTCCAGGCAAAGTCCTGGAGGCTGCAGTTCTGTTCAGGTGCTCGTGTGATGGGTAGGCAGGTGTGAAGGAAGGGATTTGGGGTGAGAGCACGTTCCAAGGGAAAGGAAAACGCTGGGGTTTGATGAGTTGCAGCAGAGCCCCTGGGGAATGCTTTAGTGGAAGTGAGGACCAGTATTGTCTCTGCAGTGATGGTTACTGGTGAGGAACTGTGGACACAGACCAAAGGGCAGGTCTGTGCCTATGGGACGTGGCCTCGTGCTCAGTCCCTGTGTTTTGCATTCCCACACTGTTCACAAGCTCCTTGGTGAGTGTTATCCTTAAATACAGGGGTTTTTGGGGGAATTGTCCTGGTATGGGCTGGGATGGAGTTAATATTCTCTGTGGTGGCTGGGACAGTGCTGTGTTTGGGTGTGAGAGTGGTGTTGGTAACACCTGGGTGGTTTGGTTGTTCCTGAGCCCTGCCTGCTCTGGATCAAGGACTTTTTGATTTCCCAGGCTCAGCCAGGGAGCTCGGGTATCAGGAGGGTGAGGGCATGGCCAGGAGAGCTGAGCCCACCTGGCCAGAGGGATATCCCACAGCAAAGAACATCATGCCCAGGATAAACTGGGGAGAGCGGGCCAGGAGCTGCCAGTCACGGCTGGGGGACGGGCTGGACACTGGTCAGTGCCTGGGGACCCAGGGGACTGGGCATCACTGGTTCCTCTTGGGTTTTATTCATAGAATCACAGAACTGTTGAGGTTGGAAAAGGCCTCTGAGTCCATCGAGTCCAACCATCCCCCGGCACTGCCAAGGCCACCCCTGACCATGTCCCCCACATCCACAGGGCTGGTAAATCCCTCCAGTGATGGGGACTCCACCCCTGCCCTGGGCAGCTGTGCCAGGGCTGGACAGCCCTTCTGGGGAAGGAATGTTCCCAATATCCAACGTGGCCCAGCCTGAGGCCGTTCCCTCTCCTCCTGTCCCTGTTCCAGAGCCCGACCCCCCCCCCCCCGCTGCCCCCTCCTGTCAGGGAGTTGTGGGGAGCCACAAGGTCCCCCCTGAGCCTCCTTTGCTCCAGGCTAAACAATTCGCCTCTCTCTTTCATTACTACAATTCTGTTATTTTCTTTTGTTTCCTTTATTAAGCTGTCCGTGAGCCCCGGGCTTTATTCCCCTGCATTGCCCTCCCCACGGGGCCGGGCAGTGAGCGGTGGTGGCTCGGTGGGGCCTCATCCCCGTGGGACTAAAGCCTGCAGGACTCAAACCCTGCCCAGCCGGGAGGGATGGGCTCGGTTTAATTGAATCAGTCCCGGCAGCGCCTCTGGGGCCCTTGGGAGCAGAGGTGTCACCACGAGGTGGCTCTGCTGGCGCTGCAGACGCTGCTGGACACTGCTGGACACTGCTGGACACTGCTGCCCTCCCTCCCTGCAGCTCCAGAGCTGAAACCTGAGCCCGAACCACGTTTCCTTTTGGTTTTCCCTCCCTTCCCACGCGAGGAATGAATGCCCTTCTTGCAGCAGGGTTTGCTTTAGCCAAAGGGAATTTAGACACTGTCACATATGGAAATGGAGGGGGAGAATGTTCCACATACCCCAGAGTTTCAGAGGGATCGAAGATAAATCAGCAGATGATGATATTTGCATTTTTGTCTCAGATGAGACATTAAACTTTTCACTCTCAAAAGTCTGTCCAGCCCCATTCCTGCCCCACAGTTGTTACATCAGAGAATCCCAGACTGGTTTGGGTTGGAAGGGACCTTAAAGTCCATCCAGTGCCACCCCTGCCATGGGCAGGGACACCTCCCACTGGCCCAGGCTGCTCCAATCCCCAATGTCCAGCCTGGCCTTGGGCACTGCCAGGGATCCAGGAGCAGCCACAGCTTCTCAGGGAATTGCATCCCAGCCCCTCCCCACCCTCCCAGCCAGCAATTCCCAATTCCCAGTCTCCCATCCATCGCTGCCCTCTGGCAGTGGGAAGCCATTCCCTGTGTCCTGTCCCTCCATGCCTTGTCCCCAGTCCCTCTGCAGCTCTCCTGGAGCCCCTTTAGGCCCTGCAAGGGGCTCGGAGCTCTCCCTGTGTCCTTCCCTTCTCCAGGGGAACATTCCCAGCTGTCCCAGGCTGGCTCCAGAGCAGAGGGGCTCCAGCCCTGGAGCGGCTCTGGGGCCTCCTCTGGACTCTCTCCAGCAGCTCCAGGTCCTGGTGCTGTTGGCCCCGGGGCTGGGGCAGCTCTGCAGGTGATTTTGAGGCAGAGTATTTAAATGAATGAACTGAAGGAGATAAGGCTCCTTGTTTAAGAGTCACCAGCTAGTTCAGACTCTGTCCCTCAGCGTTTTCCTCTTGAATGTTGGTCCCGTTTTCCTCTTGAATGTCAGCGTTTGACAACGTGTGATTCCCAGCGTGCGATAAAACCTGCACAGGGACTCCTGATCCCCACCCCCTGCCCCAGCCGGCTGCCCAGAGCCCTCTCTGCCCTCAGGTGTGCTGTCCCTGTACCAGAGCAGGCTGCAGGTGCCATGGTGGGGACGTGCTGGCCGTGGTGGTGTCCCCTGCACGCTGGCTGGTCCCTCTGGGATTAGGGGGTTATGTTGGCACTGCCCATTTGCTCCAGATTATCGGTTTAGCGAGTGCTGCCTTAAATTTGTTTATATAAAAACAATCCTTTGATCCACGAGCCAGATGCAAATACTATCTTGTGATTCTGCTGAGGATTAGGTAGTTACAACATCTTGACATGGTTTTGGGTTTATGCAATTTAGAATATAAGGGGAGCAGCTGTGGCCCTGGGCAGGTTGCTGGGTGCTTCCACACTGGGACTGCAGCAAACCGAACTCAGATTGATTTGCTCCAAAGGCACTGAGCTTCAGAGACTTAAAAATAACAACCACTCGTGCTGACTGGGATTGGTGTGATGTGACCTGATTTTTCTGGAAGCTTGTCTTCCCAAAAAGCTAAAACTGCAACAGGAACCATTTCACCTGCTCTCCGTCCTTCCCAGGAAGGGCCCAAGGAGAGCCATGGCATTTCTGATCCTTCTGCTCCTTTGGAGAGGTTCAGCCACTTTTGTGGTCGAGTCCTGGTTTAATGCATCAATAATGGTGGTGGCATCAGAGTCACAGAGGCTGGAAAAGCCCTCCCAGCCCATCGAGTCCAGGCTGTGCCCAATCCCCACCTTGTCCCCAGCTCAGAGCACTGAGTGTCATGTCCAGGCCTTCCTTGGACACCTCCAGGGATGGGCACTCCAAACCTCCCTGGGCAGCCCCTGGCAAGGCCTGAGCACCCTTTCCAGGAAGGAATTCCTCCTGATGTCCAGAACATCAGGACCAGGCTATGAAACATCCCAGCAGCTCTATTGCCTGTGCAAGGTGTAAGGAGCAGCTCTGAAAGAAATGAAAGCAGGATGTGATCGTGGAGGGAATCTTGGGGCTGTCCTCTGCAGGGCCAGGAGTTGGACCTGGATGATCCTTGTGGGTTCCTTCCCACTCAGGAGAGTCCATGATTCTATAGGACTTGAGAAAACTCGTAGCTCCTGCAGCTGGGCTGAGCTCCCTCACTGGTAATCTGGGGGGTTCAGCAGGGCCTGTGCAGCTCCTGCACAGAATTCCTCAGGGATTTCATTGCAAGACCCCTCGTTACTCCTCGTGTACCTTTGGGCAGCTGTGACTTAGTGTTGTATAAACCACTCTGACCCTGATTTCTCCCTGCCTGACCTGCTCAGAGAATCTAGGGGCTGCCAGGACCTCCCCCAGTTTCTGCTTCGGACCATTCCCCTGTTCCAGCAGACACCAGCCCTTGTGAAGCCTGGCAGCAGGAGCTGTGTGTGGGACTGCTGAGGAGCAGGCCCGGGGATCCCTGTAGCGTCTCCAGCTCCTCCAGGAGGATGTAGGTGTGTGTTTGTCTATAAGCTGCAAAGTTCATGTGGAATTTTTGTAAAATACCAGGATGAGCCACTGATGCAGCTGGAAAGACTTTTCCTTTTGCTTCGCTGAGGGCTGGATTCAGCCCTGAAGTGCTGTGTCTGAAGGACCCTGGCAACGTGGCTCTGTTATAAAGCCGGGGCTGAGGAAGGGCCAGCAGAGCTCCAGGTGACTGAGTGTGTGTCTCTTTGGGAGAGACTTTTATTATTTATAAAATGAGCATTTCCTCACTGTCAGCAGAACAGAGGGCCCGGGGAGGAGCTGCTGTCAGAGCTGGTGCTGCTTGTTCTGCTTCACTAGAACTGCTCGGGGTCATAAAGTCACAGAATCCAGACTGGTTTGGGTTGGGAGGAACCTTAAGGATCATCCAGTGCCACCCCTGCCATGGGGCAGGGACACCTCCCACTGTCCCAGGCTGCTCCCAGCCCCAATGTCCAGTCTGGCCTTGGGCACTGCCAGGGATCCAGGGGCAGCCCCAGCTGCTCTGGGCACCCTGTGCCAGGGCCTGCCCACCCTCCTTGTAAAAAACTTCTTTTATCTAATCTAAATGGACCCTCCTGCAGCTTCTGTTCTGCCTTGTCCACTGCTGCCAAGTTTCCCAAGTTCAGTGTGTAAATCCTGGTGCTGGTTAAAATTTCAGCTGACAGTGTCAGAATGAGAAGGACTAAACCTCACAGCGATGAGGATCTTCTGTGCTGTTTTTTGGAACTGGTGATCTTCCACCCTGACCACCCTCCTCTAAATCTCCCCTGATCCCTGCTTTAGCAATATGTTGTGTTTCAGGAGGAATTCCTTCCTGGAAAGGGTGCTCAGGCCTTGGCAGGGGCTGCCCAGGAAGGTTTGGAGTGCCCATCCCTGGAGGTGTCCAAGGAATGACTGGAGGTGGCACTCAGTGCTCTGAGCTGGGGACAAGGTGGGGATTGGGCACAGGGTGGACTTGATAATCCCAGAGGGCTTTCCCAACCTCAGGTATCCTGGGATTCTGTGAGTGTGCTCTCAAGGCTGGAATTGATCATTCTTCTGTTAGTTTTAGGATCACCACTTGGGTGACAAGGTGGGAATTGCTCAAAGCTTGGAGCTCTTTTCCAACCTCAGTGATTCTACGATTTCACAGTATTGTTTTTAAGGTCTGGATTAAGATTAATTCCATCCAGTATTAACCCTTCCTTTGATTTCTTGCAGATTCTTCAGCTTCTGGGCCGATGGTGGTGGAGAACGGAGACCACGGACTGCAGGACCATCGCACAGGTACGTCCTGCGTGCCAGGGAACACAGCCTGCCTGCCCTGTTTGTTCCTGAGCAGCAAAGCTGCACCGGGGCCAAATGCATCTGCTTTGGAGTCCTCACTCCTCCCAGGGGGTTTGGGTTGGGTTTAATGAGCTTTTCAAAGAATTTGCAACAGAATAGAGCTTCATTTTTTTCGGAGTTTAAATGTCTTCTTTGGATAAAACCTTGTTCTGAAGATGTCCTGTTCTTTATCCATGGTCAGTGCTGGGAAGGCAGCTGATAAAAATGGCTTTGTAGAGTCCATAATATCCACGGGTGAACTGTCCCCTGTCCTGTGACTTCCCCTGCTCCCTGAGACCCACAGTGGTGTTTTCCCACATCCCCCATCCTTTGGAGCAGTTTTTATTCACTGCCATGACCCAGCTGTGTCCTTCCACCGCAACCTCCCCTTCCATGGACATGTCCCCACACCTGCCCCAGCAGTGGCACAGGTGACATCGAGCCTTTGGAACCTTTTTCCATAGCCTCAGGATAGTTCTGACTGCCAGAAGCTCGTGGTGGAACTGGATCAATGTTTCAGACTTGTGCAGAACCTGGAAAAGAACTGACCTTTCCAATCAGGCTGAAGTGCTGAGGTTGGTGTTCTCTTAGTCCCAGCTGAAGGTGAACGCTGCTTCCCTTCCCCTTGAGGCTTTCTGACAGGGAACTGGGGTTCCTACCAAATTCCAGCCCATCTGTTCCCTTTTGTCGGGAGGACTTTGGCTGTGGGACCTCTCTTTTCTTGAGGAGGGAGTATTCCAGAGTCAGTTGTCACAGGTAAGAACTCTGTATTTGGTCTCCCTTGTGATGATCTCCAGCTCCAGATCATTGCTAAGGTTGTCTGGATGCTCCCAGGGTTATCATCCCTCCTAATCCGTAGGTGTAGCCCCAAGTTAAAAACCAGTTCAGGGAATAATGATGAACATTTGGGAGATGGGGATGAATTAAAACACCTCTTTGCTATAATTCTCTTTAGGATTTTAGAGTTTAGTTTAGAGAGTGAGTGAGTTTCATGTTCTTGGTGAGGATGGGAATAGAAAAATTGATCTTTGTGTTTCATTTGCCGTTGGAAATACGGTCAAAAGGAAGTTGTGCATCTTTTCTAATTTAGTATAAACTAAGAAACTTCTGAATCTTCCTAAGGATATTTTCTCCCTCTTTTTTAATACTTATAACTAAAGGAGATAGAAATACAGTCAGATTTATGGTCTGAATAATTAAAGGCATCTGGATTTTTGTATTGAACTTCTTGCTTGTGTTTAAAAAAATCTTTGTTATTTGCTTCACTCTTGCTTTGTGGAGGTTTAACTCTTCACACTAAATGTTAACAACTTTGATCAAAGATACTTTTATGTGTCTGGGGCTTTTTAATTTATTAATACATTCCCTCTTTGTGAGGTAGAGTTGATTTTTTTTCTCTTGTTCAAATCTGTCTAAAAGTGACATCAAAGTGGCAGAGCAGCGTGTCAGGATGAGGAGCTGTGGCCATCAAGTTAATTAGGTTTGCCAGAGTAACAGAAGATTTATATGACACAGTTCCTTCATGGTCTGTTTCCCCTACCCCCTTCTTTGTGGAATTCTTGCAGTATCCCTGGTTCTCCATGGGAGAGAAGGGAGAAATGCTGAATTTCCATCAGGCACTGGAGGGGTTTCAGAGCTGTGGGAGCACCTGGACCAGGGGATGGCCTTGAGCAGTGCCTGGTTCCACATGTAAGAGGTGCTGCTGCCTAAAGCCCGGATCCCTGGCTCCAAACCACCTCCAGTTTTGCGGTGTTTGTTTTCAGCAGGATCCCTTCCCTGTGCCTGAAAGCTGAAATGGTTCTTAGGGATGTGGAATGTGAGCCCAGTGCAGAGAAACGGAGCAGCCAAGAAAGGTCTGAGGAAGGTGATGCTCAAGCAAACCAGCTCTGTGCTACAAAAACCAGTGTTAAAAGCTACAGAGAGAGCTTTAAAAAGCAGAGTTGAGTTTAAGGTGATTCTGAAGCAGACTCCAAGGAAAAGGGGTAGTTCAGCTGTTTGCAAATCCAAATGTGGATCTCTCCGGGCTGGAGCACAGGAAGTGCTGCTGGATGGTTTTCTTCACTCATCAGATAAAACAAGGTGATGACTGATCTTGTTTTATTACATGCAGCATTATCTGCAGCCGTGTGGGGTGTGTCTGCAGAGGTCGGGATTAGTCAGGCCTGAGCTCCTGGCACTCCTTGGCAGCCTGTGCAGCGGTGCCCGCTCCCAGACACCCTCAGTGCAGCAGATGGCAGCGACCCAAACCTCTCCGGCTTGGGGATAAACCCCCCATCAACTGCTGGATTACTGTCATTCTGGCAGGGCTGTGTTCAAAGCACTGCTGCAGGGCTGTGTTTAGGCCAGGATTTCGGGCAGGGGGACCCCAGCAGCTCCTGCGAGGGGCTCAGTCCTTGACAGCGCTGAGCCCGACGTGGCCGCTGCTGCCTGGCCCTGTGGGGTTTGTTTTTGGGAGCTGGAGAGCTGCAGAGGGGAGCTCTGGCTTTGGGTGCTGGCACATCCCCTGGAAGGCTCGCTGCTAATCCTGTTCTTCCTTAAAAGGATAAATGGAGAGGCTGGAGCAGCATTCCTGGGGATGCACGGCCGGTGCAGCTCCGTGAGCCAGCGAGGGAACAGGGAATTCAGTGGTGGTTTGCAGTCCCTGCTGGGAGGAGATGCTGGGGGAGGCAACTCACTGCTCACCTCCACGAGGCAAAGGTTAGGGAGGGCTTAGTCAAACCAGCAGTGGGTTTAAAACCAAAAATACATGCGTAATTTTCAGTTTGCAACTCCTTATTGCAGGATATTTGCCTAGAGTTCAAAGGAAATATATGTATTTAAAAATGAAACCCAACCAAATTTCTGGAAAGAAGTCCATCAAGGATGATCACATGGTTTGCTCTGGATGCCTCTTGCCCAAGATGCTGTTCATGCTCTTGCTGGCAGGCAAGAAGTTCCCTAGGGAAGTATCCCTGCTGGTGCTCATACTTGCCCTAGCTGGGCTTTCCCTCCAGCCAGCCTGCTGGGAATTCTGTCACCCAACACTGGGTCACAGAAATACTTCATTTTCAGTGCAAATTGTGCTTGTGAGCTGCATCCTGAGGTGCTGCTCCCCTGTGCCTGTCACCGACGGTGACGTGGCCCAGCCCTCTGTGGCATGTGGCTGCACGTGGTGACTGGTGACAGATCTGCAGACACTCCTAAAGCAGAGCTCCTGTGTGTGTCTGTGACCTGGCTTGTGGCAAATCTCCTGGCTGCACTAATGGAGTGTTGCTTGTTGTGCAGTGCTGCCTCGATGGTGATGTTTACTAATGACTTGCGCTCTCTTGCCCCCTTCCCCATCCCCTTTCCCTCTCCTACTTCTTTTCCTCTCTTCTATTTTCTCCTCCTAGAAGCCTAGACTGTCTCCTAACACTGGGGCTGCCACTGACACGAGACCAGTGTCCTTTTCTACCTGCCATTACACTTCTAAAATCTGCAGCATTTTACAGAGCTCTTGCTTTACCTCCTTGGACTTGGCTGTAGAAGAAGCCAAAGGTGGCTCCATCCTGCTCCTCCTCCCTGTGCTCTGCAGTGCTTGTTGAAACCTTCCTCTCTCTGTGTAAGCACAAAAGTGCACCCTGGTTCTGAACTGCACTGTGCCACTGGTTTGAAATCACGACCACAGCTCCATTTTCTGTTTGATCACTTTTAAATTTAATTTCTCTCCGTTTTCATGGTGCTCAGTAAGAGAAGGTTTGAAATTTCCAGTTGTGCTTCCATAGTGGATGGGTCCACCATGACTGCAGCTCCCTTCCCCTTCTCCCCATGCTCCCCACAGCCTTTTAGAGTACCTGCCTTGATCCTTGCTGCTTTGAAAGCCTCTCACGTCAGGTTCTGATCTGTAATAATGCTCTTTTCTTCCAAATGAGTGGGTTCAGATAATTTCAGCACTTTGTAGACTTGAGAAACAGATTAGGGAAAAGCAGGTTTCCTGAGGTACAGGTGGATCATCTCTGGTGTCTGAGGGGTGGATTTTGGGGTCCAAGCACTTGCCATAACTGGGAGTGTGAAGGAAAACAGCCAGCCCCAAATTCCAAAATTCCTAACCCGAAGCCTTAGGGTGGCTTTGCTGTCATACTCCTTCCCAAAAACCTTGGAAGTAAGAAAGGAAATTGCCTTTTTTTAACTTCGCACCTCTGGCTTCCTTTGGGGAATGACAGCCTTGGATGGAACTTTCCCTGCCATGAGAAATAATCTGTCCCTGCTAAAACTGAGGGAAGCAAGAGGACTGAGTTGTGAAACTGTACTGAAATAATCCTGACAATTTCCAGCAACACCAGAAGGACCAGGCCTGTTTTAGCCTAAAACAGCTGCAGGGGCATGTCTGGTGGGTCTCCCGCTGGCTCCACAGAGGTGCAGAGCTTTCCAAAGACAAACGTGCTCATTTCTCCATCAAGAGACAAAACAAAACGTGAAGGGAGGAAATAATTAGAGAGACAATGCAGTATTTTACCTGAGACAGGCTCAGCCTGGGCTTTGAGGGATGAGGGAATGTTCTAGGTGAGGAGAATTGTGTTGTGTAGCTCAGGGTACTTGGCCTGTAGCACCTGATGGAAAGGATTTAGTTAAACCCAAATCCGGTCTGAGGTTGAACTGCCCAAAACAGACCTACTGAGACCTTCACTTGCATAAAAATGGGATTTCCTTGTTGTGAGGGGAGTAGGTGGCAGCTGCCCAGCCCTGGTACCCTGCTGGTACCCACTGCAGGTCCCTGCTGCACTCAGCACTCACGGGAGGCGTATCCCACCTGGAATGCCACCAGAGGGGCTGCTCTGGGCATCTCCCTCAGGCAGACCCATCCAGCCTTGCTTTGTTCTTTATTCCCAAGCGAGACCTCGCGTGCTCCCCACGCGGGGTGGCGGTGCCAGCGCTGAGTCATGGCCTGGGCACTGATGTGCAGCAGGACCTGGCGCTTCTCTCGCCCGGTTTGGTGCCAGTTTTACCCCTCTGTGCCCCGCTCGAGGCCTCGTTAGGAGCTGGTGTCCTTGTGGTGCCAGTTCCCAGCAAGTTACCCTGGTGGCTTCTCCCAAATCCCGGGTCCATGGTGGTTGTTTCTGGGAAAACTCCGTCTCCTGGAGGCTCCCAGCTCCCCAGACTGGGCTCTTCCTTCCCAGTGCCATGTGCCAGCCTGGCCGAGCCCCCGTGCAGGGCACAGCATCATTCAGGCTGGGAAGGACCTCTGAGATCGAGTCCAGCCTGTGAATCATTCATGTTGTGCTTTCCTTTGGGTTTTTGATGTCTGTGGCCATAAAAGGAGATTCTTGCATTCTTGGCTTTCTTTTCCAAGACCTTTTCCTAGCTATTTTTTTAAAAATGTGATTTTGAAGCAGGGCAGCATCTCTTTGGCTTGGCTCCTCAATTGTTCTTTCTCACCTTTTGCCTTAAGTGGGCTTAACTCTTGTGCCCTAGAAATAGCGAATAATTACTATAGGACCGAGAGGCGTTTTCAGATTGAATTCTAGAAGGTTTCAGGTTACCTGAATATGAGACTTTGCCTACTCCCACAGATGCTTTATTTTATTTTATACTGAAATGCAACAATGCTTTGAAGTCAGGCTAGAGGGGCTTGTAGCCAAAGTGAGGTGGGCAGAGGAGTTTGGGAACAGCTGCCCATCCTGGGAGCTGCAGTCAGTGGGATGGGGCTGGATGGGCTCAGCAGAGCCTCGGGCAGAGCAGGGCCAGCCCCTCCAGCCCCAGGGTGCTGCAAACATGGATCACTCATCCCATTGCACGCCCATATTGTCACCCCATGTTTGTGTCCCTGTTTATTTGAAGTGCCATGGCTGCACTGGTGTGAAGGTGAGCTGGAGGCAGAGGGGGAGCTGGTTTTTTGTGGGGCTGAGGTGGTTGTTCCTACAGGACTGACCCCAAGCTCTGGGATGTGCCGGGGTGGGAGCGGGAGGTGCCTGTCCTGGGGGTGGATCCAGGGGGATGTAGGGAATGGGGGGGGGGGTCTGTGCAGAGTGTTGGTTCTTCTGTCCCTCCTGGAAAACATCCGTGTGTCCCACTGAGAGCTCGGTGCAGGGGGTGTGTGTCCCTGTGCAGTCCCATGAGCAGGGAGCCACCAGGAGTGTTGCTCTGCTCAGGTTTCCTGTTACCCACCCTTTCCTCCAGCCCTTGGAGCTGATGCTGTGCCTTTACTGTGCTCTAACATCCCTGTGCTTCCACGCCTGTCTGTTGTCACTCCTGATGCTGAATTATCAATTCCAATGCTCTGTACGATGTGAAGCTGTAACTGCTGTGGAATAAATCTCCCTAATAAACGTCTCAAACTAACCCCTCCCGAGTTGTTCTGTGCTGAGAATCTCCGGGGTCCTGCTGCCTGTGCAGGGCTGATTCCTGCAGGGAATGTGCTGGATCAGCTGCTCCGGTGGCAGCGCTGGAAGGGGGAAATGGCTGGAATTGGAATCCTTTGCTGCCTGGACAGAGGCTGGAAAAACTGTCCCTCAAGGACAAGGATGTTGTGCAAAGTGTTTGACTCTGTCCCACACGACATCCTCGTCTCCAAACTGGAGAGACAGGGATTTCCTGGATGGGGCACTTGGTGGATAAGGAGGGGGCTGGATGGTCACACTCAGAGCCGTGGTCACTGGCTGGATGTCCGAGCGCAGACTGGTGACCAGTGGGGTGCTCAGGGTCAGGGGTGGGACCAGCACTGTCCAGCTTCACTGTCAGGGACAGGGGCAGTGGCACTGGGGCACCCTGGGCAGTTTGCTGGTGACACCGAGCTCTGGGTGCTGTCCCACGCCTGAGGGCAGGGATGGGGCATCCACAGGGGCCTGGCCAGGCTGGAGAGGTGGGACTGTGCCAACCTCAGGAGGTGCAACAAGGCCAAGGGCAAGGTCCTGCACCTGGGCTGGGACAATCCCAGGCACAAACAGACTGGGGATGAACAGATGGAGAGCAGCCCTGGGGAGAAGGATCTGGGGGAGAAAAACATCAAAAATCCCAACAAAACCATCCCAAAATCTGTATATTCTGTGTAGCAGTTTGTAAATGGGACACTTAGAGGTGTGCTCTTCTAATTAAAGCTTTTCTACCGGCTTTCCTCTTCACCTGCCTGTGTGTTTCCCTCTTGGTGCAAGTTTTTATTTACAGAGGCTTTTATCCTTCCTGGGCTTCAGGCAGAGCTTTTTAGGCTCCTCAGATGGGGCAGCATCCAGCCGTGCTCACCGGGGAGTTCACGTTTCCCGTGGCTCCAGTCTAAAAACAGCAGCCAAGTGAATAATTCAGCAGCTTTGCTGAGTTCCTCCGTGACTCAGACTCAGGGTGTGAGTCTCCCTGAGCTTTGGGGTGGTTGTTTTTGGGGGAAGGTGGATGGGGAAGGTGATGTGACAGCCAGGGGGTCTCTGTCCTTGGCCCCAGTGAGGACCCTGGAGGGGGACAGAGACCCTCTCCCTCCCAGGGAATGTGGAGCTTCCTCATCTCCTGGAGGGTGAGTGGGGGATGAGGGTTTTTTTCTGCAGGTCCTGGTGCTCTTTCAGATGAGGAATTTGTGGCTTCCTACAGCTCAGGAGCTCAGCAGCTGCACAATCTCAGCTCCTGAGCTGTTCAAAGAGTGTAAAGAAACTTCCCGGGTGTTGAAGTGCTGATAAACACTGGGAATGTAACAGACAGGGTGCCCAGAGCAGCTGTGGCTGCCCCTGGATCCCTGGCAGTGCCCAAGGCCAGGCTGGACATTGGGGCTTGGAGCAGCCTGGGACAGTGGGAAGTGTCCCTGCCCATGGCAGGGGTGGCACTGGATGATCCTTCAGGTCTCTTCCCACCCAAACCTTTCCATGAATTCCTGATTCCTTGTTCCTGCTGCCTGAGGGAGAGGCAGTGTAAACCAGCTGAGCCCTGGGCTGGCTGGCTGGGAGCACTAGTGCCATCCCAAAGTTCCTCCTGCCATGCCATGAACCGCTCTGCTGCCTTCCCATATGGTGAAGGACACGCTCAAGGAGCTTTTCTGCTGGGCCCGAGTCCTGTTTGTGTCAGAGCAGCTTAGGCTGTCGTGTAAGGAGCCGCTGCTGGAGGAAAGCGAGCGTGGCAGCCCCGCTGGAAGTGCTGCAGGGAATTCTCCGTGTCCCTGGGGACAACGGGACTGCCCTGCAGCTCCTGCCAGGCTCAGGATGGAATGGGAAGTTTGGATGGCCAGGTTGGACAGGGCTTGGAGCACCTGGGATAGTGGGAGGTGTCCCTGCCCATGGCAGGGGTGGATCCTTAACATCCTTTCCAATCCAAACCATCCTGGAGTTCTGTGATCTTCATGGTGTTGTGGTGTGGGGAAACAGAGCTCTGGGATGAGGGATGGAGAAGCTGGGAGGTAGGATGCAGGTTTTTCAGGAAGCTGGCACTGTGCTGCCCCAGTGTCACCGTGGGTCCCACAGGGCTGCCTGGCAGGACGGACAGTGAGAGCTGGAACTGCCCAGCTCTGGGAGTGCACTGGGAGCTTCTCTGATGGCTACAGGGAAAAGCAGGGACCTTTTCTGCATACAAAATGCTGTTTTCGTGCTGTGTCTCTCTCAGATGGTGCTTCCCCACCAACCTGCTGCTTGGCTTTTCACTTTTTTGTTTCAGACTTCGCTTCAGAGGTGGGATGTCCCTGGCTTGGCTCACTGAATAGGAAATTAAAAGGATTATAATGAAGTCATACATATGTTGAGAAGTCTATTAAAAGCTTAGCAGGGAGGCTTAGTGAGGTTTAAAAACTGGGAATACAAGCCCTTTCTGTTTTGCAGCGTGCTCAGGAGTTGTTCTAGCAAGGATCTGACAGCTGGGTGAATTAATGGGGTCCTCCAGGGCTTGAATTTCCTGAACAAGTAGCTGGGACTTAAAATATTCAAGCCATGAACTCTGGAGCTTGTACCTTGGATTTAATATGTTGTTAGTGCACTTAAACCTCCTGCTTTGGGGAGGTGCTGCAGAACTGTGCAGGCTGAGACCTCCTGGAAAATGTGAACCCTTTTCTGTGCCCAGCCTTTGAGCTCGTCAGCCTTTACACAAAATCAACCTGTCATTTCTCAGAACTGTGTTTCTGCAGAACTGCAGTGTTTCTGGGCACATAATGAGGCAGCCTTTTTAAACTCCGGGTGTTCTCAGGAGGTTTTGAGGCAGGAATAAGAGAGACAGAGTCTGAGTGCTGCAGACAAGCGGGACTAACTGACCTTCCCTGCTCGTCACCCAGAGCCCTGCTGTTATCCTGCACTTGCATTACCCAATTTGCCTCTAATTTGTGTCTCTGGAACTTAACTGCAGCTTAAAAAGATACTTTTTTTCCCCCCCTTCTTCAGTGTTTAAAACAACATCATGTTTATTCCCTTGCTTATTCCAGTAGCTCTGCGGAGTCTTTGCAGTGATCCTTCAGATTAAACGTAGGGAATTTCAGTGAGAGGCTTGTCAGAGGAAAATAAACAGCAGCACTGTAAAAGACACAAAAAATTAAGCTTAACCTAAACACTTTATCATCACCTTTTTGCTAGGTGGGGTTCATTGTTTGGCTTCACGATAGGAGTTAATCTCTGACACTCTGATCACTTGAGTAAATATTTGCCTTGGAGGGCCGAGCTCCAGGGATCAGCTCCTGGGCTGACAGCACAAAGCAGCAGGGAATGAACTCTGCAGTGGTTCAGTCATCTCCCATCTGCAGGGGTGGGGAGGAGGGTTTGGGAGCTGCTGCTGGATCCCATTCCCAGCGGGAGCTCCATCGGAACCGCTCCGCGGCAGGACCCTCGGCAAGGTGGGGTTGTGCCTGGAATGCTGCTCCAGGCTGGGCTCTCCCTTTTCAACTTTCCTTCCCCACCTTTTATTCCTCTTCTAAACCTGGGGTTCTGCTTGTAAGAGCGGATTTAGTGGGGGTTTATCCTGCTTACAAAACCTTCGGGAAGAGTCGTGTGCTGGGATGGCAGAGTGGCTTTGAGAGGTCGTGTGACACGGGCTAAATCTGAACCTGGGGACAGGAAACTTCCCTAATCCTGGCTCTGCTTGTGGCTCCCTCGGAGGCCTGAGCTCTTTAATCTTCTTCCAGTTCAGTCCCATCACTGCAAATAGGGTAAGGCTGATTATATTGTGCATTTTATCTTTTCTAGCTGCACCCCAGCTGTTGTTATCGAGCGTTCTCATTGCAGGGTGGGTTGGTACCGGGGTAATCGTGGATTATTGGGGCCTTGTTTTGGAAAGAAAATATTTTATAGTTAAGGAACATATTGGGTACAGTGAGGCTGCTCAGGAGCTCTTTGGTGGTTGGGACTGAGAGCAAATCTACACCTTGGAGCAAGGGCAGCTTTTGAGTGGCTGAGCAAAGGGAAACTCTGAAATGCTGAGCGAGGCTGTGGTGCCTCCTCGTTAAACCCCACAGAACTGCTCTCCCTGGAAAGGGTCTGAGCAAATTCAGCTCTCTTAGTCCTGCATGAGCAGGTCCCTGAAATACAAATTATAGATATTTTCAGCAGCAATCTCGCCTTTGGGCTGCTATTTTGGTGCAATTTCTGCAGCTGATTTCCAGCTCTGACCCATGAAATACGGAGTACACCTTGTGTGGAGTTGGTGTGTCTGAAACACTCCAGATTTTGGCAAGTGTGGCATAAAACCTTCCTGAATTCCTGCTGAATCAGTATCAGAACAGGAAAGCTTTGCTCTTTTTCTGGAGTTATAAGACTCTGAAATAATGTGTGAGGGATGCTCAGGATCTCATCCTCTCCCGGCCCAGGGAGCTGTGCCTGGTCCCTTTGGAACAGTCTCCTCTCCCATGGGATAACGCTGCAAGCCAGGCTCACCCTGCCCTTGGAAATGGTGGGAAATGCCCTGTTGGATGGTTTTTCTAAGTGCTCCTCTTTTCCATTTGGTGGGTAGAGGCTCACCTCAGTATGGCAGAGCTGGTCCCTCCTCACCTGCAGCTGCTCGTTCCTGCTGTGGGATCGCGATTTCTGTGTTGGAGGATGAGGCTTTTCCCATAAACCTGTCCCTTGATTTTAGCAGCAGTGGAAGGCAAAAGAAGCTCCTTCCTGGAGGTGACCAGGCAGGATCCCTGTTTCTCTTGGCATTAATCAATGCCTGCTAAGTGGTGCAGGATTAACAGCTCCCTTGGGAGCAGTTCTGGAACTTTAGGGCTGTGGATGTTTCTGTGGACAACTGATGCTGGAGGCACCTCTGGAATTAGAAGTGACTTGGCAAGGCACAGAAGTGACAGGAGACTGCAGGACATGAGCAAAACACAGTTCACCACCCCCCAAAAAATATCTGGGAGGGATGTTTGATTTTGTTCTGTCACGTAACTTATGATGCTGTTTAACCTTCTTCCTTTCACTGAGAGCACACTGCATCTGACTGAATCGTGGAGTTGTTGAGGTTGGAAGAGAGCTCCAAGGTTACTGAATCCCAGCTGTGCCCGATGCCCACCTTGTCCCCAGCACTGAGTGCCACCTCCAGCCCTTCCTTGGACACTTCCAGGGCTGGGCACTCCAAACCTCCCTGGGCAGCCCCTGCCAAGGCCTGACCACCCTTTCCATGGGGAAATTCCTGCTGATGTCCCACCTGGCCCAGCCTGAGGCCGTTCCCTCTCCTCCTGTCCCTGTTCCCTGGGAGCAGAGCCCGACCCCCCCCAGGTGTCCCCTCCTGTCAGGGACTTGTGGGGCTGTAGGGGTTTGATCTGTCTCTTCTCAAAGAGAATTTCCTGTGGTTCCCTGTGACAAGTTCAAGCTGTGCAGGGCCAGGAGTTGGCCTTTGATGACCCCCATGGGTCCCTTCCAACTCAGGATATTCTGTGATTCTGTGAAGTTGTATTTTCCATGCCCTCAGGTTGGTCTGGCTTCCTGAAAAACCACTCTGGCCAAAGTCACTGTCTTTCCTTGATCTTCCTGAACTGCTGGGGATTCAGCAGTGACTTGGCTTTCAGAGGGTTGGGAGTTCCCTCAGAGATGACTGAAGGACTGAAAAAGAACATTTCATTCTTCTGGAGTCCCTTTTTACCTGTGCACATCAAGGCTTGCCGTGTTAGATGGCTGTTTCCCAGCTCCAGGGGGAAGACTGGGAGTTAATGGTGCTCATGGTGAGTTTGTGGGAAGGCTGGGGGGGAGAACTCAGGTTTCCTGAGCCAACCATTAAAATTGTTGCTTCCCAACCCAACAGGGGCAGTGGGAGCAGCAGGGCTGGGGTGGGTCAGGCTGTAATGGCTCTGTGACATTCCCTGTTAATGGGATTTGGCACAGGAGAAGGGATGGAGGTGTCTGGCTCTTGATAGGATGCCACAAGTTCTGCCTTAATTGGGGCCCAGCTTTTTGTGCTTCCAAATCTCCCATCCTGGTGCCGGGCTGGGGAATGAAATCTGCCAAGAGAAATCATCCAATGGGAATATCCTGGGTTGGAAGGGAAAGCCAGGGATCATCGAACTCCAGGGTGGTTCTGATCACTGGGCAGCAGCCTCTGATCTGTACCTCCAGCACGTGCAGGTAACAGAAGCTGGGCTGCTCCCTTGGGTCCTGAGATGTGCAGGCAGAATATTTTCTCTGAGAAGAGAAACTTTTAGCTTAATTTCATCCGAAGTTTTTGATTTCTAAGATTAAAAATGAAAACATTAAGCAAGGGTTATTTTGGCTTCCCGATCTTCACACTCTAATAACTGGTTATTTTCCTCCAGGAAGAGAATTCCCCTTTTGACATTGCCTTGCCACTTGTCACTTAGCCAGCTCTTTATTTACCTTTGTGTCATTTCCTTGTGTCTCCACTTTCCCTAACATTTCCCCTGGCTACAGATAAAAATACTTTGCTTTCAGCTTCGTCAAGCCTTCCATGGTTTGTCTGGAAAATCTGTGGTGTTCCATCTCCTACGTTAACACTCTCCTGTTTCCCAGTGATGCAAACAACTTCTCTTTCAAAATGTCACTCATGGGCAGTTTTGCAAGATTTTAGGGCCTCCATGTCTCAGTTTTCCGACCAAAATTACTGACTCTGCTTAAAAAAAAAAAAAAGGAAAATCTGCAATTTTATGTGTATCACTGGAAGTTTCAGGTAGTTAGTGCAGTTCTGTATTCTACCAGAGACAATCTCAGATTCAATATGAATGGGAACCTAATAACCATGGAAAGATCCAAATTAGAGTTGCCCCATTTTGTAGCTGAGAGTTGAGGAAGATGAGATTTCCCTGGGCAGACTTCCAGCTAAGAGCACATAAAAAAAAATAAATATAAATATAAATATAAATGAGCTATTGAGTGGTTTCAACTGGCAGTTGTGTTTCTTGTGGTGATTTTAGAATTGCTGGTCACAGGGGTCACATCCATTTTTTACCTCCTGAGTCTTGTGCTGCTTTTCTGTCTTGGGAATGTCTCCAGTCCTGCCAAAGTCAGGAGGTTTCAGCATTAAACCTCCGTGAACTGAAGACAACCAGAGCCAAGAGCAGGTTCAGCAATGCCTGAAGGGGCTCCAGGAGAGCTGCAGAGGGACTGGGGACAAGGCCTGGAGGGACAGGAGCCAGGGAATGGCTTCCCAGTGCCAGAGGGCAGGGCTGGATGGGAGATTGGGAATTGGGAATTGCTGGCTGGGAGGGTGGGGAGGGGCTGGGCTGGAATTGCCAGAGCAGCTGTGGCTGCCCCTGGATCCCTGGCAGTGCCCAAGGCCAGGCTGGAGCAGCCTGGGACAGTGGGAGGTGTCCCTGCCATGGCAGGTGGGCACTGGATGGGCTTTAAGGTCCCTTCCCACCCAAACTATTCCAGGGTTTTCTTCTCAATGCTCATCTCTTTGGTGGTGAATTCCAAATTGAAACCATACCCCCAAAGGGACCTGGAGGGCGGGGATGGAGGATTTTTTGTCCCTTGCTGGTGTACTTTGGAGTCACCCACAGCTGACCTGTGACCAGACCCTCTCCCAGCGCTGTCGGTGGCACCTTCTCATCCGTGCCTGGGGTGCAGGGCAGGGTCTGGCTGGCTTTGAAGGTCGCACTTGGTGTGCTCTGCTGTGCTTTTCCCAACCCCAGCCCGAGCCAGGGGACTCGTCTGGGCTGGCTGAGCCGTGCCCTGCAGGGTGTTCAGTGCTGGGGCCGCACAGGCCGGCAACATCTCCCAGAACCCTGGAAACGTCCGCTCGCGTCACCGTCAAACCGCGGCACCGCCGTGCCTCTGCCGCAGCTCCCGGCCCCGGCCCCGCTCTGTCAGCTCCATCTGGGTGAGACAGTTCAACATCAGAGCACGGATCTGAGGAACAGCCCCTGGTTTGTTTGCCTTGTCCCCCGTGTCCGTGGTGGCTGGGTGGGAGCTCCCCCGGAGCAGCCCTGCTTTGGGGTGAGCTGCTCCCTCAGACGCCGGGTTCGGTGTCTCAGGGCTCGACCACAGGAATAAAAGCACTTTATTTGTTAGATTTCCAGAGGAAAATCAAATTGGCAGGGTTTATTTCAAAACATCAGAAACTCCTTAGTGAGGAATTAAAGAATTCCTAGAAAACTGGCTGCCTCTCTGCAGGGCTGTAAATTAGAATGATTTCAAAAGAGCACAGACAGCGTGTCATCTTCCTCCTTCTCAAGCAGAAGCTGCCTGAATAAACAGTAATAGAATTGTAGATTCTTCCGGTATTATGTAAATGCCTTCATGCTTTGATGTCCCTTGTGTCATTAGTTTGACACTAGCTGGAATTAATGGCCATAAAACTCTATTACAAACGTGGCAGAGAGATTTCTCCTGACTGCTTCTGATTCCTCCTGCGAGCTCCTCGCTGCCTCTGCCACGGGATTGGGAAAGCTGAAAGTAGGTCAGGGCGATGTGTGTGAACATGGGCTGCTGGAATCGCAGCCACAAACAAACAGCACTCGAGTGCTGAAGGGAAATTTGCTATTTTAAGCCCTTATTTCCATTATCACCATCTCATTCTGCACAACAAACACGTGGGGGGGGCTTTGTGGCTGTGCACCCACAGGTGGGATCCAGGAAGGAGGAGAAAAAATACGTATGAGTATATACAGATGTATATATGTGTGTGTGTTTGTGTGTTTCAAGGGTGACAGTAAATATTGTCACTTCTGAATGGCTCCTCTCACGTGAAGCAGAGTGCAAGTGCCAAAATGTGCAGGTCAAAAGAAATGAAGCATTTTGCATCCAAGCAGCAATCAAATGCTGGGATTCCGGGCTGGAATTGCCGATACCGTGTGGCGGAACGTGGGGCAGGATTACAGGGATGTTATCCAGAGCTCCCACACTCCTTGCATATTTATAATTCCTTCAGAGGGGCTTCCTCACTGACAGCTCTTGGGGCAAGTGTTGGCTCCCAAGCTGAACTGAGGAGTTGGGATGTTCTGAACTAAAGAGAAGGGTTAATCATGGAGCTGCTGCATGGTTTCCCTTAGGACAGCTGGGTGAGGAAAGGGGGGAAACAAGGAATAGGATAGAATTGGCTGTTTTTAGGCAATAAATATGAGCAGGAGGGAGAAAAGGGCAATAAATTTAAATTCATCTTGGCAGTCAGGGATGGCAGGAGTTAAATCTGTTGGGAAGGTGAAGTGCTACAAAACTAGTGGAGGGAAGTGATTTGTGTGGATAGGAAAGACATTCACAGACCATTTCCAAGGAGGCTGTGTCCAATGCTTTTAGGAGTCTGGAAGAAAAGGAAGAAATTAATAAAAATGGAAGCAAGGACTTCGAGCCAGAGAGATTTAAGAGCTCCCCAGATTATGTGCACAGTGATTTACAAGCACCGAAGTGCAGGAGCCAAAAGAAAAGGATTTCTCATTTACTGGAGATAAGAGAAGGTTGGAAGAAGGAGGAAAACTGTGAAATGGAGGGGGAGATGGTGCACAAGAGGCTGCAGGGTTCGGCCCCTTGCCTGCTTTAGTTCTGGTGTTTATCATTTGATAAGGGCTGGAGCACAGGCTCCATCCAGGCCAGGGATCAGCACCTGGGACCCAGGGGAGCTCCAGGATGGGGATGGGTGTTCCCAGGTGATGGAGAGGGCAGGCACCACTCTGGGCTAGGGGAGTGAAGCATTATTCATTTGTAACCCATTTCATTAAAAGATGCTAGAACAAGTAATGACACAACCAGAAAGAAGCAGCTGGAGTGATAAAAGTCTGAGGAGGCAGCGGACGAGGTGTAGCTACAGCATGGTGCAGTGAGGAGGTTTTCTTCATGTATTTTATTTGCCATAAGTTTTGAGAAGAGTCAAGAGTTTTGTGCCCTCCTCAGTCAGAGAAAATAGCTCTTGAGAAGTGCTGTTAGTGGATCAAGTGAGCTGGTGTGTGGACCTTGTTCTCCTTCGTGGTTCTGTAAACAGTGACTCTCAAAGGAGCACACTTGGAGCTCGTGATCCCCAGCAGAGACTGTAAGTGCTGCTTTTACGTATTTCTGTTTTCTTCTCTGGCCCTGATTGCATTAAAAAAAAAAGAATTCAGCTCTTGGATGTTGTCAGGGGAGGATTTGGGGCTGCAGCAGCTCGGAGCAGCCGTGGCTCAGCGCGGGGAGCGTCGGCCGTGTCCTGCCGGAGTGATGGCTGTGGGAGCTGGGCTCTGGTGCTGCTCCAGCTGCTCCTGGGAGGGCCAGGATGAGGGAAACAGTCTGGGGACGTGGGGAACATGTGGTATGTTCCTGACCCTTGGAAAGACAGCTCAGATATCAGCCTGTGGAGAGAGCAGAGCTGCGCTGGTCTGTCTGGTGTGGGCACGGTGTGAGGAGAAATCCTGGGCTGCCTTAGGATCTGAAGATAAAGGAGCACTTTGTGTTCAGCTGAAGAGAAATCTGCAGATTTACTTTTTATGGTAGTTTGGGTACATGTGGTTGGGTCTCAGAAGGATAAAGCTTAGGGAAGGTTTGGGTTCTTCAACAGGAGGTAGCAGATCATCAGCAGTGGGAAGTAGGGGATATTTTCATTTGGGAATTTTGCTGACTTTTTATACCTCAGGCATTTTTTTTTAATCCACTCTGTGGCTCTTGGATTTCCTGGGAGCAGGAGGCACTTTGCAAGTCCCAGTCCTGTGTGCAGACTGGCAGCAGATGGTGGTTTGGCTGCTCTTCTGTGTTTGTGGTGTCCTGAACCCTCTGCAGGTGTTGGCATCACCCCAGGCTGCAGCTCAGGATTCCCTGAACTGTGTCTGGTACCAGCCCAGAATCTTGGCTGAACTGGAGGCTATTCCTGGGCCTCTTACTGAGCAAGAGTAGAATCACAGAATCATAGCATGGTTTGGGTTGGAGGGACCTTAAAATCCATCTGGTTCCACCCCTGCCATGGGCAGGGACACCTTCCACTATCCCAGGTTGCTCCAAGCCCTGTCCAGCCTGGCCTTGCACGCTTCCAGGGATTGGAATCCACAACCTGTCTGAGCAACCTGTGCCAGTCCTCTGCTCCTCATCCCCAGGGAGTCACCGCTCGCCTGGGAGGTACCAGAGCACGTTCTGCAGCTCACAGCTCCATTACAGCTGCTCCTGCTCATGCAGGTCCTGCCCACCTTCCAAACTCTTGCGTTCCTTCTCTGACTCTGGTGTGTGTCAGGTAATGTTTGCTCATCCTTCCCCCCTCTCCAGAGGCTATGGGGAGATCTGTGTCCCTGTTCCAGAGACTACTTCCATTTTCCTGGGGGAAAGGAACTTCCAGACCTGCCTTCCTTGTAAACCCCTCCAGGGTGGCAATTCCTGTCTCCCTGTATCCCTGTTTGAAGGGTTTGAGCACCAAGCTCAGCAGTGACCTTTGCTGAACGAGCCCTTACACTGGTTCCTTTCTGCTGCCTCTGCTCTTCTCCAGGGCTGCCGCTCTGCAGTGTCCTGCACTTCTCCTGACCCTGGATTAAAGTGGAGCACAGGCAGACTCCTCAGCGTGAGCGAGTGCCGCGGCTGAGATCTGCTGCAGCCTCTGGCCCACGGAGGAGCTCATAATGCAGCGTTTGAACTGGAGCATTCCCTGAATCAGGATAAAGCTGGTTAAATTTGGCAGCAGCCCTTTCAGGGGACATAGCCGTTCCCAGCTCGGAACGCGGGCTGCCAGCCCCGCGGGTCACAGCTGCCTCTGCAGACTGCACTGTCACTGTGGGCCAGCACAGGGGGACACACTGTCCCTCTCCGGGGTGGCACTGGGCATGGGGGGGCTGTAATTCCCCCCAGAACTCTTCGGAGTTCCTTCCAGGCTGCTGTGGGAGTCAGGAGCCTTCTGTAGGGCATTAAAGCAGCACAGCTCGGTGGGAGATTTCATGGACGTGCAGGTGATCCTTATTTTACACAAAGGTTTTGTCTCTTGGGATCTCTGTCACGTCACTCCCAGCCCTTTGTGTTCCTGGCTGTGAGATCTCCGTGCTCAGGAGCTGTGGCCAGGCTGGACAGGGAGGAGGAGAGGCTCCAGCTGGTGCTCACAGCTCAGCCTGGAGCAAAGCAGGCTCCGGGGGGACCTTGTGGCTCTGCACAAGTCCCTGACAGGAGGGGGCAGCCGGGGGGGTCGGGCTCTGCTCGCAGGGAACAGGGACAGGAGGAGAGGGAACGGCCTCAGGCTGGGCCAGGGCAGGCTCAGGGTGGACAGCAGCAGGAATTTCCCCGTGGAAAGGGAGCTCAGGCCTTGGCAGGGGCTGCCCAGGAAGGTTTGGAGTTCCCAGCCCTGGAGGTGTCCAAGGAACACCTGGAGGTGGCACTCAGGGCTCTGAGCTGGGGACAAGGTGGGGATGGGGCACAGCCTGGACTCCATGGCCTTGGAGGGCTTTTCCAACCTGGATGATTCCAAGATTTTGGGATCTCTGGGGCTCTCCCCTGTGCCAGCACAATGGGGTTTGGACAGGCCTCGTGTGCCCACTCCTCACTCTGAGTCTTTTGCCTCAGAATTGATCTAATTTTGACTTCATGCGTATCAGGCAAGGCAGCCAGGGCAGGGTGTCCACAGACCTTCCTGTGGGTTCTTCTCCTCAGTTCCGAGGTGGGATGTAAGGCCAGGGAGTGGGGAGGGATTCAGCTGGCTCAGTCCTGGTGTTGCTGCTCTGGGGTTTCCCTGCCTGGGAGACATCCCTACAGATGTTCCTGTATCACCTGCACCTCACGCTGGGCCTGCTGAACAGGTTTGGGGGGTTTTGCCTGGCTGTGGATTGAAATATTCCCTGCCAAGGATGTGCAGAAGGCTTGTGGCTTTAGGAAACAGGAGAACTGCCTTAGTTGTACCACTTGGCTGAGAAAAACCAAGCAAAAAGCCCAAGCAGGGACACCTCCCACTGTCCCAGGCTGCTCCCAGCCCCAATGTCCAGCCTGGCCTTGGGCACTGCCAGGGATCCAGGGGCAGCCACAGCTGCTCTGGGCACCCTGTGCCAGGACCTCCCTGCCCTTCCAGGGAACAATTCCTTCCCAATCTCCCATCCATCGCTGCCCTCTGGCAGTGGGAAGCCATTCCCCGTGTCCTGTTCCTCCATGCCTTGTCCCCAGTCCCTCTCCAGCTCCCAGTGCTGTGGAAATAAGTCTTTAGTGAGTCTTCTGTTTAAAAATAGAGCTTCAGGTGCCTCTGTTATTAAAAGATGAGGGGTCTGTCGAGGGTGGTTCTGGATGGGGGTCTGGCGAGGTGGGAGCTGTGCTGTCCCATGGTCTGGGATGCTGAGGGATAAATCCGAGCTGTGCTGAGGATTACTCACTTCCGGAGCAGCTGACATTCCCAGCGGGAAGCAGGAGCAGCAGAGCAAACATGGAGCAATTAGAGCAGAGGGTGGGAGGTGGGAGCTCTGTGCACCTCCGTGGTTCCGCCTCCCAGCTGATGACAGAGCACTCGCTGCCTGCCGGAAAATTCCCTCTGGGAAGGAGAAGTAAGGAAGGGAAAATGCTGCACAAGAAACTGTAGCAACTGCATTTTTTTTTTTACAAGGGAAAGGATGAACCTTGTGTTGAACTTTCAAGTTACTGACTTTGCATCTCTGAAGTTTGGAGATACGGGTTCTGACAGTCGTACGCACAGAGCCCTTTTAGCATTCGGGATTATGTAACCGCATGGGATTTCAGAGGGAGAGCAGTGAAACCCTTCTGGAGCTGTCAGCACCCTCTGAAGTGCCCTGCAGTTTCTTGAGGGCTCTTAATAGAGTCCTGATCTTCTTCTTCCCATCCAATTCAGTGGTGGAATTTAACTTGCTTCTCATTGCAGGGACTTTGGAGTGCCGGGACAAGGGGAATGGCTTCCCACTGCCAGAGGGCAGGGATGGATGGGATACTGGGAAGGAATTGTTCCCTGGGAGGGTGGGCAGGCCCAGAGCAGCTGTGGCTGCCCCTGGATCCCTGGCAGTGCCCAAGGCCAGACTGGACAGTGGGGCTTGGAGCAGCCTGGGACAGTGGGAGGTTGGAATGAAATGATCTTGAAGGTCCCTTCCAGCCCAAACCATTCTGACATTCTATGAAGTTGAAGTATTTTGTGTAACCTCAGCCAGTTTTGGGCTCAGCACTGGCCCCTGGGAGTTAAACTTTGCAAACCCTGAGGTATCTCCTTCTCCAAAACTGAATCTGAAGGGCCTGTGAAGGCTCAGGAGGCTGGAAGGAACCTCTGACATCCTAAGCATGACACCTTTGCCCAGAGCAGGGAAAGCAGACTCTGCTCGTGCTCTGCTCAGCTGGGTTTGGAGCTATCCCCAGGGCTGGACACCCCACAGCCTCTCTGGCCAACCTGCCCAGTGTCCAGTCCCCTCAGATTTCAGTTTTCAATAAAACGGAGTTGCTGCATTTCAGTTTGACAAGAGGGAAGGGAGGGGGTAACCAGCTTTGACAGCTCTGCTCTGGGTGAACTGTCCTCCGTCAGGGCTGCCAGCTTAGTGCTTTAGATACTCTTTAAATGCAAAAACTTCTTGGAATCTTGAGCTCTTATCCTCTTGGATAAAAATGTGCAACCTCCCTTTGGGTGGCTGGGTGACATCTTCTTCCATGTAGTTCCTGTCTGTGCTTATCCCTTAGATTTGGGGATTAGTGAAGCTTGTCTGCAAAACTCACTCACAGGGATTTTCAGACCCTTCACTCTGAACTGAACTAGACAATATTTCATTTTACAAGATGATGAGACTGATGATAAAATATTGAGGGGATATATTTAAGATACTCCCTGTTTGCTCCAAAGCCAGCAGGCACAAAGGGAGCCTGAGCATCTTGGGGGAGGTACCCTGCGACCTTTCAGGTGAGGATTTTGCCTCCCTTACCCTAAATAATGTCTGGAAATAATGTCCCGAGCAAGGGAAGGAGACCCTGGAATGTCTTGGCTGCCTGTCAGGGTTTTTACCTGATGCTCCAGGTAGGTCTCATCCTGTACAACACCACTGAGCAGCAGATTGAAGGAGTGTGTGCCTGAAAATGAGATGGGACATGCAGGCAAAGGTCCCATGAACCCCTCGGATGGGAATCAGAATTGCTCCTGGTAGTGACTGTCCTGAGCACAGGCAGTTCCTCACACAGGCACCAAGAGCTCCCAAAACAAGTCTAAATCTCGTGTAGAATCCTTAAAGCGTCCAGTCTGGAGAAGAGAAGGCTCCAGGGAGAGCTCAGAGCCCCTTGCAGGGCCTAAAGGGGCTCCAGGAGAGCTGCAGAGGGACTGGGGACAAGGATGGAGGGACAGGAGCCAGGGAATGGCTTCCCAGTGCCAGAGGGCAGGGCTGGATGGGAGATTGGGAATTGGGAATTGCTGGCTGGGAGGGTGGGGAGGGGCTGGGCTGGAATTGCCAGAGCAGCTGTGGCTGCCCCTGGATCCCTGGCAGTGCCCAAGGCCAGGCTGGACATTGGGGCTGGGAGCAGCCTGGGACAGTGGGAGGTGTCCCTGCCCATCCAGGGGGTGGCACTGGATGATCCTTAAGGTCCCTTCCCACCCAACCCATTCCCTGACTCTGGTTC
Source organism: Corvus cornix cornix (assembly GCF_000738735.6). NCBI lineage: Eukaryota > Metazoa > Chordata > Aves > Passeriformes > Corvidae > Corvus > Corvus cornix. The sequence continues at coordinate 650,124 of NC_046333.1, read as the reverse complement.
TGAAGCTCCTTTTTAAGGCTGCAGACACCCCACCCTGCAGAGGGGGATGTGTGTGTGGGGGACTTCCATTCCCTTGGAGACAGATGGGAGTTTCCTGGCATGACTGATAAAGCTTCTGCTCTTTGTGGTGGTGATTCCAGCGAGGCCAACTCTGCCTCCGTGAGAGGTGCACCCACCCCAGGGGTGATCTGGGCACATTCCCTGTGAGATCCCCTGCAGGAATGGAGCTCCCAAGCCTCCCTTTCCCCATTTTCCCTGCTGGGAGCTGGCAGGGCCCTCTCCTGGCTGCTCACTCCTTAATTTTGAAGATACTTAACCCCGAGCTGGAGGTCCTGGCCAGTGACCTCCCAAGATTAGCATCTCCTGCAGCGAAAAGGCTTTAGCACATAATCCTCTCCTCGGAGAGCCCTGCCTGGACATTCCCCGTGGGATGTCCTGCGTGACAGCGGCTCCAGGAGCTTGTCCTGCCCCAGGTCCGAGCCCAGCAGGCCGCCCACGGTGGGGAGGTGGCCAGAAGGGCACTTTTGGCTGGATTAGCTGTGAACTGGTTGATGTGACCGTGCTGACCTTTGCAGAGAGATGATCAAACAAACAATTCGACACCGTCAGCAGCCCTGCTAAATGTTCCACCCTCGTGCTGCCCTGGGATCAGTGCAGGGAAGGTGCTACTTGCATGGGATCCTTATTTTTACTTTCAGAAGCAAGTTTGCGTTGTAAGTACGTTGTTAATGGTCTTTTTTTCCTTTAAGCAAGACTTTGTAAGCTCTAATCCTACACTGGTTTATATTATCAGGGCTCGTAACCGGATTTTCAGCTATCAGCCAGCTTTAATACTTGCTAAAATTGCTTTACAGGTCTGTGGGATCTGTCAGATTTGCATTTTGTGTGCAGTGCGTTATCTGCTGCCGATGCACATCCGCAGGCACTGGCAGCATTGGGCCGTGGAAGAGTTTGGCTTCTCCTTTTTGCTGCTTTTGTGTCTTTGGTTGGTAGGTCAGAGGCAGAACATGTGTTTGGGGAGGTTGGGTTTGGAACTGAAGCATCCTCTTTTCCCAGTCCTTGGGACCCTGTTCTGAGATCACATTTTGTGTTCCTGGCTTGATAAGGGGAAACTGAGTATTGGGATGGGGTGGGGATGACAAATTAGTGTCCACTTTATGGCAAACAACTTGGAAAACACTTTGGGAATAGCAGAGGGGCTTTTGCTGATGGTGACTGGGATCCAGAAATCTTTGTTGTCCTGGCTCTGGCAGGGGTAGCTCGGTCCTGGCTGGCCCAGGGAGCGGTGGCTGATCCAGGCTTGGCCCTGCTCCAGCCTCTCCCTGCTCCAGAGCTGCCTGGATCCCTCCTTGCACTGGGATTCCTGCTGGGAAGCAGTGGCTGGTTTGGGTTTTTAATTTGCATCTGTTGTGAAAATATTGTGTGAAGAATATTCCAGTCTTGGGTTTAGATTTCGAAGGATTTGGCAGAGGCAGCTCCCAACTGCTCCTGATGCAGCTTCCAGCCAGCTCTGGGGCTTTGCTGGAGCTCAGCGCTTGCAAACAGAGTTTTTGCTCAACTTGGTTTCATCTGATGTCACATGGAAATATTTCCCATTACAATTCCTTTTGTCTTCTGCTGCTCCCTCCTTCTCCAGCCCCGGGTGGGGTTCCCCTCTGTACTTAAAGGCATGAACACAACCTGGCTACTGAAAAACCCCCAAAGTGGAGGGGGTTCTTCTGGTTTACCTTTCTGACCCTAATTTTATGTCCTTTCTTGTGAAATCTGTAATCATGCCAATATGCCAAGGTGTTTTTAGTGCTAACAAATAGATGTGTTTCAAATATTTAGAGTTCAAGCAGTGGGTCAAGCTCTCCATCAGCCTCAGTGTGGGTCCAACCAGCACTCAGTTAATGTCATAATATCATAATATCATAGTATCATCTTTGAAGAAGTTCTTGAATGTTTTTAACTGCTCCCAGGCTCTTCCTCACATTGTCAAGGACTTTTAGTGTCCTCTGGGTTTTTTTTGCTTTAGATAGTTTTATAGACACGCAAATGACAGGCTCCTGTCTAGAGGAATTTAGGATGGAATCTAATTAAATCTCTTGCTGTTCTGTACCACAAGTAATGGTAAATAATAATAATGTCTCTTGACACATTGCAGTGGCACTTTATCTCCAAAGCACTTTGCAAATCTAAATAAAATATTACCAAAATTACATTATATTACCAAATAAAATATTAATAAAACATTTTCTCCTTTAATTTTCAGCCTTTTAGCTGCTCCATGCTCAGGCAGTGTTGCCCAGGCTGGATTTTCCACGGGACACATGGGGGGTTGGTGTCCCCCTTCCTTTGTCACAGGGCAGGCAGAGCTGGTGTAACCCTGGCCTGGGAACCTCTGTGTGCTCCTGCTGAAGTCAGCCATGGCAAACGGAGTCATTTAGCAGAATAAAAGCTAAAAGCCACTGGCAGAAAAGCGGCGTCCCCGTGCCAAACCCCGCTGCTTTGGGGGCTGCAGCAGCTGCAGGGCTGCTCAGGAGGGGGAGCAGCTCCAGACGTGCTCGGGGCTCGATGTGTTCAAGGGCAGGGCTGCAGTGCCTGCTCTGGGTCGTGTTTACGTGGGAGCCAAGGAGTGGAGGATCTTGTGTTTACTGGAAGTAGCCTTTGATTCCCAGCCTCTGTCTTCGAGTGCGTGTAAGCGTGAGAAATGCATTGGGTGTGGATTTCCTTGGAGCAGCACCTTTAGAGGCTCTGTTGGACGCCTGTGAGCTCCTGCTGGAGCCCAGCGCTGCTCTGGTGGAACTGGGTGGGTTCTTGCTGTGGGACACCCAGGTCTGGACGCTGGGACAGGGGCAGGCAGAGCCCGTGGCCCGCTCCTGCCCAGGGTGGCACTGGGGACGCGGTGCCAGCACCGCTGTGGCCCCGAGCACGTGGCCCTTCCCTCCGTGGGACCCTCACAGGGACCTGAAAAACCCCGGAAAGCTCCTGCCTTTCCCGGGCTGAGCTGGGAAGGGCCTGCTGAGGGGAGCTCTGGGAACGGCCAGGAATGGGGACACACGGAGGGAGGGTCACACACAGAGTGTCACACACACAAAGAGTGTCACACACAGAGTGTCACACACACAGTGTCACACACACACAGTGTCACACACACAAAGAGTGTCACACACAGAGTGTCACACACACACAGTGTCACACACAGAGTGTCACACACACACAGAGTGTCACACACACACAGTGTCACACACAGAGTGTCACACACACACAGTGTCACACACACAAAGAGTGTCACACACAGAGTGTCACACACACACAGTGTCACACACAGAGTGTCACACACACACAGAGTGACACACACACACAGTGTCACACACACAAAGAGTGTCACACACAGAGTGTCACACACAGAGTGTCACACACACAGAGTGACACACACAGTGTCACACACAGAGTGTCACACACACACAGTGTCACACACACACAGAGTGACACACACAGTGTCACACACAGAGTGTCACACACACAGTGTCACACACACACACAGTGTCACACACACAGTGTCACACACACACAGAGTGACACACACACAGAGTGTCACACACACAGTGTCACACACACAGTGTCACACACACACACAGTGTCACACACACAGTGTCACACACACACAGAGTGACACACACACAGAGTGTCACACACACAGTGTCACACACACAGTGTCACACACAGTGTCACACACAGAGTGTCACACACACAGTGTCACACACAGTGTCACACACAGTGTCACACACACACACAGTGTCACACACAGTGTCACACACAGAGTGTCACACACACAGTGTCACACACACAGTGTCACACACAGTGTCACACACACACACAGTGTCACACACACAGTGTCACACACAGAGTGTCACACACACACAGTGTCACACACACACAATGTCACACACACACGTCACACACACACACAGTGTCACACACACACACAGTGTCACACACACAGTGACACACACACACACAATGTCACACACACACAGTGTCACACACACACACACTGTCACACACACACACACTGTCACACACAGTGTCACACACACACACACACAATGTCACACACACACAGTGTCACACACACACACAATGTCACACACACGTCACACACACACACAGTGTCACACACACACACAGTGTCACACACAGTGACACACAAAGAGTGTCACACACACACAGTGTCACACACACACAGTGTCACACACACACACACACTGTCACACACAGTGTCACACACACACACACACAGTGTCACACACACACGTCACACACACACACACAGTGTCACACACATACACACACAGTGTCACACACACACACAATGTCACACACACACACAGTGTCACACACACACGTCACACACACACACACTGTCACACACACAATGTCACACACACACACAATGTCACACACACACGTCACACACACACACACAGTGTCACACACACAAAGAGTGTCACACACAGTGTCACACACACACAGTGTCACACACACAGTGTCACACACACAGAGTGACACACACACACAGTGTCACACTGTCACACACAGTGTCACACACACACACAGTGTCACACGGCCCTGAGCTCACACCCCGGGGCCACAGCGGCGTTTGGAGCTCCAGGGCCTGTCTGGAAGTAATATTCAGATTTGTTATATTAATCATTACTCATATTCATTTTTATTCATATGTATTTATGTGTTTATATACATATATATTTATATTCATATTCATATGTCAGTGTGTCTATAAATTAAAAATATATAGAATGATATATAATTTATAACTTACATCTATTTATAAATATATAAAAATTATATTATGTATAAAAATATAATATAAACCACATGAAAATATATAAACGATACAGTATAAAATATATATTGCAATATATATTAGATAATATAACATGCATGAAAACATAAAATATAAAGTATAGATAATATAGATAGTATATATGCTATATAATGTATATATAGCATATATATACTTATATATTACATATATTTATAACATATATAAATTTTGCAATATATTATTGTGGAATGTATTATCATTTCACTTATTGTTTAAATTATAATTAAATTAATATGATTAATGATATGATGAATTAGAAGTAATATTTAAAATTCACCCCTAGTCAGAGGCTTGGACATGTTTCAAGTTCCAAGGAATCCCCCCCTGCTCTTCTAAACCCGAACTCTCTGAGCGATTGTTGAACCCACTGATGATTTGTACTGGTGGCTGTTCCTTGTTTAATGATGTAAAACAAACCCCAAACCCCACAAAAGCCATTTTTCATCTCATTCTTTCTCAATCACTTTATTATTATTATTATTATTATTATTATTATTATTATTGTTATTATTATAGTTTTTGGAGTTGGATCTCTGCCCGCCTTGCTGTGAGCTCCCAGCCTGCCGGGCACCTCCAGGCTGTTGCTTTTACAGAGCAGGGTCATGTTTTTAATGAATTCTTCCCTTCTGCTCCCTCTGTGCCTTACCATTGGGGTTGTTTTTATTAACTGCAGTTTTGCACTGAATTAAGGGTTGTAGTCAGGGGTATTTTGTGATGAATTTCCTCTCCTGAGCTCCAGGCTTGCAGGTGTTGCAGCCTAAGTGAAGGTAAAAATACTGAAAGCATGAAGAGATGTATTGGCAGGAGAGCAGAGAATGTTGTACTGGGGGTGAGAGAAGGAGTCACTGTAAATATTTCTGCGTTTCTTTCCAGAGGAAACTGGAGCCAGTTTAAAACTCTAATGTCTACAGAAGAGTTGACAAATTCAGGCCTCCTTAAAATGAAAATAAAGCTAAAAGTCATTAGTCTGGGTATTGTTTTTGAGCCTTTCCACTGAGTTTGTCCTGTTTAAAGCTTCAGGACTTACGGTTTTGTTTCTTTTGTACAACTGGAGCACTTCCATGTGCGTCCTTTCTTGATCTTATGTGTGCATCAGGACACAGAAATCCCCATTATTCTGTGGCTTGTATTTGAAGAGCCACAGTAAAAAATGAATATTATGGTCTCTGATTTGGCTGCCAGTCCTTCTTACCTGGGGATGTCACATCCCAGTGTCACATGGTGCAGCGATCCATTTAAAATATTTTAATGTTTGGCTTTTGACTGGGTGGTTTTCTTCTCCCGTGTCAGTATTCCCAGGAGAAATCATGGATGAGGAGATGTCCTACAAAGAGTTCCTGGATCGCAACGACTCCTGGTCAGCAGAGGAGAGGGACCTGTGCTTCAAACCCATGGACATGGCTGGTAGGATGGCTCAGGGGCCTGGAGCATCCCTGATCTTAGCAGCTGGGGGGCCTCGTGGATTCCTGGCTGGAGTTCATTCTCATCCATTCTTGGCTCCATCCCTGGGGGGGCTTCTGCTCCCCTGCCTTTGACACCCCTGGGTTCCCCGGGCTCGGGGCCGGGCCCAGCCCTGCTCAGTGGCTTCATTTGGGATCTGGGTGGGGGTGTGCAGTGAACCCTCTGTGAGCCATGGCCAGCACTGAGCTGGGTGGGATGTGGGATGTGGGATGTGGATCTGCTGGAGGGCAGGAAGGCTCCACAGGGGGATCTGGACAGGCTGGATCCGTGGGCTGAGGCCAGCAGGGTGAGGGTCAGCCAGGCCAAGAGCCAGGTCCTGCCCTCAGCACTCTGTCACCTCATGGAGCGCTCCAGGCTGGGGCAGAGGGGCTGGAAACCTGGGAAAGGCCCTGGGGGTGCTGTGCCAGCGGCTGGACACGAGCCCAGCTGTGCCCAGGTGGGCAAGAGGCCGATGGCCCCTGGGCTGTGCCAGCCCCAGTGTGGGCAGAGCCCCAGGGCAGGGACTGTCCCCTGTGCTGGCCCTGCTGAGGGACCCCCTGGAATCCTGGGGGCAGCTTTGGGTCCCTCCTGACAGGAGAGACCTTGAGGGCTGGAGCGTGTCCAGGGCAGGGAACGGAGCTGGGAAGGGGCTGGAGCCCCAGGAGTGGCTGAGGGAGCTGGGAAAGGGGCTGAGCCTGGAGCAAAGGAGGCTCAGGGGGGACCTTGTGGCTCTGCACAAGTCCCTGACAGGAGGGGGCAGCCGGGGGGGTCGGGCTCTGCTCGCAGGGAACAGGGACAGGAGGAGAGGGAACGGCCTCAGGCTGGGCCAGGGGAGGCTCAGGTTGGATATTGGGAACATTCCTTCACTGAAAGAGTGGTTAAGTGTTGGAAGGGGCTGCCCAGGGGCAGGGGTGGAGTCCCCTCCCTGGAAGTGTCCAAAACCCAAGCAGACACAGCATTTTGTGATGTCTTTTGGGGGTATTTGGTCAAAAAATGGAGCTGATGATCTTGGAGGTCTTTTCCAACCCCAATAATTCTGGGATTCTACGCCAGGAGCAGTTTTGAGGGACTCCCACAGCTGAGCTGCTGTGAGAACTGTGGGTTTCAGTGCAAACCTCCCCATACCCATCCCTCTGGACTGCAGCGTCCCCAGGCTCCGGGCAGTGCCCATCCCTCTGTCACACCCTGCCCTGCAGTGCAGCTCAGGCTGTCCCCGCAGCCTCTGCAGCTGCTGATGCTCCTGAAAATGAGCTGGACCTTGTGAAACCCGACCCCACAAACTGATACACTTTCACCCAGCAGCTTCCCCTCAATTTGCTCACTTTTTTCCCCTCATTCTTTGAAATTAAATTGCTTGCTGGCTCCAGGAGCACCTGGGAAATGTGTGTCCTGCCCAGCTTACCCCAGGCAATCAACCTGGAAAGATACAGGATGGAATTTCTCTTTTTAATATATTTTTGAGTACTGTAGGCCTGCTTAGTGCATGATTTTCTTACTGTCTGAATCTCTGTAGGAGATTCTGTGAAGAACTGATACATTTTTACAAGGGTAGGGAATGATTCAGGGAAGAACTGGAAGAGCCACAGGTTTGTTGGGTTTTCCTCCTGTTGCCATGTGGGTGCAGGAATGGGACATTGATTTCATTATGCTCAAGAGCCAGATGTCAAATTCATTAATTAGGAACAATTTACATACCTGACTCATCACCCAATGTTCTTTTGGCCTGAATAATGTGAATTTTTTGGTTTATTTGCTGCATGAAACCACATTTCTTTAGGTTTCATGTCCTTGGAGTGTCCTGCACACCTGTACAGGCTCCACATAAAGTACAGGATCAAAGAGTTCCCTGTGTTGATATAAATGAGATTGCTTAGAGTTCCCATAATGGAGCAGAGGGATCAGAGGGCACAGAGCAGCTTTAAGGACTTGTCAAAAGGAGAAAAATGGGAACATCAGACTCAGAGGAGTCTGTGGGTTTATTCAATATTTAAATAATTTCCATCCACTCTTTGGAAAATGGGAGGATGATTTCCCTCCCAAGGAGAGGATTCTCTGGCCAGTGGTGTAAAGGATCTCCTGACCACCATCCCTGTAACAATCCTTGTTCCTTGGGGAGAAACAGGGGAAATTCCAGCCCTCCCACTTATCCCCTTTTCCCTCTGGAGCAGAGATGGGGTTTGCCCAGAGATCTGTTGCCCATTTTTTCCCTATCATCCAACTGCTGGGCAAGGAGGGAACATCAGCAGGATCTCTTTTAGTTTTAAACTTGTTTCAGTCATGATCTTTTTTTCTTTTTTCCCTTGGTTTTGGGGTTGATTTTTTAATTGGGAAGAAGGCAGTTGTTCAGGCCTGGCAATACTGTTCTAAACAGCTTGAAATCAAAGTATTCTGCTCGTTGCTCCGAGGCAAGATGTTGTCTTGGCATCTCAAATAACCTGACAGGTTTATGAAGGAATTCACTCAGCTCACCTGATCTTGACATCCCAGCACACATGGGAGCACCTCAGGCTGGGCTGTCAGCCCTGCAGGGAGCACATCTGGCATGAAAATGAGCCACAGCCCTCAATCAAATCCCTCTGAACTGGGTCTAACTGGAGGAAATCCGAGTGTCTGGAAATAGGGTGTTCCCCTGGAGAAGGGAAGGACACAGGGAGAGCTCAGAGCCCCTTGCAGGGCCCAAAGGGGCTCCAGGAGAGCTGCAGAGGGACTGGGGACAAGGCATGGAGGGACAGGACACAGGGAATGGCTTCCCAGTGCCAGAGGGCAGGGGTGGAAGGGACCTTAAAGCTCATCCCATTCCAGCCCTGCCGTGGGCAGGGACACCTTCTGCTATCCCAGATTGCTCCAAGCCCCATCCAGCCTGGCCTTGGACACTGCCAGGGATGGGACAGTCTGCTTGGGACACTGGGAAATGTTTTAGTTTCCCAGTAACTTGGTTAAAACACCAGTCCATCACCCCGGTTCATACTGGGATGCAGTTCCTGGCTGGGAGAGCTCAGAGGTCCCACACATTTCCCTGCTCTGGGCTGAGCTGGGCCCTTGTCCTGACTCAGGTTCCCGGGATGTGTCCATCAGGGCAGAAGCAGCTGATTCCTCCTGGAGGGGAGGGCACAGTTCCTCCAGGATCAGCCGTGATGCCCTTTCCCCAGGAATCAGCCTGAGCAGCTGAGTGTTACTTTGGGTGTAAATTCTCATTGGGAAGGTGTTTGCTCCTGGTAAATGATCCCAAAAGCAGCTTTTCCTCGGAAGTGCAGCGTTGGGATCTGGTGCATCTTCATCCTCTTGTTTCAATAACGTTCTCGTCCCCTGTGTGCTGACACTGCCTGGTTGTGTCCCTGCCAGACCCCTTCAGCATCCACAGAGGGGAGAACCTGCCGGATTTGTCCTTCCCTACGGACATGAAGAACGTGCCACTGTTCCCGGGCCACGCCGATGCTTCCAGGGACATCCTTGGTGAGCTCCTGCTGGACACCCCTCTCCAGCTGCCAGCTGGGGAGTTTCCTCTCTTGCCTTTCATGTACTGAAAATTGAGGTTGTACATTCACAAGGCTTTTTTCCTGCTCTTGTTGTCGTGGCTAAAACCCGGATACTCAGGAACTGTTTCCACAAAGTGCTCTTGAGGATTTGAACTCTTGGATTATTGTATTAATATTGGATTATTCAGGGATTACCAGCAGGAATTCATGGGAGCAGAAACAGAAAGCCAAAGGAAATGATTTGCCTGTGTTTACTCTCTTACACCTTGTCAGAAAGTTCTGTAAAATACAGAATCAATGCTTTATGAGGCAGAGCTAACATTTGATGCAGATTTATCTGAGCTGCTGCTGAGCAGAACAGTCCAAGTGTGGTAGGACTTGAAATTTAGGAGAGGAGTCATTAGGGCTGGTGATTAACAAAAGGTTTTTTATTTCCTTAGCTCCCCATGGATCCATGATGGGACCTGAACAGCCTTTCCTGGGGTCCCTGTATTCCCCTGCAGAGGCTCTGGACCCATCAGCCTTCATTGGCCTGGAGTCAGGCACAGAATTCCTGCCAGGAAAAGCAGGTGAGAAGCAAATGTTTTCTCTTACTGGCCGGGTTTGGAGGGTTTGCAGCTGGAAAATCCCAGTTTATGAGTCCTAAAGAATCTTGGTGGGGAGTTGATACATAAAATGAGTCAAGATTAGAAAGTTTCCTGTTGGCATTGACAGCTCTTGGTTCAGGGGGAATGTTCTGGTGTGAGGCCCTGGCACAGGGTGCCCAGAGCAGCTGGGGCTGCCCCTGGATCCCTGGCAGTGCCCAAGGCGGGACAGGGGCTGGGAGCAGCCTGGGGTAGCAGAAGATGTCCCTGCCCATGAGATGAGCTTTAAGGTCCCTTCCAACCCAGACAAGTCTGGAATTACATCAGGAGATCACAGGATGGTTGAGGTTGGAAGGGAACTTTCCCAACCCCCCTGCTCAGGCAGGGCCACCCAGAGCCACTTGCCGCAGGAGAACTGAGGAAAGAAACTCCACTTTTGGGTCCTGGGGTCAGTGCAGGGTATAACTCTTGTCTGAGGGGAGCTTTCACTCCCAGTAATTGTGGAAGACCAGGATGTTCTGGGGCCTCTTAGAGGGAACTGAAAAGTTCCCTGGGATGAACTCCCAAACCAGCAGAGTCAGGACCTTCCAGTGGGGAAGTAAAAGCCCTGTGGGGTCAGGCTGGACTCAGTGTGTTTGTTTCCCACAGCACCTGAAGAATACTGGATGGGAGCTCAGCAGGACATGAAGGGACCAGATACCTCCTTCTTTGTTGAGCCACCAGGTAAAAACAGTTTTGGGTTGATCTGCAGGAAGTGTTGGTAGAGAGCTCCTGAGCAGCAGAACCAGCTCCTCTCCTCGTCTGCCTCCTCAAGGGACACGAGGCTGTGACAGAGCCACTGGGACCTGAGCAAGGACAGCACTGTTTCTGCTGCTCACACCAGTTCAGAATGGAAATCTTTGAGGGGTGGGAATGGCTTCAAACTGAAAAAGAGTTGGGCTAGATGGGATATTGGGAAGGAATTCCTCCCTGTAGCACAGGGTGCCCAGAGCAGCTGTGGCTGCCCCTGGATCCCTGGCAGTGCCCAAGGCCAGGCTGGACATTGGGGCTTGGAGCAGCCTGGGACAGTGGGAGGTGTCCCTGCCCATGGCAGGGGTGGCACTGGGTGATCCTTAAGGTCCCTCCCACCCAAACCTTTCTGGGATTTTACAATTATCTTTAGATTCTCGTCACAGTTAAATCTTTGGAGCTCCACTGGGACGTTATCCCATTGGGAATTTGTGTGTATTATAAAACATGGGATCTTTATTTCTATGAAGAAGCTGAGAACAGTTTAACCCTGCTCCAGGGTAGAAAATGTTTCTGGAGCTGGGGGTGGGACTGGGAGGGTTTGTAACACAACAACACTCCCCAACTTTGCCACTTCTCCCGGGATTCAGGAGTTTTCCTGGGTGCTGCACACATGACTTTCCTGAGAGTGGGCAATAAAAGCCGATTCTCTCTGAGCTGCTGGGGAAGCTAAGGGGGAGTTCCCTCCCCAGGGTGGCTGAGGTGATGCCTTAAGAGGCCTCCTAGACACAGAGACTGGACAGGAGTAAAAGAATAAAATAGGTATTTATTTGAAAGGCCTTCAAAGGTACCCCCTGGGAGCCACAGACTACTGCCAGAAATGGACCCCAAGATGGACAGCAGGTCATGAGTCCTTCACACCTTTATAGGTTTGGTTCATTTGCATAGCAGGGTTACTTTTCCAATTAAAGCCTCAGTTGAATTATGTCATTTCCCCTCCCATGGCCCCCCTTAGAGGCTCTTTGGGTTTATACTTTTTGGGCCTAGGGTGGTCTGGGTGACCTTGGAGAGCAGGCCCGGAGAGGCTTTGTTATGTCTGCCCAGCAGAAGTGAGCAGAAATTAGCAAGCGACAAGAAACCCCAGAGTCACACTCTAAGCACTACAGAACCAGGCAAATAGAAAAGTTAAAACCCAGGCATCAGAGGCACCACCTCGGGAGTGTCCCCCACATGCCAGCAGCTCCAGGGAGCAGCCGTGTGCCCAGGCCTTTCCAGGCGCTCATTCCAGCCCTCTGTGTTCCAGTGCCCCCCGCAGCCGCAGAAGCCATAAGGACGAGCCTGCCCGAGAGCCCGACGGCAGCAGCGCCTGCCAACGCTCCTGCTGCAGCCACAGCGTCGCCAGCAGAGGCTGCAGCCACCGATGGACCAAAGGGGGCAGCGCCAGGTAAATCCCTGCGGCCTGAAGGGTGGTGGGGAAACACGGAATTGCCTCTCCTGAGGGAAGCACAGCAAGGTGTCAGCAGATCCTGCTGTGCCTGCAGGTGTGGGGCGCCTGAGGGAGAAGCAGCAAATCTGCTCGGGTGTGTCCCAGTCCAGGAGCTGATTCCATGAATCTTCGCTGTCTCCACGTTTTAGCTCCAGGAAAATCCTGAGGACGTGGTTACAGCATAGAGCCAGGGAAGGGTTTAGGCTGGAAAAGCCCTCTGAGATCACTGAGTCCGGCCCTTCCCCAGCAGTGCCAAGGCCACCCCTGACCCACGGCCCCAAGTGTCAGATCTATACACAAGTACCTTTAAACCTGTCATTTTGAAAGACTCTATTTAAAAAAAAAACATTTTTAACATATTTATACCCAGACTCCTAGTGCCAGTCATTGTCCAGTTTCCTCAGGCTTTATCCCACTCATTTCCATAATTCTCCAAGGACCATCCATACTGCTTTTAATATCTATTTATGTACAGTCTTATTCATGTGTAAAATCACAATCTTTAGGTTTTCTTTTGGAGAAGACCATGAAATCATCACTTAAAAAACCCACAACAAAGTCAAACCCAAATGAGGACTGGTGCATGATGGATCCTTTTGGTTTAGGTTCACTAAAATATTTATCTAAATGGATCCTTAAGTACCATTTTAAAAGGGACCTTTGCCATTTTCCTATTTCTTTCTGACTTCAGTTTAAGTCCCTAATTTAGATTTAATACATTTTCCATTGGTTGGGGAGGATATTTTTAGATGTGACTCAAAAAATCAGTAGAAATGTTATTTTTTGGTCATCAGCAATAGATGGGAGATGTTCAGGGCACTGAGCTGCAGGACACACAGGGTGGGCAGAGCTTGGGGCTGTCGAGATGAGGAGCTGCAGAAGAGAAATCCAGTGCTCCTGGCACTGATAATTTGGAAAAGCTTGCCTCTGGACAGCCGAAACATTAAACAAAACCTGACTGAATAAAACCTCCTTGAAGGGGATTTTAGGCAAATAGGAGCTTAAAAGCAGAGGTTTGATTGTGCTGTGAAGTGACAAATGTTGGTTTGGAACTACCAGCTCAGTGTTAGGAGATAACGTGTGAAAAATGAACGAGGCCAGTTTGAAGGAATAGAGGGAATTTGGGATTTGTGGGAGGATTTTTGTGTCAGGAGTGCCAGAGCTCCAGCTCGAGCACCAAAGGCCCCCCACCAGCACAAACCATGTTTACAGTGAAGTGTGTGGCTTTGGAGTGTGTCAGGACTTTCCCTGCTCATGGAAAACCTGCTGGGCTCGCTTGCACAGGTGATTCTGCATTTTCTGTGTCCTGCAGTAGAGGGAAAAACAGATTTCCCAGGGAAGCTGAGGCTGCCCCATCCCTGGAAGTGTCCCAGGCCAGGTTGGAGCAACCTGGGATAGTGGGAGGTGTCCCTGCCCCTGACAAGGGAGTGCAGCTGGAACTGGGACATCTTTAAGGTCCCTTCCAACCCAAACCATGCTGGGACTCCGTGAAAGCCGCTCGCTGTGATTCCTGTCTGGGTTCTGCTGGAATGTGCTCCTGGCAGCAGATCCAGCAGCTCTGGCCCTTTGCCAGCTGTGTGGCATCAGGGAGGTTTTGGACAGAAACAATCCATGCTTGGCTGCTGTGGGCTGGGAGCAGATGGGAGCCCTGCTGCAGTGAGGGATGCAGACAGGGCACATGGGGCTGCAGGAGGAAAAGCTCTTGGATGCATCCAGGAGTGACCCAAGGGCTGGAACAACGGGAGTGCACTGCTGGCAGCGGGGAGGAAGTGGTGCTGAGAGACAAGAGGAGACACAGGGAGTGAACCCTGTGTCCTCCCCAGCCAGAAAGCAGCAGCTCAGGTGTTTCTGTTGCGTTTTCCCCTGATTTGTGTGCCTGTGTTCCCGGGCAGGTGCAGCCTCTGTTCCCGCTCCCGACGCCGCGTCCCTTCCCACAGAAAAGGCCGGGGCTGTCCACGCCGGAGACACCAAACCTCCCCAAGCTCCAGAGGCTGGAGTTGCTCCTTCAGCAGCAGCCAACCCTTTCCAGGCCACGGATGTGGGGTTTTCTCCTGCACCTGAAGCCAGCCCTCCCAAAGGTGTCAATGACGTGTCTGCCCCGGGGACAGAGCTTGGCTTTGCCCCGGCAGCAGATGCTGGATCCCACCACGGGGTGGATTTGGGGTTTGCTCCAGCAGCAGATATGGAATCCCACCATGCCATGGACTTGGGGTTTGCTCCAGCAGCAGATATGGAATCCCACCAGACCATGGATTTGGGGTTTGCTCCAGCAGCAGATATGGAATCCCACCAGACCATGGATTTGGGGTTTGCTCCAGCAGCAGGTGTGGAATCCAACCATGCCATGGGTTTGGGGTTTGCCCCAGCAGCAGATATGGAATCCAACCATGCCATGGGTTTGGGGTTTGCCCCAGCAGCAGATATGGAATCCCACCATGCCATGGATTTGGGGTTTGCCCCAGCAGCAGATGCAGAACCTCACCACACCTTGGATTTGGGATTTGCTCCAGCAGTGGATGACAAAGCTCAGCACGTTATGGGCTCTGAGTTTGGCCCAGCAGCAGATGCAGAGTTTGCCCCAGCACCAGAAGTCAACCATCACCATGCTCTGGATTCTGAGTTTGCTCCTGTGGCTCCAGCCAAGCCTCTCCCTGCTGTGGATCCCGGGAATGTGTCAGTGGAAGCTCAGCCTGTCCCTGCAGCTGCCCCCAGGATTGCTGTGTCTGAGGAACTGCTGACATCCGAGGCTGCCCTTCAGCAAGACAAGTCCCCTGCAGGTGAGTGTGCCCAAATCCCAGAATCCCACTCACGGATAATTCAGGTTGGAAAAGGCCTCTGAGGTCAGGGAGCCCAGCGTTGATTGGCTTTGGGTGAAGCACCTTGAGGAGAGCTCAGCTCTGCTCTCAGGACACACAGGAAATGCTTCACGGGGATTCTTCATTTACAGAACATAAAACTGGAGTTTTTTCATGATTTTTAAATTTTCGTTGGGCATTCTTAGCAGTGCTGAGTGGTTTAAGGACAGCCATGGAGATGTGTTGGCTCATCCCTGCTGGTGCTCGGCTTTGTGTCACCACCACCCTCAGCTCTCACTGGAACCTCCCAAATCCTGTAGGACACGGAGTTTGCCAACAGAGGTTCTTGAAAACAATTTCTGAAGAGACTGAAAGGCTTAGTTGATGATTTTGGGACCTTTCCTTGGGGTGGCTGTAGGTGTTGGAGTGCTGGGAAGGGCGTTTGGTTTTCCATGTGGAGGTTTGCTGTGCCGTGTGGATTTCTCCAGGGACTCCATCCCTCCGGAGAGAAAACTACTCTCCAAAATTATATCCATTTTATATTTCTATTACTAAAATGCAGCAAATAGTCCCGGGCAGAGGCAGGATGGGTTGGCTGTGGATGGGGTTGGAGTGAGATTTTTTTTCTTCTAATACTCTTTAGGTTAATGATGGGGATAAATTTCAAGAGAGAAGTTTTAACCAAAAAAAACCCCACTAGAATGTAGTGACTGAGAGGCCCAGGTGGGTGAATGAAGGAGGAAGTGCAAGACAATATAGGAAGGTAGAAAGATCCTAAAAATCAGGTTTTGAAAATGAGGAAACCCTTTAGTTCCGTGCGGAAGATAAAAACTGGTAAGGGAGCGATTTTTATCTTATTTCATCTGATCTAAATTTAAACCCAGGAATTTTTACTCTTTACATTGCATTTGCAGAAGCAACAGCAAAGGTGGAAGCAGAATCCAAAGTCCCAGAAGTTTGTGTGGATCACTCAGAGAAGATGAAGGACAGGAAACCTCCCCCCAGCCCCCCGGACGAGCACCTTCCTGGGAAAACCAACCACCACCTGGAGCCAGCAGGTGGGAGATGCAGCCCTGAGCAGAGCTGGGCTCCTCCTGCCCCACACAGGCACTGCCCTGCTGCCCTCAGCAGAGGAGAGGCACCAAATTGGAATCCCAAGCAGGTTTTTAGTGTGTGCTGACACGGGGCTGTCATTCACAGAACTTGTCCTTTTCTTCCTCATGCACAGTTGTTGTACCAATGTCTGTCATCATTTTCCTTTCTATTTAAAATTTAAATAAAATTAATTACAGAGAGAGCTGCTCTCCCATGTAATTATGCCTTACAAATTAAAACTGGGTATAATTATGCAGAGTGAGGAATGTTTTGGTGTCTGTGTGAATGTATTGTAAGGTATAGATGAATACAAGATGATCAGCATTAGCCAGTGACTCCAGGCTGATAATGGAGTTCATTCTGGGTTTGAATTCCCAGTGGGAAGCTGGGATAGTCTGAATTGGGTTGATTACAAAGAGGGAAAAAACCCAAACAAACCCTCACCCTGTGCTTAAGCCCTGAAACAGCCCCTGCTTCGTGTTCTACCCCACCTTGGCATGTGCAAAACATAACAGTGCTGCTGAAATGGGATTGTGAGGAGATGACACAGCCATGTCTCATAAACTGCATTCCTGTTAAACACAAAATTAACCCCTTCCGAAGGGCTGGGGTTTGCCTGCAGCCTGCCTGTACTCCTGAGACCTGAAGCTTTCTGTTCCTGTCTTTCATGTTCCAGCTGAAGCAAAAGGAGCACTAGAAAATAAAGACCTTCCAGAAAAATCTGCTCCTGCTGAGGATGGGGAGACACAAAAGGAGGAAGCTGAGCACAACCACGTCCCACATGCGGAACCTCAGGAAGGGAAGACCGCACAGGAGCCCACAGGTAGGACATAAATCATTATACAAAACTCCATTTCCTCGTGGAAATCTCCTCTGGGAACTCTTGACCTTCTGCTCCTGGCTGTGGGGCCACCTGGGCAAGCAGAAATGTCTTTGTGTGGCTCTCAGAGTTCCTGGTGCTGGGCTCAGCCTTCCCCTGGATCCCTGCCCTCTCCAAGGCTCCTTTCTCTCCATATTCAAACTAGAAGCCCAAATCCGTGTGCTCTGAGTGCTTTATCCCTGGGACTGGCTCACAGCTGTGCTGGAGGATTGCAGAGCTCCTCCTCTCTCTGCCATCAGCACTGCCTTTTATTTTGGTATTAAAAAGGACCGTTAATTCTTACGAGGATATTCCCAGTGAGGCTCTCCTTCCCAATCGAGCTGTGTAATTGCCAAAGGAAGATGTGATTTCCTCCTGCTCCACTGACCCAGCCTCCAGAGGAGCTGGTGCTGCTCACACTTGGTGTGGAGGAGGATTTGTGGGCCAGGGCTAAGTGACAAATGGCTGCTCCTCTCCTCAAACTCAGCTGAGGGATCCCCAGGGACACAGCAGGTGACCTTGGGACAGAGGTTCTGCCTCCCACTGCTTCCACCCTGGGTGCTGGGGAAACTTGGCTCTCCTGCCCCCATCTCTCTTCCCATCTTCCCACTAAACTTCTGTTTTCCCACTCTGGAAGGATGCCAGCTAGAGATATAAAAAGGCTCTCTCTGATCTTGTCTTGCTGAGACAAAATGGATCCTTAATGCATTTTTAAAAAGCAATGGCATGTCCTTACAAGAACTGGTGCTTTTTGGTGGGGTAAGAGCCTGTGTCAGACTTGTGTTTCTGTAGCACTGATGTGTGCATTTGGGGTAGATTATACAGGTGTTGGGGTAAATACCTACCCCAGCCCTCCTGGGGTGTCTCTGGTGTGGTGCCAGTGCTGGGAAATGCTGCGCATCTAACCATGGCCTGTTTGAGAGGGCTGCCATCACATAGAGATACATTTATTATTTCTTTTATCAAGCAAATAGTGGCCTTGATGTTTGAGCAGGCTTCCTGTATTCCAGGTCTTCCCACTGCACAAGTCAGGCAAGCTCCCAAATCCAGGGACCGCGGGTTTGGCAGAGCAAAACCTGCCCCAGTGCCTCTCACAGATGTGCCAGAGGAGCATCCTGTAGGTCTCCCGCAGCAGAAGAGTCCTGAGCCCAAAGCAGATCCCTGTTCCACAGTGGAGCTTGGCTGTGGTGCTGGAACATCCCCTCGCTTTAGGGTTCCACACAGAAAGGCCACCAGTGTCCCCACGGAGCCTGTGGAGAGCTGCAGAGATCCCTCCCAGGAGAACTGGGATTTGGAAGGTGCCATTGTGAAGAAAAAGAAAAAGAAACCAAAACAGAGGAGAAACCAGCTGCCGAGAGGGATGGAGTTCTGGGATGAGAAGGGAACAGCCTCCAGAGCTGCCAGGAGCGCTCCCTTTGGGCTGGAGTGGCAGAGCCCCGATGTGTGCCCCGCAACGCCCGCAGCTCGCGGGGAGCTGGCCCCAGGAGGCAGAGCTCTGGATGTGCCAAAGGATGCTAAAATAACAACTGGGACTCATATCCTGGATGAGCAAAATGCCTTCCCCGTGCCAGCCCCAGGACAGCAGGCCCCAAAATCCGGTGTGTTGGATGCCAAACGCAGGGAGGAAGTGAAGGCAGAGGGAATGAGAGATGGCAGCTGGATGCTGGAATCTAAAGGCAAAACCAAAGAGGTTCCCTCGCAGCAGGTGGGGGAATCTGCTACAGCAAAGGGACCCACCAAGCCCACAGAGAGAGATTTTCCCAATAAAAATGAGAAGAGGGAGGATAAGGAGTCAAAAGGTGCTGACCTGACGGTCAATCTGAGCAAAACAGAAACTCCCTTAGAGACCAAACCTTTGGAATTGCCCCTTTCCCATAAAAATAAGGAGCCTAAAACCCCATCTCCAGGATGGGAAGCAGCCAGTGACTCTGTCCATCAGCCTTCCCTGGAAGCAGCAGCCAAGAAAAACTGGGAAGAAAGCAAAGGGCTTGAAAAGGAATCCCCCAAACAGCCTCAACTGGAGGCTGCAGCCATGGAGGACAAGCTCCCTGTGGAGCCAAAGGTAGCTGGAGAAACTAAAACAGGGTCAGAGGGAGGACTGAAGACCCCAACAGATGCTCCTGGAGCTCCTGTTGCAGCCTTAGTTCCACCAAAAGCTGGGGAGGTTCCAGCTGTGCAGGACAGAAGGGCCGAGGGTGTTCCCGATGCTCCCAAGCATCCCACCCCTGGCGAGGCAGGGGGCAGGGGGATGGCAGCAGATTCCCCAGATCCAAACAAAGGGAAAGGATTCACTGCTTCAGAGCAGCAGGCTGGAAAAGATCCCAGCTTTACACCCGGGATGGACAGGCCTAAAAAAAAGCGCAGTGAAGGGAAAGGCAAAAGAATTAAAAGCTTCTCGGAGCAGATGATGCTCTCAGAGGATGGAGGCAAATTCACTGATGGAGGGAGGACGGATGAGGCTGGAAAAGAGGCAGCTTATCTCGAAAATGGCCAGGGTGTTGCTGCCAGAGGACACCCATCAGCCAGCACTGCACAGGCCTGGCCTGCAGACAAGCCCAAAAAAAGAGGCAGCGATGGAAGGAGCAAAAAAGGGGAAAGAAGCTTTTTCCAGCAGCCTTTCCTTGAGAATAAGATGGATGCAGGGAGTTTTCCTGAGGTAGTTGATAAGGTGAAGGAGGGAAGTGGTAAGGGCAGAGAGGAGGGCTGTGGCCCTGCTGGGGGCTTGCAGGAAAACACAGCTAAAGCGCAAAGGCCAATTGAGCTGGGAATGGAGAAACCGAAAGAAAATATTGGGAAAGGTGAAATAGCTGATTTGGGAGCTTTAGACCAAGCTTTGCTGCTGGAGAAGAGCAGAGAGGAAGCCAAAAATCCTGCTCTGGCTGCCACCATCGGACCAACAAAACAGGGGGATTTGGCTGGGAAGGGCAGAGAGGCCGGAGGTGCTGCCGGCGAATCTGCCGGGCTCAGCTCGGATGTGACAGCGCTGGCAGAGAAACCCAGGAAGAGGAGCAGTGATGGGAGAAGGAAACAGCCTGAGAAAAGTCCCTCCGGGCAGGCAGCTGTCCTGGGTGCTGGGCGGGAAAGCAGCCAGGAGCAGGTGGCTGGAAGCAGGAAGGAAATGAGCTTGGATGAGGAGAAGGGGTCTGGTTTGCAGAGAGAGAGTCTGGCAGAGGAGCTGGGGAAGCCCGAAATCCAGAGTGGCACTGGAAGCTTCTCTGAGCAGCCAAATCTTTCAGGCCATAAAACAGAGACTTCCGAGCCAGAAATAGGCAGTGCTAAAGAAACTTGGCCCATGAGTAAAGGGAAGGAAGCAGATAAATGCCAACCTCCCCCAGAGCACAGGGCAGGGATGCACAGTCCCACCAGGGAACTGGGGGTGGACAAGCCCAAGAGTAAAAGCAGAGATGGGAAGGGCAAAAAGGCTGAGCACAATCCTGAGCTGGGGCCAGGTGACATCCCTGCAGTGGGACAAGTCCAACAAACTCAGTCTGAGAAGGGCAAAGAGAATTGCAGGACTCCAGCAGCACTGCTGGGTCACCTGCCTGATCCTGCCAAGGCACAGGCTCCTGCTGTGCCTCTGGAGCCAGGGAAATCACACATGGGTGGTGAAGAGAAGCACAAAAAGGGAGAGCCTGACCCACAGCAGCTTTTTCTGCTGGAGCATAAAGCAGGAGCAGGGGTGTTCCCTCCTCCTGGCCTGGAGATCGGGGACAAACCTGAGGCAGGAGGTGCCAGTCCTTGCAGCAGGAATAAAAGTCCTATTCCAGAGCATCCAGCAGTGTCAGATCCCAGCCTGGCCCCAGTCACTGAGAGATCTAAAAAGAGGGGTTATGATGGAAGCAGTAAAAAGGCTAAAAATGCCTCCAGGCATTCTGTTCCTCTAGAGGCGAAACCAGACAGGAGTGAAGCACAGCCTCCTGTGGGATCTGGGCTGGAATGTGGGCTGGAAGACACAGATTTTGTAGATGAAAACAGAAATATTAAAAACTTTCCCATTGGCCCTCAAAGGTTTTGGAATAATAAAGGAAATGACTTCAAATGCATGGCTCAGACCACAGCAGGTGGCCCTGGTGACGTGGGTGATGCTCCCTGCAGCCTCCCAAAGCAGAGGGATGGTGGTGCAGGGACTGGGGGCCTTCCACCACCTCCTCCTCCTCCTCCTCCTCCTCCTCCTCCTCCTCTGGAAGCAGTGGCAGAGAAAAGCAGCAAAGAGCCTAGACCTGGTGCTAAGGAGATGCAGACCCAGAAATCTCGTGAGCAGCCCATCAATCTGGGACACAAAGAACCTGGCAAAGAGGTCTCACAGAAAGATGGGAAAAGCAGAGAGGCTGCTTCCCAGGATGGTCAGTCCAAGGACAAAAGTCACCTTTCCCCCGTGGCAGAGGTGGATGATAAAGAAACAAAACCCACCGATAAAAAGCACAACACGGCCAAGGCTCCCCCAGAGCTTCCTCACGAGGTGCCAGATCCAAAACACAGAGCAGCCTCTGGAGCTGCTGAAGGGACGGGGGGACCAGAGGCCACCGTGTCCTGTGCACAGAAGGGCACAGGGGGCATTTCCCCAGCCCCTGCAGCCGTGTGCCAGGCTGTGCCAGGAGCTGGCATGGACAGGAAAGCTGGAGAGGCTGAGCCGGGCGGCGGCACGAGGAGCAAGCAGAGCTCACCCCAAGAGGGGGGCACTGAGCCTGAGGCTGCTGGGTCACATGGCACAGCTGCCCAAACTACCCAAAAATGGCCCAAAGAGAACAAAAAAGATCCCTCTCAGCCTGCAGAGGAGGGCCCTGCTTGTGCTGGCGAGGCTCTCCTGAAGGATGCTCCTCATGGTGGGGAGGCTCTGCTGAGGGACGCTCCGGTGTCAAAGTCTGAGGCAGATAAACCTCAAGGCACAGCCAAAGAAAAGGATTCTCAAGCCAAAACCAAAGAAAAGGATTCTCAAGACACAAATAAAGAAAGAGAAACTCAAGAAACAACTAAAGAAAAGGGAACTCAAGAAATAACTAAAGAAAAGGAATCTCAAGACACAGCCAAAGAAAAGGAATCCCAAGACACGAGTAAAGAAGAGGAATCTCAGGACACAGCTAAAGAAAAGGAGTCTCAAGAAATAACTAAAGAAAAGGAATCCCAAGCCCCAAGTAAAGAAACAGAAGAGGAATGTGAGCAAAAAGCTGTGAAAGAGGCAAAGAAAGACAGAGTGAAGGCAGCAGAGCAGCTCAAGGGCTACATGAGACCCACCAAGGCCCGAGGGGTGCCAGCCCTGGCGGCCAGGCCTGCCCCGGCCAGAGCCGTCCCCCGGCAGCCCGAGAGCGGCCGCAGCGGCGCGGCCCCGGCCGGACCGAGGTGTGTGAGTGTGCCCAGGGAGCCCGGCAGCAATCCCGGGCTGCTGAGTGTCCCTGCCTTGGCATGAGCCCGAGTGGTCATCCCAGCGTGGCATGAGGGGTGTGTGCTGCTCGGACGGGGCTGCTGGTGCTGCTTGCCTGGCTCACGGTGCTAATTGCCAAAGTTCAGAGCGCTGGCAGCTCGCTCCGAGTTCCAGAGCTCTGCACTGGGTTTGAACCCATCCAGATTGAGTTGTACAAATATTGTGGGGTATTGGAGTGACTTTTGGGTGTGAAGCTGCGTTGGCTTCTTGTCACCTGAGCCTTGCCCTGTGCTGTGACAGTGGTCCCCGTGACCCTGCTCAGGGATGGAGGATTCCAGCGGCAGGGAATGTTCTGGGGCACTGTTGTTTGCAGGGTTTGGGTTCATCCCACCTCACACCAACTGCATCCCCTTTTCCTCCTGCAGTTGGTTTGGCTTAAGCCTCCTGGAGCCACTTCCTCCACAAAATGTGTTTCCTTCTGGAATCAAAACCTTTTCCAAAGCAGCTCTAACAAAACAATGGTGGGACTGATGTAAATGTTGAGACGTTATTCCTCTGTGGAGACTTTGGATGGGCTGGTCAGCATCCAGGGCTGGGCCACCCTGGCTGTCCTCCAGGGAACAAGGTCCCTGTGCTCATAGGAAATGAGCTGGAATTCATCCCATAGAACTGAATCAAGTTCTTAGAAATTTTGAAATATGCCTAGAGATGAAATTACAAATATTCTTGTACTTGTGCTCATTCTAAAGCTCCCTCAGAAAGAGCTGACATCTCTGTGAACCCCACTCTGCCGAGATGGGCCAGGAAGTTTATCCCTGCCCTCAGGTGCTCTCCATTTTTGCCTTGTCATCAGGCATGAAAGTTTGTTCCTGTTCTGCGGAGTTTCTTGCTGCCAGTTTGCATGATGCAGCCACTAACTCACCAGACCCCGAGCTCCAGAGTGCCTTAACATGCTGCTCAGGTTTTTGAGAGGTTTTGTAATTTTAATGAGTGTTGCATAACCTGAAGTAGTTCTATTTTAGTGGAAGTGGTGTTCTCTGCATGAACTTGTGCCTGCAGAAGTGATGCTCTTTGGTGCATGATGCAACAGAACAAAGGGAAAGCTGAAGGCAGCATCTTTTACAAATCCAACATTTCTTCAAAGCCTTTCCATTGTCTGCCAGGAGTTTTTGAAAGAAAAGCTCCTCCTGAATATCTTGCACAGGTAACCGTGCACGGATTGGAGGAGTCCTGGCTCAGAGTAGCACTGCAGCCTGTGAGTAAGTTGGCACATACTTCACACCTGGAAGTTGTCCTGACCTGAGTTTTCTCAGGGCTTTGATAACATTCCATTGCTTCCACCCTTTCAACACTGTGGTAGATTCAACAGTTGGTTTGTTGGGGTTTTTAAGAGGAGCTCAGCAGGACCAGCTCTGATCCCCCCAAGCGTGCTGTTCACTGCCCAGGCTCCCCAGGGAATGGGCACAGCTCCAACCCTGCCAGAGCTCCAGGAGCATTTGGACAGTGCTCTCAGGCACAGGGTGGGGTTGTTGGGGTGTCTGTGCAGGGCCAGGGCTTGGATCCTTGTGGGTCCCTCCCAGCTCAGGAGCTTCCATGGTTCCATGACTGAACTTGTTTTGGAACTCTTGGTGCCGTGTTCCCACAGCAGTTTGAGGTGCTTTGCCATCCCAGAATCCCAGGATCATTAAGGTTGGAGTCATGTGCCCAATCTCCACCTTGTCCCCAGAGCACTGAGTGCCTGGCCAGGCCTTCCTGGGACACCTCCAGGGCTGGGGACTCCAAACCTCCCTGGGCAGCCCCTTCCCAGACATCCAGATCCGTGACCAAGGCTTTTATATCCCTTTCCATCCGTGCCTGGCCCTTCATGGAACAGCTGTTCCACGAGCTGCAAACACCCACAAAGCCTGGCTGAATCCCTCAGTTGGCACAAGTGGTGTGGAAGTGCCTGGGGCAGATCAGAGGCCGGAGCAGGGAATTCGCGCATCAGTCGCACCCAGCTGAGCCCAGGAATCGGTGAAGGGAAAGGTGCTGAGATCCCTGGCTGTGGTGAATGTGCTTGTTTACTGACAGGGAATGAGGGAATTGTTCAGCTTGGAGAAGTCCAGCCATTAACCCCAGCACTGCCAAGGCACCACTGAACCACGTTCCCCAGTGCCACATCCACACAATCTTCGACCATTTCCAGGGCTGCTGATTGCAGCACGTCCCTGGGCAGAGCTGCAGGGATCCAGGAGATCACTGTAGAAGTCCAGACGTCACATGGACTGTGTGTCCCCTCCATGTGCCTCTTTGTGCTCCTGTTATGTCACAGTTGGATGCTCAGGGGTTTTGGATTTTTAGCTGTTGCCACACCTTGGCCAGCAGCTCACCCGTGACTGTCAGGCAGGACTGGGAGGCTCATACCCCACACCCGATATCCAACAGGATCCTGGAATGGCTTGGGTTGGGAGGGACCTTAAGGATGACCCAGTGCCACCCCTGCCATGGGCAGGGACACCTCCCACTGTGCCAGGCTGCTCCCAGCCCCAATGTCCAGCCTGGCCTTGGGCACTGCCAGGGATCCAGGGGCAGCCACAGCTGCTCTGGGCACCCTGTGCCAGGGCCTGCCCACCCTCCCAGGGAACAATTCCTTCCCAATCTCCCATCCATCGCTGCCCTCTGGCAGTGGGAAGCCATTCCCCGTGTCCTGTCCCTCCATGCCTTGTCCCCAGTCCCTCTCCATCTTTCTTGTTTCCTTCCCCTGGTGGGCAGGCAGTGATTTACTCCCAGATTAAGGCATTTTGGAGGATCTCCTGCTAAAGTTCAGTGATGAAATCTCTTTAGCCAGGCTCCCATGTCCTACACTGTGTGTTCCAGGATAACAGGATGCTTCCCTAAAAACATCAGCTCCTGTCTGTGCTGCTAAATAGGTCCCAGCGTTGTGATACAGCTCCCTCGGGAGTCATGGCAACTGTGATGCTGCAGATTCCTCTCTCTGACGGAAGTTGGATCCATCTCCTGTAAATTAGGCCTTGCACACTTCTGTAATTTTATTTTTTTTCTATTTTTGACTGTGCAGCTTAAGGAACGTTGGCTATGAGGCTGATCATGCAATTTGAATTTAATCCCTTATCCCTCCTTCGGGTTTATTTCAGCTTCTCGTTGTTGTTGCCATTGGAAGAACTGCCCCAGAGTCTCCTGGAAAATTATTTTATACCTTTTAATGTCAGGAGGCAGCTGAGCTGATAACAGAAACACAACAGGCATTATCAGCCTTTACAGTGTGACTGAACCTTTGTGTTGCCTCTTGCGTGAATTAAAACTCAAACTGGGAATTAGAGATGACAAGCAGGGTCCTAAATTCTGTACTTCCAAGGGGGTGCCTTGGCTGGGTGAGGGGGGAAAAGATGGAAGGTTTTCACTCAGCCAGGGTTGGGCTGCTGGATTCCAATGTGCTGCCGGCGTCCCCCTTCCCTCTGCTCCTCAGGCTCTGTTTCAAAGGGACACTTGCAAAAGATATTTTTGTCTTCAATCTGTCCTTGAAGAATAGTCAATTTAAAAAAAAGAAATTAATTTGTTTCGGTGTTTGGGGGCTGTATCCTCTTACGGAATTTGATTTGCATAAGCTGTTCAGCCCAGGGCCAGCTCAGATCCCTGACGCTGCGGGCAGGGAGCTCATTGCACAACCACCCTGTGGTGCAGACAGTCTGCTCCTGAATTACTGCCCCACATGGGGGGCTGGGGGGCCTGCTGGAGTGGTCATCTCATGCCTGGATCCCTCTTTCCCTCCCATCCATCCCCATCCCTGTGGCTGCCTCCTGTCCCCAGCCTGTGCCAGGCTGTCGTGCTGCCCATTGCCACAGTCACCCTGTGGGATGCAGGGCAGATTTCTCAACAGTTTGTGTGCCAACCAAATACATTTAAAAGCAAGAAATGCCCATCCCTGTTTAATGACAGGATTTGCTTTGCTTTTACAGCCACAATGAAGCTCTTGCTGTAAATATTCTCTTTTCCTGCCTGGTTTCCATTATTCTAAGTGGGTCTAGCATTTGCACAGTAACCTTTCATTCATATCATGTTTGTAGTTCTCCTGTGGGACCCCAAACTGTAATTGGGTTTGTCTGACAAGAGTTCATCAGCTGATTAACGTTGTGTTAATCAGGGCAGAGGATGAAGGATGTGCAAGTGCAGCCAGTCATCCTGAGATCATCAGCACAGATGCAGTCGTGGTGGAGGAACTCATAATAACAGAGGGGCTCTAATAATGCTTTTGAAATGCTCAGTGTCATCATATTGCAGCTTGCTCATTAATTAAAGACCTGTTAATTATCCCAGTGGGGTGTGTGAGGGAACTGAACCCCACACGGTGTCACCAGCCAGTTCCTGTCAGTGTTACATGGATTTGTGAGGAGACCTTGGCCATGAGCTGCTTTCCCTGCCTCTGGCCCTGGTGTGAGTTTGGTTCAGCTTGAACAGAAGGTTTTGTGGAGGTGTTGGTTCTGTCCCTGGCTAAAAGCTGAGCTGAGCTGAGCTTACAGGGTGTTTTTCCAGAGGTGCAGCTCTGCAGTGCTGGGTGCTCAGGGGCCTCTGATCCAGCAGGATCACAGAATCCCTGAGTGGTTTGGGTTGGAAGGGAACTGAATGCTCATCCAGTGCCAGCCCTGCCATGGCAGGGACACCTCCCACTGTCCCAGGCTGCTCCCAGCCCCAGTGTCCAGCCTGGCCTTGGGCACTGCCAGGGATCCAGGGGCAGCCACAGCTGCTCTGGGCACCCTGTGCCAGGGCCTGCCCACCCTCCCAGCCAGGAATTCCTTCCCAAGATCCCATCTAAATCCACTCTCCTTGTCCTGTCCCATCCTGTAGCTCTGTGTTCTTTCAAGGATTACCCAAACCAGCTGTATCCCAGTGCAGATGCCCCAGTTTTTCCCCAGCTGGTTTCCCACCCCGTTCCACCAGCTCCTCTCCAGCTGGACGCTGCCGTGCCCATCCCCTCTCCCCCTTGGAGCTGGCACCCACCGTCCTTGGCCACGGCTTCCTGAGGTTGATTTCCTTCCTTTATTTTATATATCCTTGACACTCGGATTTTCAAGAAAAGCTGGGAGCGAAACAAATCCACTTCTGGCTGCAGATTCTGCCAGGCTGAGACTGCTGACCACATTTCCGTGGTGGTGCTGTTTAACTTGCAGGGGAAATCTGAATTCCAAGCCTCTTTTCTTGGCTGATGTTGCCAGTCTGTGGCTTGTCCATCATTCAGTGAACTTTGTGTTGCCTCTTCTCGGTTTCCACTATCAAATAACCCCACAATAAGCAAATACTAAGTTGGAAACACTCTGTGTTTGATTTCTGGTTTTGGCTGATCTCTGATTTTTGATGTAAATTCTAAAGCAGGATTTGATCTGTAAATGACCCGTCCTATAAAACATGAGGCTGTGTTTAAGGTTTGTACAACTCCACACCTTTGCCATGTTAAGCTGATGGTCAGAATCCTAAATATTCCAGTTTTATCCTTTGGCCTGGCTTCTTGCAGCCTGTGGGAAGAAGTGAAGCATGAGTTGAGCAGGGGTGTCAGGCTGGTTCCACAGGCTGAGCAGCACAGCCCGTGTGTGTGTGTGTGTGTGTGTGAGCACACGGGGCAGGGGCTGTGTAAATCACAGTTTCCTGGACACACAGAGCGTGTCCTCATGGCTCTGGTTGCTCTGATAGCTGTTCTTGGTAATAACTCTTAATTAGAGACCACACCAACAACGCTGGCATGGAGGAGCTCATCATCCTGGAAAGTGATGTTGCCTTAGAAACCAGTGCAAGAGGCTGCACAGAAATGATTGTGTTAGATTAAAGCAAAAAAAAACCCAGAGCATTAACAGGGATAAGTAATAGCTTCGGGAGTGAAGCAAAAATAGAAGCACTAGGCTGATTCATCTGCTGAGGCTGGGAGGCTGCAGATTGGGTACCAGAGCTGACGTGGGATGTAGTGATCTCCACCCACTCCGGAGACTGGTGCAGCCCAGTTGCACCTGGAACAGCCCAGGGAGGGCACAGGCATCCCTTGGGGATGGCTGCCCTTGGAAAAGGATCAAAAAAGCATCCCAGTAGATCCTAATGGCTGCAGAGGTGGTTGGTGCTGGGACTGAGACCTGTGCTGGGCGTGCTCAGCATCCCGGACTGGCTCATTTCTGTCAGCTCTTCCTGCAGGGAAGGACTGGATGAAATGAGGATGAAAGGAGGTGAACAGGCAAAATAGACCCTTCCTCCTCATGACCAGGCTGCTCTCACCTTTGGGAGGGAGTGGGGAGCTTCAGGCAGTGGGGAAAGCTCCACATCCAGAAGCTGGACTGGGGCCTGATTACAGGATCTTGTAATGCTGTTGCTGCTCCTGCCTGACATGAAAGGTGGTGGAGAGCCCAAGGGAGTGGGAAACCCCAGATTTGGTACCTGAAGAGTGTGAAATCTTCCTCCAAGTTGAACTGAGGGTGAAAGTAGTGGTTGGGGCTCCTTTGAGAGTGTCTGACTCCCCCTTCCAACCCAGCTCCGCTCCAGTGAGACCCTCCCTTGTCTGAGTTACCTCTCAAAGTCTGCCCAAGTCTGTATTCTGAACATCCTCCCACCCTTTCTGGCTCATCTTCATTGACCAGTTTGCCTTTTAGTTCTTCAGAGAATTGAAGGTTTATAAGAATGTAAAGGATCAACAGGGACCAAAGCTCTGGTGGGAGAGCTGCTGGCCATGGCTTGCGAGGGACCATTGCTGGCCTTGCACAACCACTGTGGCACAGCTTCAGAATATTCATAAATGGAAATGAAAAGAAATGAACTGGGTAGAAGATAGAGGCCAGGGCACTGGAACTGGGAAGGGATCTGGGAGCAGCATGCTGTGGGCAGGAGGAAGCTGTTGGAAAGCTCTCAGTGTATGAACTCTGCATTACCTCCATTAATGTCCTGAGAGATTAAATGCTGGATGACTTTGGAGATTTTTCATAGCTAAGCATTCTCCTGCTTCTGAGTATCCCAGGTATTGACTGTGGTTCATTTCCTGCCTTAGAAGATGTTATTTAATAAAGCAGCAGCGGGGGCTGTACACTGACATGGAGTCAGGCGTTTCTTTCCAGTGATGCAAATCCCTTCCATGATCCCGGGCTCTGAAGTACCAGCCCCGAAATCAAAGAGGGTTTTCTCCTCTGTTAGAAATGGTAAATGTTTGCTTTTTAAAAAAAAAATTCAAATAAAAGGCTCCTAGGTGGTTTCAGAGAGCTTTACAGGGCTGTCCTCACTCCGAGGGAAGTGCTTTAAGGCATCTCTGATGGATTGAGATTTCCTGTAAAAAAATCTTGGTTTGGATTGAGTGAGCAATGGAGGAATAACAGTAATTACACAGGATTAGAGGAACTCAAGGCCTGCCAGATTGGGGAGCACAGTCAGTACTTTCAGAGTGAGCAAGTGCTTGCAAACATTAGTCCTACATCAGTGAGGAGGGAGAGCACGAGCCGTGAGCTGAGAGCCCGTTTCCCACAGCAAGACACCTCGGAATATTTTAGAGCAGAGAAAAATTGTTGAGGCTCTTTGAGAAGTGAAGGTTGTGGGTGGAACTATTCTGGTTAATTAGAGGCTGTCAGGAAAGATTCATATAACTTACAGTTCCTTAGTCATTGTTTTTAAATATAGCAGTGCCTTAAATCCCAAGCTTAAATACAAGCAGATAAATGTGTGGATTGTAGCATTTCTCACAGCAGGTTCAATTCAGGGGGCGTTGTGGAACTTGCAGGCTCTGGGTATAAAAATACATTTCTCTCAGTTCAGCTCGAGCAGGGGAGGCCTTTTCCATGAGCTCTGAGGACATTTTCTCCGGGGTGGAGTGTGTCGCTATCCGGGATGGTCGGTGTGCTGCGACCCTGGTTCAGAGAGCAAAATCTGCCTCAGTCAAGGATTAAGCTGCACCAGACACTTAAGAATAAAAGCTGAATCTGCAGTTTGGTGCTAATGCAGCCTCTGAGCAACCTCCAGCCCAGTTTAACCAGGGAATTGGTGTCCAAATCAGGACTCCCAGTTGGAGAAGCTCTGGGGGGGTCTTGGAGCAGAGGTGGCTGAGTAGGGCACGTCAGAGGTGGGTGAGGCTGGGTTGGGGTGGATCAACACAAAGTGTGCAATGCTGGTGTGAATGAAGTGTGACAGAAAAAACCCACCTGCAACCGGGAAAACAAGCAATGAAGTTCATATTTTTGGCAACTGGGGCACAGGTTTGGCTTGGCTGGTGAATTCTGTGGACCCCAAGAGGCAGCTGTTTCAAAACATAGATATATGGGATAAAAATTAGCTAAAAATATTGTAAGATATGTTCATGTTCAAAAAAATATAATTAAAATGGATCTTGCAGTATTTGAGACTCCAGGACATTTCCAAACATGTCCCATCCCGTCCTTTTCATCTTTGTCCTCTTGCTTATGGGAGCGATCCGGTTTGTGAATTGTGAAATCCTCATTACAGCAGGACTTGTGATCACTGTTGACTCCAGAAGAATATATTAAAATTCACAGAAAACAAAGCCCTTGTGCTGAAAGAGCTCATTCTGCAGTGTGCTTTCAGGGCTGGGCTGGGGGGGGCCGTGTTTTGGTTTTGTTTGCGGGGGGAATTGCTGACCTTGGTTCCTTCGTGTTCTTGGAATGGCTCATCAGCAGGAATTGATACTGATAAAAGCATCGATCACAGCCGAGCTTGGCAGAGCAAAAGGAGAGGGCGAAATTCCCCCAAATGTGTCGGGACCCCCCAAAGGCTGCTCACAGCAAAACCCTTCCCCTGAGCTGATTAAACCCACGCCAGCCTCAGCCCAGGGCCCGGCGTTCGCACTCCCCAAGTGAATTCCTGAGGATTTTCCACAAAAGGATGCAACCTGCCGGTTTCTTTTGAACTAGTGGCTGGCTGCAGTAAGTGAAGGCGACGGCGCAGGGGGTGGGGAGGACGGGGTTTGTCACGAATACCGGGGGCACGCTGTGTCGTCACGGCAGCGAGCCCGGCGCGCCGAGCGCTGCAGCCGCCGAGGCAGCCGAGCCGCCGCGATGTCCCTCTCCAACCAGCAGCCAGCCCCGCTCTCCGAGTACAGCCCGCTGGGCAAGGGCAAGAGCCCCGAGAGCTTCCCGGCAGCCTTCCACCGCATGGAGTCCCCGAAAGACTTCGGCAAAACCGAATTCGAGTGGCAGAGGACCGAGGGGAAGCTTAATGAGATTGGCTTGAACGTGAACTCGGGGGGACCGATTAAGGACGGGCTCGTTAAGAACGCCGGTTTCACGGATGAGGACAAGCTCTGCTTCTTTGAGGGAAAACTAGACAAAGAGCTAAAAATAGCTCAGAAAGACAAAAGAGAAATTGAGGTGCCGGGCAAGAAATACCAGGCGGCTGCAGGTCACCTTGAGAGCTGGTCCTTGATTTCGGAAACCTTTCCTTCTGCAGAAGGGAACTTCGCGAACCCTAAAGTGACCGATTTTCTCGTGGGACAGGCAGCGGCCGAAAAACCCAGTCCTGGTCTGGGTAAAAATGAAGCCATCACCGACCAAGAGAAAGCCGTGGGTAAAGCTGGGATGGAGACCAAATGCCAGGCAGAGCCAAAGCTGCCCCATCTATCTGTGTCGGAGAGCGATCCCAGCAAATATATGAAGGAGCAGGAAATCAGTGTCTGGAACCCCAATTTCCACCCTATCCTGCCGGACGATTCGGGGTCTAAAGAAGCGGCCGTGAAAAAAGATGGAGCCCCCGGCTATTGTGTCCTCGGGGTGGTTAATGACAACTACGGGCAGAGCGGGCTCTCTTCCCCCACTCCCGCACCCAAAGCAGCCCCTCCGACCACCACCGTGGAGCTGGCCCAGGATGAGTCCAAAAGCAGTGACCTGAGCGAGAGCCCCGAGATGGAGGAGGAGATGGAAGAGCAGCTGGGCTGTGAGGGCAGTTTGCTGGCCAGGGCTGCCCACCAGAGGAAGGCGATGAGGCGTGCGATGTCAGAGTGCTCTCACTTGTCGGTGCCCCTAACCCTTAACCTGGCCGATAAATACCCTGAGCCGGTGCTTAGAGAAGACGTCGCCACTGGGCTGCTCTCTCCTAATAGCAGCCTGACCCAGAGCCGCAGCCCCACGGCCGGCAAGCCGAGCGCCCCGATGAAGAGGTCACTGACGGTGGCCGAGGAGCAGGCGGCCGTGGCCGGCCCCGCAGCCCCGCCGAGCCCGGCCGTGCCCGGCGCCGCCGCGCAGCCCCCGGCCCCGCCGCACGAGGAGCCGGCGGCCAAGAAGCGAGAGGAGTGGAACGGCAGCAACTCGCTCAAGAAAGAGCTGGGCAGCCCGAGCGCGTTCCACAGCAAGCTGGAGCAGATCCCCGAGCTCGGGCAGCCAGGACAAAGAGCGGCAGGAGGCGGCGGGCAAGAGGGACAAGAGGAACGGCACCGATGGAGCGGCGGGGCTCGGTGCTCCCAAAAGCAAAGGCGCCGAGCTGGAAGCCGGCAAAACGGCTGCTCTGGAAAGAAAAGAAATCGAGGTCAGCAGTGTGCAGAGCTCTCCGTCTCCCAAGCAAGGAGATTTACCACGTGATGGTATGTTACTAATTTTTACCTCCCTGGGCAGTGAGCGGACAGGAGCCGGGAAGCGCCGAGTGACTTTATAGAGCCCGGAGGCGCAGGGCGGGCGGAGGGTGCACCTGGGAGACCCGCACCGGCCGTACTCGGCAGTCAGAACAAAGGACGGGCTTTTACACACATAAAAATGGAGGGGAAATGGGAAAAATTTATTGCCTGGCTGGTTGCACAGCATCTGGTGCAGCGGCAGCTGTTAATGGCTTGTTGGGATGCTGCTCGTGAGCAGTGGCATCCACAGGGGTCTGCACCGGTCTCCCCCTGGGTACCCTCCTGCCACACCTCCCCCAAGCAGAGGTACCCCCTGATCACGAGCTGTATTGTGAGAGCAGGGTGATATCAAAGTTAAAACCTTTCAGCCCATGCCAGAAAAATCTGCGGATCGTGCTTTTCCCATAAGCTTCTGGCACCTTTTGCTGTTTCTGTTCGAGGGGCAGCACTAGAGTGATGGGTGGAATGATTTATGGAGTTAAGCTCTTCCCGGTGCTGAAATTCAAAGTGGAATTTCCCCGTCATTTTCTGGAAGCTCTTTCCCAAACCCCCCGTTTGAATGGAGCCGTTCCCATTCCAAGGGTCAATAGCAGCTTGTTGTATTCTGTGGGGTTTGTTGTTTCAATAGTGCTGTGGTGTATGAGGTCACTCTTCCTGGATTTAAAATCTGTGAGAAGAGTAGTTAATCTTTGTTCTCCTGCCTGGAACAACATCTCTGTGTCCCCCTTGCCAGCCCCAGCCAGCAATAAACCTGCTTTTTTGCCCAGATTTTGGATGCGAGGACGGTGTTTGTGCTTTGTCTGTCACCCGCATTAACGAGAGGAGAGAAAATGTGTCAGGGGATAAAGACAAAAGATTTGCATGAGAATTTTTGCATCCTTTTGTAGCCAGCTGGTTTGTCAGACCTTCCGAGGACTGATGTAAAACGGGAGCTGTCACGTTGTCATGGGAGGTGGGGGTAAGACACAGGTGTGCAGGGGGGTGAGCTCCTTGGCTAGAGCCCCAAAACACTTGGGGTGAGCTGAGCCCTCTGAGCGGGGCAGGGCAGCCCTGAGGGGCTGTGCTCGCAGAGCCATGGATTTGTTCTCCTCTGGGTTTGTGGTGTGTGAGTGACACCCCCTGGTCACTCGGGTGGCTCTCGCTGCCCGCGCTGGGCTCTGGTCATCGCCCTTCTTCAGCCAGCGGTCACTCATCACTGCTGTGCCTAATTAGAGTTCTGCTTTCTCTAATTATTTCTCTAAGGTTCTTCAGTTTCCAGTCTCGTGTTTGAGTAGCTGTGGAACAAGGTTTGGGCAGTATAAACTCGCCTCTGTGCTCTGCCAATGTGTCTCAGCTTTTCAGTGAACCACAGAATCCCAGGATGGGCTGGGTTGGAGGAACCTTAAAGCTCATCCCATTCCACCTCCTGCCATGGGCAGGGACACTTTCTCCTATCCCAGGTTGCTCCAAGCCCTGTCCAGCCTGGCCTGGGACACTCCCAGGGATCCAGGGGTGTTGAGGATGGGGAGATTCTTCCCTTTCCATCCTCTCAGTGTTCCCTGGTTCCTCATGGTCGACTCGAGGGACAGATTTTGAGGAGCTTGGGCAGCCGTGACTGAAGTGGTGGCAGCACGTCAGGAGTGCAGCCCTGGCTCCTCGGAGCCTGAGCAGAGCTGTCAGCTCCTGGCAGGCAGGTGGGGGCCACCAGCTCCCCTGTGGTGGTCACAGGGAGGTCCTGGCTGGAGTCAGGGTTGGACAGGACACCTGGGGGTGTTCCCTTGGGCTCAGGTCAGACCCTCATGTTCCGTGTTCACCTGCGCTCGATTTTGTACCTAAACATTAGAGGGTCATCAGTCGTCATGGGAACTGAAACATGGCAGGAGTAAAGAGATGTTGGCAGCAGATGTGGAACAGAAAAAACCCAGAATGACTGTATTTGTGCACACCTTTCATGTCAGGGCGTTCTCGGGGTGGTGGGGTTTGCCATCACCTTTCCTGTCACAGATTTTTGGGGGTTTGCTGACATCTTTCATAGCCATAGGGGTTTTGTGGTGGTATGGGGCTGATGACACTGTTCTTGTCCCAGGTATTTTGGGGTTTGATGACACCTTTCATGTCACAGAGTTTCAGGGGTTTGCTGACACTTTCCATGTCCCAGTTTTTTTTGAGTGGTGGGATTTGCCGACGCCTGCCCTGACACCGAGATTTAACTACAACAAGACAAATCAGCAACAAGGTTCATATTCTGGGCAACTGGGAGGCCCAGTTTGGCTTGGCTGGTGAATTCTGTCCAGCTCAAGGGGCAGTTGTTTGAAAGCACAGCTCTGTGGGATCTTTAAATCAGACAAACATTTAAAACCTCATCTGAAGTGGATTGACATGTTTTCCCCAGAGGGGCTGAGCATCAGTGATGGAAAGGTCACTGAGATGGGACTGCTCCGAGTGTTCTGGCTGGGTTATGTTTTGCAGATGGTTTATTCACATTGCCAAGGGTTTTTTAGCATTTGGTTTAAAATTTCTCTCACAATCTTTATTTTAAAAGCTTGTTTGTCATCCTTATAACCACGGATCTGGGTGAGCTGATAGAGAGACAACTGAGCTGGCAGAGCTCTCACAGGCATGAATATCATAGAATTTTGACTTATTTTCTACTCTTTGTAATTTTTACTCTTTTAATCTCTGGATTTATCCTCTTCTGCAGTAAATGCAACTAAATGTTTTCTATATGTGCAGTTTAGAGGATTTTCAGAATGCAAGAGAAACCAGACAGGAATTCCTCAGATGTCCCTGAAAAGCTTTCAAACTTTCTGTGCTGAGGACTTTTCCCTCTCCCCTGTTAACCAGCAGAGAGGTGGTTATAGTAAAAATATCTCCCCCGAGCAGGCAGTGCTGGCTGGAAGGTGGAGCAGATGCTAAATCCATCCTTTGCCTTTCATTCATGGCCCAGTCCCGTATCCTGAGATCCTTGTCAGCCTCCCCTGCCTCATCCTGGCACTCACCTTGCAGGTCTCCATCCAGTCATGAGGCAAAGTGGCCAATGGATCCATTTTATCTGACAGAAAGGTTTTTCCTGCTTTTTGTTAATCCCTCTTTTTTTCTGCCTGTTCTGTCTGTTCACACTGACCTCGGCGCTCACATCTGGGGTAACAAATTTTGTCACTTACACCTTTTTTCATCCTAAAAATACTTTAAACAATTGTGCAGCCTGATTCCAGTCATTTGTATGGTATCTCCACCTAAAGCAGACTTCCTTGGTTCTGCCCACCCAGGGCTGTGGGATTTTTTGCTAAATATCTGCTCCTCCGGCGTTCTTTTAAGGCGACGTAGAATTGCACATAAGCCCTTTCTTCCTTGCAGACAGGTGGGTGTTGGTGTGATCACAGAATCCCAGGATGGTTTGACTGGAAGGGACCTTAAACCCCATCTGGTGATGGCACATTTAGTTTAATTTTAGTTTCATTTCCTTTAACAACCGCCCCGAAGGCGCTCCCGGTCAAGCCCCTCGCGTGCCCACATTGGGTATTTTAAGGCAGGAGATCCTGGCTGCAGATTAGTCCTGATCAGAGCTGAGTCCCAGGACCTGCCCAGCTCCCTCAGTTCCTCAGGAATCCGATCTCCCTGAACAAGTGGTTGTGTTGTTCCCAGCACCAAGGACAGGTTTGACCCCGTTCATGGTTGAGTGTTGTGTGATTTGCTGGCATTTGTGTGTGCCCAGTGTCACCTCCAGAGGTGTCACTGCCATAAGTGATGTCCTTCACCACTGCTGCCTTCACCTTCCTCCTTCTCTCGCTTCCTTGGCATCTCCCTGGAATGTTCTCTGCTCTGAAGCACCAGGAATTCCAGGCTGGGTCTGTCACACCCAACACCAGCTCAGTGTTTGCATCAGGAAACCATCCTGGGTTTCCAACTCAGATTTCTTCATAATCCGTAAGCAAAGTCCAGCATAACTTCCAGCTCTCCTGAAGGATTTTTTTTCCAGCAGAGCGCTGTGGTTTAGATGAGAACAGAATCCAAGACAGCAGTGAGGGTGTGAGAGCCCCAGCCTCAGGCTTGCACTGATTAAAGTTGGTGATGGGGTTGGGAATGTCAGCCCCAGCTCCCTGTAAGGAACCAGCAGTGCAGTGCTGGTGCTGGGGGCTCACAGGTCCTCACCACAGGAAGTCGTGTTTGTAGTAGGGAAGAAAAGACAGGAATGGATTGCAGCTGCTCTGTGCCTGCTTGGAATTGGGGGAGACTGAGCAACCTGACCTGGGAGTCGTTGGCTCATTAGTGACACCTTTGTGCTTAAGTGTTCCGAGGCAGGACTGTCTGTATTTTGCATTTTGAACAGTGTGGAACAGCAGTTTTATGCCTTCAGACACTGAAAAGCTGGAAAGGGACTTTGGACAAAGGCCTGGAGGTACAGGACACAGGGAATGGCTTCCCACTGCCAGAGGGCAGGGATGGATGGGAGATTGGGAATTGGGAATTGTTCCCTGGGAGGGTGGGCAGGCCCTGGCACAGGGTGCCCAGAGCAGCTGTGGCTGCCCCTGGATCCCTGGCAGTGCCCAAGGCCAGGCTGGACATTGGGGCTGGGAGCAGCCTGGGACAGTGGGAGGTGGCCATGGCAGGGGTGGCACTGGATGGTCCTTAAGGCCCCTCCCAACCCAAACCAGCCTTGGAATCTCTGAATTCCATTAAATGCCCTGGGTGTCCCCTGGCCCAAGCACTGCCCAAGCTCAAGTGGCCACCTGGAGATTCTCTGAGGTTTCACCAACGTTCAGCTTTAGGGCCAGGCTGAAACAGGAATTCAGGCCCTGTTTGTTCCCTGCCCCTCACTGGATATCCTGCCCAAGGAGCTCCAGTTCAGTTGTGGTTTTCTGGTGGGATCACTTTGATCGCACAGGGGAGGTGTTACTTGGAGCAGCTGCTTAGTTCCAGTTCATGCCCTGTTGGATAAACGTGGGAAGTGCTTTAGGTTGTTCTAGAAGAACAAGTTCTGATTTAGGATTTCCCTTGCTGGGGTAAAAATAGAGTCTTAACAATCCTGGAGCCTTAGGTTTACAAATGCAGGCGAAGAGGACATCTGGTTTCTTCTCAGTTCTTGATAATGAGGGAAAATGTACACGATGATTGAGTTGCATTTGGTGCCAAATAAAATGCTGAGCCCTCTGTATTTGGGTCAAGCAGGAGATGTTGATTTAGCCTTTTCTGGAGAGGAGGAAGCAGCTCAGGGTTGTATTTCTGCCCAAATGAAGATTTGTTGTATTTGTAAACACTTTTTTATAAGAGCCTTACACAAAAAGGCTTTGTTTGAGGGTGGGTTTGGGGATGCAGCCACTCCTTCAGGGTGCTGATGGATGAGGAAGGAGCTGGTGCCTCTCCATGGTTCCACATGGGCAGGTTTTGTTCCAGGGGTTGTTTACGTTCGAGAGGGAGAGCCAAGGCGAGGCTGGTCATTGCCTTATTGCTTAATCTATTTTCTTAATGGATTTTCAGCTGATGACTCTAATCCCGATGAGAATTATGGAGCTGTTTCATTGAATGATGTTTTAGTTCAGCTTAGCCTGCTAAATATCCCTTGCTGGGGATCTGGGGATGATGCCTGGCCTGGTTCACGTTGGGATGCAGCTGCGGCTCCCTGCGGAGCCACGGCCGGGGGCAAGGCAGGTGACACAGGGACCGGCTGGGAGGGGACAGCATTTAGGTGGTACAGGCTCAGGTGTCCGTGGAAATGCTCGTTTTTTAGAGGGAGAAAGGAATGATAAAGTCATGGAATATCCTGAGCTGGGAGGGACCCACAGGGATCATCGATCAAACCCCTGGCCCTGCCCAGACCCCCCAACAACCCCACCCTGGGCACCCCTGGCAGCGCTGTCCAAACGCTCCTGCAGCTCTGGCAGCCTCGGGGCCGTGCCCATTCCCTGGGGAGCCTGGGCAGTGCCCAGCACCCTCTGGATGGGACACAAGGTGCAACAGTCCCAAAAAGCAGTGCGGGGTTACAGATCCTTCCTTTGCCTACCACGGTGCCAGAAAACAGGAGCACTTCCCAAGATCTGTTCTGCCAGGGTCTTCCTTTTGGCATGGAGGATGGGTTTCTGGGAATGCTTGCTCTTGCCTAAGCTGCTGGTTGGTGTTTGAGGCTTTGCTTCTGAGTCCTGTGGTTTATAAAAGAACAGTGCAGTAACACAGTTTAACTTTGAAAAGATCCTCCTGGGTACACTTCTGTAAGTGCTTTTTCCTCATTTTACTTCTTCAGGGAACACAAACAGCAAAGCTTTTCAGATTTCATGCCTGTTTGGGTTTTTCACACACAGTTGCAGCTTTTGTGAGAGCTGTTACACAAAACTGAAGGGCTCTGGGAGGCCACAGGTTTGTGTTTGCTCCCTCCTGCATTCAGCTCAGCATCACCTCAGACGAGCTGGGACTCTGGTGCACTGGAT
Source organism: Corvus cornix cornix (assembly GCF_000738735.6). Taxonomy (NCBI): domain Eukaryota; kingdom Metazoa; phylum Chordata; class Aves; order Passeriformes; family Corvidae; genus Corvus; species Corvus cornix. The sequence continues at coordinate 610,439 of NC_046333.1, read as the reverse complement.
TTGTAGGGTGTAGATGGCATAAGGATGCTTTTATGTGGCTTTCCTCCAGCAAGTGGAGTTGTAGGAACTCGGAGAGAGAACAAAAATAGAAAGAACTGTCAATGTGTAAATCCTTATGTTTGAAAGAGGGAAAGGTCAGGTTAAGATATGTGGAAAAAATTCCTGGCTGTGAGGGTGGGGAGGCCCTGGCAGAGGGTACCCCTGGATCCCTGGCAGTGCCCAAGGCCAGGCTGGACACTGGGGCTTGGAGCAGCCTGGGACAGTGGAAGGTGCCCCTGCCCATGGCAGGAGGCTGATGATCCTTAAGGTCTCTCCATCCCAAACCATTCTGGGATTCCATGACTCCGTGATTCCATGTGCTTGGCTTTGAGTACAGTGTGTCAGTCCACACCTCGTCCTCCAAAGGCTCTCTAGAATGAGAGGTGTGATAAATAAAACATCGTAGTGGAGGAGCTCGTACAAGCAGTGGCCAAATGAGACTCCTTAGCCTGGAAGAAGGAACATGCAGAGGGAGGTGGTTGTGGTTGCTGTCTGAAAAGTCATCAGTGACAGGGGAGTTGTGAACAAGAGGAGACAGTTCTGTTTTTCCAGGATAAGAATATGGGTCAGCAAACGAAAATAGCAGCAGCAGCTGAAAGCAAACCATGCTGGGTGACTTGTGAGAGATTGCAGCAAAGCTGTAAAACAGCTTCTGCCAGGAATTTGGGAGCTGTGAGATTTTAGCTTTTTCCTTTTTTTACCAGGAGGGTAATCAGATATTGTAGGAGAAGCCCCCAGATGTGGAATCTCCATCTCTGGAGATGCTCAGAATAAGATTGAATACACCCTGAGCAGTCTGGTGCAATTGGAGGGGGGGATTGGGGTAAATGACCTCCCCTCATCGCTTCCACCCTGCGTTGTCCTGTTATTCCAGTGGGAAATGACTGCATGTGCTGCAGAGCTGTTGGACAGGCAGGTGGTTTCCAGACTGGAATTCACAACATGGGCAGAGAGATGTTTTTTTTGAGGAGTGGGTGGGATGGGTTTTTTCTCCTTCTGGTTAGGAATTCTATTTATAGTTACCCATAATCAGGATTTGGCTCCAGGAGAGCAGTGGAGGAGTGGTGGGTGTGGTGGGCACCCCCTCTCTGCAGCTGTGACAGGAGTCACTTAGGCTGGACTGGTTTAACCCTGGCCCAAAGCCTCGTGGAGGCAGAGGGGGCTGTTCCAGGGCCGTCCAGGTGTGTCCCTCCCAAGTGTGACTCTCTGTGCATGGAGACTTCAGAGTCTCTTTGGGCTCCCTCCTGCCTGTGACTGCTCAGTGTTCTGTGTCACCTGAGGGATGTCCCTGCAGCTGGGCTGCTGAGGTCACAGGGGTCCAGAATGGCTTGGGTTGGAGGATCATTCAATTCCAACCCTCTGCCATGGCAGGGACACCTCCCACTGTCCCAGGCTGCTCCCAGCCCCAATGTCCAGCCTGGCCTTGGACACTGCCAGGGATCCAGGGGCAGCCCCAGCTGCTCTGGGCACCCTGTGCCAGGGCCTGCCCACCCTCCCAGCCAGGAATTCCTTCCCACTATCCCATCCAGCCCTGCCCTCTGGCACTGGGGAGCCATGCCCACTTCTTCCCCAGAAGGGCTGTCCAGCCCTGGCACAGCTGCCCAGGGCAGGGGTGGAGTCCCCATTGCTGGAGGGATTTAAAAGCCATTGTGGATGTGGATGTGGGGACATGGGGCAGGGGTGGCCTTGGCAGTGCTGGGGATGGTTGGACTCCATGGTCTGAGAGGGCTTTCCCAACCTCAGCAGTCCCTGGACTGACTTGCAGGATGTGCTCAGAGGCTCCTGGGGATGTTGTTCTGCTGAGCTGTGTTAGAACTGTGCAGAGGCCTTTGGAGAGAGGCTCAGTGTCCAAGCAGGGAAGTTTTAAGGAAATAAGGCACAGACTGTTCAGTGTTGAGCCTTGGGGGCACCTTTGGCCTTCACACAGCTGGTAAAGGAGCTGTTCTACTCTCTTCTTTTTGGGGAAAAAAAGACCCTTAAAGCCATTGCCTCACCCACTTGGACTGTGTTGTTCCATCTCTTCTAAAGGTACCCTCAGCTGCTGGTAGGAGCCACCAGGAGAGTGGCAGCGAGTAGAGAAGTGAGAGTTGAAGGATAAAACACGTTAAGAGTCTCCTCAGGCCCCAGAGTTCCCATTCCAGGGGGCTGCCAACACCCCGGGTCCCTGCAGGAGCCGTCCCCGCTCCGTGGCTGCCCCACGCGCTCCGTGTGCGTCACCGACCCAGGCTTGGCTCCGGGAGGCACAGATCCCTCATTAGTGGGGTTTGGTGGCTCACTCTGCTGGAACAAGGCAAACCTATGAGTTACATTTCCATCCTGTCTCAGATGTGCAGGGAGACTGTTGTTCCCTTTAGCACAGGAGCTGAATCTTGCTTTCCTGGGTGTAGTTCTGGCACAGATGATCTCGTTAATTATTCAGAAAAATCACCACTGCTGATTTATTCTGAGTCTTGTTCCCTCCGACTCCAGTTCCATCCAAAACCCACATGCTGTTGTTCGCTGGGTCCTTCATCCAGCCATGGCAAGTACCCGGTTTCTGGTGGCAAATTTATTTTAAAATTGGGCTTTTTAACTTGTTGGCTTCAGTGGGGCTTTGCCAAACGTAGATTTGGTGCTTTGGGCTCTGTGGGTGGTCCTGGCTGAGTGTTCTACAGCTCAGGGTTGGGTTGGCCAAGCTCACACTGCACCGAGCGCTCCGGCACGGATGGATCCACGTGGGATAAATCCAGGGTGTGCCACCTACAGCTGGTGTGGGCCTTGGGCTGCTCAGCTCCCTCCTCACAGCAGCCTGGGAGAGCTGGGTGTAGGCTGGGAATGTGGCCTGGGAAGCGCTTGGAGCTGGCCACGGAGCGCGGCCAGCGCGGGGCTCCAGCAGCAAGAGGGTCAGACACTGGCGTGGGGCTTTTCCAGGGAATGCTGCTGAGTTTGAGCCCATGGAGCGTCCCTGGAAGACTCTTGGTGCTGCTGTTACAGAAGACCAAAGACCACTTAGGAAGGAGTTTGCTCCTTCCTCACTGGTGCCTGTAAAACCCCAAACAAAATCCTGGAGTTTGTGGGTTTGGGGGTTATTGTGGAGTCATTTGTTCTCACTGGTGCACTTAAATACAGAATTCCAGGCTGGTTTGGGTTGGGAGGGGCCTTAAAGCCCATCCAGTGCCACCCCTGCCATGGGCAGGGACACCTCCCACTGTCCCAGGCTGCTCCAGCCCCAATGTCCAGCCTGGCCTTGGACACTGCCAGGGATCCAGGGGCAGCCACAGCTGCTCTGGGCACCCTGTGCCAGTGTCTCACCAGTGATAGGAATAATTTCTTGCAGTGTTGCTCTTGGAAATTGTTGAGACATCCCGAAAAGTGTGGTTTTCACCATTAAAAAGGTGTTTAGTGAGTCAGGAATGGTGAGGAAAGGGGATGAGGATGGATGCACTGAGCAGCGCGCTGCCATCGCAACGAGGAGCAGTGGAGAGAACATTCCTGATGGCAGGGCTATGCCTTGGAGATATCAGTGGAAGATGCCAGATGGGAATGTCCTCCCCTGTGTCCTTGAAGCCCCTTTCCCTCGGGAGCGATTCCGTTCTGGTGCTGACTCAGCTGGGCCGGATGAGCCGCACGAGGAGCCGGAGGAGCCGCTCGGGGCACAGCAGCCCCGGACACAGCTCCAACAAAATGCCTTTGAAATATCTTTCAGGGGGTTGTTGCTGTGCTTGGGGGAGCAAGCAAACTGAAAAGTCTCTTAAATAATTCTTGCAGCCTAATGAACAAATTTGATTAAGGTTTGGCAGCTTTTCCTGATATTCCTTGTAACTAGGAAATGGTCCCAGTTCTCCGCTCTCAGAACACCCTCGTAATTAAACCATGAATGAGAGCAAATGTCCTGAGGAGCACAGGACAAATGAATATTAAACCCCAAACCTATCCTTCTGTAATCCCTGGGGGATGGTACAGGGTTGTGTATCCTGGAATGTCAGAGGCTGTGAGAGGTGGAGCCTGAATTACGGCCCCTCAAGTAGGGAAGTTCTCTACTCAGCTCCTCTGGATGATGATGACATCATCATTATTACTATTATTATTATTATTATTATTATTGTTATTATATAAATTCATTAAATTCATAAAATCCTGGAATGGTTTGGGTTGGAAGGGACCTTAAGGATCATCCAGTGCCAGCCCTGCCATGGGCAGGGACACCTCCCACTGTCCCAGGCTGCTCCAGCCCCAATGTCCAGCCTGGCCTTGGGCACTGCCAGGGATCCAGGGGCAGCCCCAGGTGCTCTGGGCACCCTGTGCCAGGGCCTGCCCACCCTCCCAGGGAACAGTTCCTTCCCAATCTCCCATCCAGCCCTGCCCTCTGGCACTGGGAAGCCATTCCCTGTGTCCTGTCCTGGTTTTTATTCACCTTCTATTAAGCAACATGAAATACCATCACATTCATGTTGTCATTGGTTCAGAAACATGGAAGCTGTTGGAGTTCAAATCCTGAACCTTTGGAAGTTGAGGGATTTGAGGAGCATTCCCTGATGTAGGGAATTCATGCTGTGGATGCTGCAATCCCTCATCAGCCAGAGGTTTAATGTTGGTGCTGAATTAGCTGAAGTAATTAATGACAGCAGCTTCCACCAGATGGGAAGTCACCTTGATGTCGGGGATATTTGAGACTGGTAGGATTCCAAATGAAGCCATTCCTGGGAGCAGAGGGAAGGGAATGGGCAGGAGGTTGTTATTCAGGAGTGGGACTGCTGACAAGAACTGCTCCTGCTGGCATTGCTGTGGATGGAACTGGCAGGTGAAATGAGGGGGAAGATACAGGTTCATTGAGATGCGGGGGAGGAATCAGGTAGAGAGGAGCCAGTGCAGATCAGCTGCTACAAAAATAGGTTTTCCAGGTGAACAGGACCAATTCCTAAGAATTTTGCATTAAAACAGGTGTTCAACCTCTACATTTTGCTGTTTTTCTTCACAAGCCTCTTTTATGTGCCCAGGATGCTCAGCCCAGTGCTGCAAAACTGGAAAGCCAGATGGGTAGGAAGGGGTTAAACCAGTGCAGGGAAACAAAGGCTGATCCTGAACTTATCCTGGAGTCAGAACATAAGTAACAACAACCCCATTCTCTGGTGGGAGGGAGGCATGGGTTCATTTGATTTTCCTGGTTTGTACCAGGACTGAACCATCCTCTGAGACGCTCCTGTCAAGTCTGACAAGCAGGAAGATGGGGAATATAAAGTGATTTCCAAAAGATGTGGAGAACAGGCTGTTTGCTGCATGAGTTGTTACCCTGGCCTTGTCACGATCTGTTGCGTGGTTATGAAAAGCAGCGTCCAACACGGATAATGCTGGATCTGAATCCCCAGAGGACAGGGGAGATGCAGGAATTTGTGCTGGGCTGCTGGCACCAGATCCTGCCTGAAATCCGAATGCCACAGGAATTGCAGCGGAAGGGAGCCCAGGGCCCTGCGGTTGTGCAGCTGCTCCGTGGGGAAGGAGGGGTTGGAAGTGATTTATAGGGATAAAAGCTGCTCCTGGCTTGTCCCATTATGCTGAGCAGCACTGAGGGTGCTGTGGGATTTCAGGGATTTGGGGAGAAAACGTGGGAAAGCTGCTATTAAGTGAACATTTTGTTGGGTTGGAGGGCAGTGCTGGTGCTGCTGTGGCTCGACACTGCTTTGGACTCTGGGTTTCAAAGGATGTGAGTAGGTGGTGCTGCTCTCCTGCCCTTTGGAGAGGAGCCTGTGTGTGTTCAGTGTCCCCACCCAGTGTCACAGCTCGGTGGCAGTGACCAAAATGAACAATCACAGGGAGAACTGGCACTTCCTGCAACTGAATCTGAGCTTTGTGCTGTGACACAGCTCCAGCGAGGGTCGGTGTGATCCCACTGCCAGAATGGGATCTCCGTGTTCCTGCCCTCGTGGGAATCTTGGAATGGTTTGGATGGAAAGAGGCTTTAAGGACCATCCCATCCCACCCCTGCCATGGGCAGGGACACCTCCCACTGTCCCAGGCTGCTCCCAGCCCCAGTGTCCAACCTGGCCTTGGGCACTTCCAGGGATCCAGGGGCAGCCCCAGCTGCTCTGGGCACCCTGTGCCAGGGCCTGCCCACCCTCCCAGGGAACAATTCCTTCCCAATCTCCCATCCAGCCCTGCCCTCTGGCACTGGGAAGCCATTCCCTGTGTCCTGTCCCTCCATCCTTGTCCCCAGTCCCTCTGCAGCTCTCCTGGAGCCCCTTTAGGCCCTGCAAGGGGCTCTGAGCTCTCCCTGGATCCTTCCCTTCTCCAGGGGAACATTCCCAGCTGTCCCAGCCTGGCTCCAGAGCAGAGGGGCTCCAGCCCTGGAGCAGCTCCGGGGCCTCCTCTGGACTCTGTCCAGCAGCTCCAGGTCCTGGTGCTGTTGGCCCCGGGGCTGGGACCTGTGGCCTGTGTGACCTTTCCCGTTGCCCCCTCTGGCTGCTGGAATCCTCCCTGCTCATGCTGGGCTCCAGCTGGGGATGTGGGCAGAAGAAAGGCTGAGCAGGAACAGCTGTAACAATAGGGATAGTTGGGAAGAGAACCCCACTCCAGGATAAGTGTAAAACCTGGAAGAGGTCAGAACTTCACCATTAACATTCCAACAATTTATTTTAACAACTTGAAAGATGGGAAGATTTACTATTTAAATTAAACCTTCATCTGCTGTCTGGCTTTTCCCACTGGGATAAAATGAGAAATTGGAATCTAACAGCATCTGGATGAACCTGTCCTGTTACAGGGAAAATCTTTCTTCCTGCAGGTATTCTGGGTTTAGGGGATTTCCCACTAATACCAACCTGTGCTGTCTCAGTTCTGTCTCCTGCTGCTGCTGTGTTGAATAACAGTAAACTAAAAAATAGATATTTAAAAAAAAAAAGCTTAAACTCACAAGTCTCCCTTCCTTCCCTCCAGCCAAACCAGAGGAGCCCAAAGCAGCCGAGGCCGTGACTGGGAACGACATCACAGCTCCTCCCAACAAGGAGCTCCCTCCCAGCCCGGAGAAGAAGACCAAGGTAGGAGCTGTTCCCTGTCTGCCATCTCTGCTTCCATGGGTTTTATTTGCCAGCTTTTCTGCTTCCCCAGCTGTGCCAGCCCAAATTCTGTTTTCTGAGCTGCTACTCGTGAGCCCTTTCCCCAGAGCAAACCCATCCAGTTCCGGAGCTGTGGCCAGGGGGACTGGAAGCACCCTTGAGAAAAGTGTGGAAACTTTATTTCACTGAATTCCCCGGTTGGTGTTGGTGGTGTAGCAGTAGTAAACGTGTAGTAAACGTGTAGTAAGAGTGTAGTAACGCCCGTGCTCACCGATACTCTGTGTTCACAACACATTTCTGTGCACTGCACAGCCCTGCTCCGGCCTGGCTCCTCTGGCTTGGGAGCTTTGCTTTCAGGAGCTCCCAGCACGCAGCAGATTCCCCCCGAGTGTCCCCAGGAGGGCTGGGGGGGCCGGGGGCTCTCTCCCCTCGAGGCCCTGCCCGTGTGACCGCGGGAGCTGATCCGATGAGGATTTGGAGCTCGCAATCCCCGTGTGCCCGTAATTGGAAAGCCACGGCCTGTGGATTGCACGTAGCTCTGGATGCCAGGAGCACCCAAGGACTAATCCAGCTTTAGCAGCCATTCCTTCTGCTGCTTTCGGCGCTGCTGGAATAAATCCCGTTGGTTTGGAATTGAATGGCAGAACCCCCTGGCCCCAGAGGCTGCTGCATTTCGGTCTTTGTTACGCTCAGAAAACAGAAAGGTTGTTGTTATTATTATTATTATTATTATTATTATTATTATTATTATTATTATTATTATTTGTTTCCTTTAAAATATCACTTTTCTGTTGTTGCAGCTCAATGTTTTGGTTTACAATGCGCTATTTTTTGTTGTATTTCTTTGGTTTTATCCTGGATTTTGCTTTTTGGCCCACCCCTAAAGCCTGCTGCATCCACCTCCTCTCCAAAGCCGGCAGCAGCGAAAGCCAAGCCCTCGGCCACCACCAGCCCCAAGCGGCCGAGCTCGGCCACCCCGGGCACAAACAAAAAGCCCACGAGCCCAACTGCAGGTCCTGCTCCTGGCAGCGCTGCCAAACGCCCCGGCACCAGCAGCACCCGTCCCTCCACCTTAACTCCAAAAGAGACTAAACCAAAGGTAAGAACCGCCCGGCTCTGGGGGAGCGCCCAGGGCTCACTCACAGGGAGATTCCCAGCTCTCAGCCACGAGGCAGAACGTCATTCCTGTGCTGGGGTGAGGTCAGGAATGGGATTCAGTGTGCTGGGAGCTGCAGGGCTCTTGGGAGCAGCTTCCATTAACCCAGGGATGGCATCGGGTCCCTGGCACTGAATTGTGTCACCACAGAGGAGAATAAACCTGAGTGTGTTGCTGAGATTGTCCTGATGAATCAGGGATCCCAGATTGGCTTGGGTTGGGAGGGACCTCAAAGCCCATCCCATTCCAGCCCCTGCCATGGCAGGGACACCTCCCACTGTCCCAGGCTGCTCCAAGCCCCAGCCTGGCCTTGGGCACTGCCAGGGATCCAGGGGCAGCCCCAGCTGCTCTGGGCACCCTGTGCCAGGGCCTGCCCACCCTCCCAGGGAACAATTCCTTCTGTATACAGCTCCTAAATCCAGGCAAGAACATGGGAATCCTGACTGGAGACCTTTAATATTAATATTGAAGAAGAACAAATCCATGTGAACGCTCCATATCTCCCACCAATGGTCATTTTTTGGTGTCTGGTCACTGCAGAACTGCACAGAGAGAACTGACAGCACTTAGAAAATGTTGGAGATTCGTAATTCCCCTAAAGAGAGTATTCATGGGCAGTGTTGCATGTTCCAGATAAGCAGGGAATCCCCATGTGTGAAGAACGGGAGGTGTCCCTTGAATGTTCCCTGTGTTAACCTGTGATCTTACAGAGTAGAAGAATTCAATTTTAAAAGGGATTGTCAAAATCTATTTCACTGATGGCTAAACAGCACCATTCCTGCTGTATTAAGCTCAAATTACTGCATTTGAGTGTCTTTTAGGACTAACTAAAAATAAGAGAAGGCAAATGAGAGGCCAGGTGTAAATCTGTGCTTTTCTCTGAGCTGGTGACTTTGGTTTGGCTCAAGTTTTTGGATCATTCTGAATCCCTTTTTGATAAAACCAGATTTGTCCCCGTGCATTAACTCAGTATTTCCATACTTCAGAGATCAGGCAGTTGACAAGCAAGTGCCTTGCCAGGGACAGCAGGAAAGAGTTTTCCAAGTGAGGGATGACCAATGGATACCCGATTTCATGTCCCCAGTGTTGAAACAGATTCCACCTTAGGGAGCATTCCTGCTCCTGGAGGATGGGAATGTCTCCCAGGAGCATTGCTGGTGGACTGATGGTTCCATTTTCTCCAGAAATCAAAACCTCCTTCGCAGCTGGAGAGGCCTCCACACATCAAAGCTGAGCCAGCCCTGGGTGGGACCTGCTCCTCCGCAGGGTCCGTGCTCCATGTCCTGCCCTCCACTCCATCACTCGCTTCTGCACGTCCTCACTATGTTTTAATTGCATTATAGCCTTTCAGCAGTGCCAGGCTTAATTAAGTGTTTAAGAATTTCAGCAATTTCTGTTCATTTCAGCCTTTTTTGGCACTTCCCATTGACTTGGAGCGCGGTGCTTTGCCGGTGACGTTCCGGCTGTTCTGACGCTTCCTGCTCCGTTCCAGGTTGCAGATGCGAAGCCCACGGAGAAGAGAACCTCCCTCTCCAAGCCTCCAGCCTCCACCACTCCTAAAACTCCTTCCAGGAGCTCCTCTGCTACTCCCAGGACCACGGCACCATCGCCGGTGACGGCAGCGGCTGCTGCCAAAACCACGGCGGCGTCTCCTCCCAAGAGGCCGACGTGTGAGTGCTCCCTCCTTTCCCTTGGGAATCTGTCCTTCAGCAGCAGCAAGGTCCTGTCTGAGCAGCACCAGGTGCTCCCCACAACTCCCTGACAGGAGGGGGCAGCCGGGGGGGTCGGGCTCTGCTCGCAGGGAACAGGGACAGGAGGAGAGGGAACGGCCTCAGGCTGGGCCAGGGGAGGCTCAGGGTGGACATTGGGAACATTCCTTCCCCAGAAGGGCTGTCCAGCCCTGGCACAGCTGCCCAGGGCAGGGGTGGAGTCCCCACCCCATGAAGTGTTCAAAAGCCACTCCATCATTGTCTGGGTTCTGAGAGTAGCTCAAAGGTTTTTCTCTCCAGGGCTTCCTCTTCCAAATTCCCTTCAGGGCCAACCTGGATCAGCTCTGTGTGATCCAGGGTTAATTCAGTTACTGGACACACTTGATTTAAGAGTAGGGATTCTATTCCCTCTGCATTTTGCCATAGGAACAGATGAAACACTAAATAAAACTTGGGAAAGCAAATCTTTGGAAGAGGACTTGGAACACCTGAACTGGTGTGTGAAATCCAAAAAGGGTTGAGCAGAAGCAGAGGGTTTTTAGTAGAGCAGGAAGAATTTGGAGCTGAAATCACATCAGCTTCATCCAAAAACTGTGTCCCAGTCTTTAATACTCTTTAATACTGCTGCTAAAGAGGGGACTTCCCATGAGTTCAACAGGAAACCTGAGCAGTGTTTTAGATAAACTAACACTGTTCTCACTCATTTTAATGGAGCTCAAGAGATTTAACATCAGATAAAATCATAGTTGAGTCTTCTCAAGTCTTTTCAAATGACCGGGCCTCAGTGGCAAAATTTGCCAATAAATGTGTAAAACGACACGGATTGGTTTGAATCCCAAAACATGGATTCATAGCCCCGCTTTCCCAAAGGAATTGTAATGTTTCAGCTGTGTTGGGATGTGTTAGGCTTGATGGACATCCCAGACTTTGTGCTCTGGGGGAAAATCTAATTCATCAAGTGTAGAGAAGGTGCTGCACATTCCAAGAGCTGTGTATCCTGTCTGATCCCATGGACATCCTGGTAAAATTCATTTTGTGTGGTCTTGGAGGCAAACTGGAGCCCTGGAATGTGGGATCTGTTCTAATGAGTTGGGTTCGTTCCTGCTGCCCAAACCGAGCCACAAACAAAGGAGCGTTCGCTGCTGACATTTGAAAAGAGACGGAGTCAGCGATGCAGAGCTGCAGGGAGGCTGTTCCAGGAGGCAGGATGTGCAGAGGAAGAGGCTGTGGCACCGGGAACGTGGTGGGACTCTGCCAAGTGCAGGCAGAGCCTTGTGGGTGAGGGAGGATGAGGTCAGCTGGAGGGACTCCATGGGGAGGCACAGCCGCCCTGTCTGGGTCTGCAAATGCACAGAGGAGGCAGGAATGGGAAGAGGAAGGGGGTCCTGTTCTGGCTGAGGGGAAAGCAGGGGTGGGACAGAGGGTGGGTGGTGCCCTGGGGCCTCAAGGGAACCACAACGAGCCCAATGCTCATGGTTTGGTTTGGTTTGGTTTGGTTTGGTTTGGTTTGGGTGAGACGTGGGTGGGGAGACCTGGAGCTCTTGGAGTCACAGCTTTGACCAGCTCCTTCAGAGGAGGGGGCAGCCAGTGGGGCTGGGCTCTGCTCCCAGAACAGGGACAGGAGGAGAGGGAACGGCCTCAGGCTGGGCCGGGGCAAGCTCAGGGTGGACATTGGGAACATTCCTTCATGGAAAGGGTGGCCAGGCACTGGAATGGGCTGCCCAGGGCAGTGGAGGAGTCCCTGTTCCTGGAGGGATGTGACACCCATGTGGATGTGGCACCTGGGGAGTGGTCAGTGGTGGGGAACAGTTGTACTGGATGGCCTTGCAGGACTTTTCCAACTACAGTGATTCCATTAATTTAGTTTCTCATTGCACAGTGTTGAGACAGAGAGTAAGTCTGGGGCTGAAGATCCTCCTTCAGGACAGCTGCTGGTGCTTTTCTCATGTCAGGCACTCGGTGCCTTGAGCTGCCATCAAGTTTCAGTCATTGTCTCAGATGAAGTGTGTGTGTAAAGGCTGGGTTTGACATTCTATAGTTCCACTTTTTCAGGTATTGAATGTCAGTCATTTCTCTCTCTCTAAAGGAGAGCCACGGATTATGCAGGGATTGATATTTTGATTTTTAATATTTTAAATTTTAATTTTTTTTTTATTAGTTTTTGTTCCCCTCCACGTGGAAATTACTTTAATATTTGTACAAGACCACGCTCAGCCCCTCAGATCAGGCACAGATCAAAGTCTGTCAGTACAGACCATCGTCCCAGGGGCTTTATCTGGGTTTTCACCATCTCATGTTAACACAGACAGAAGTGTTCAGCATTTGGCTCCCCACTGACAGCAACAGAAATAACATCTCTCTGTATATTAATGTAACATAAGATTCCTTTGCCTTTACATAAACCTAAGACTGTTCTGTCCATGCAGTTTCCCCAATTAAAGTTGTGGTCTCGAGGAATGAAATGAGGTTGGCTTGCCAGCCCCTTGTTTGAAGTGTTTGCTATTAATTATGTATCTGTCCTTTAGGCCTTATTAAATTATCCAAATGAGTTTCACCTCATTAGCTGGAATCTTATCTGGGGTGTTTAATTGAATGCTTTTAGCAAAGTCAGGGTGGAATGATCCAGACTAACTTGGCCTGTAGTTATCTGCCTCTTCCCCTTGGTCCTTTTGGTATTGATATTCCATAAAGGACCCTGACAACTGCTGGAGTTTATCTAAAAATCTGAGACTAAATGGAAATTAAATATTAAAAAACAAGGGTTTTCATAATTTCTAACTTGGGTCTTTTCCATTTATTATTTCTTTTCAATGTTGCCTTCCTTTGGCTGTTGAAATGAAGCAGACTTTACCCAAACTTGCTCCCCACTGAGAGTAAAATCCCTCCAATTTCATGAGCAAAGAGCTCCTTAAAATAAAGTTCTGTGTCTGTTTTTCAGTCTGTGGTTTTTGCCTTGGTCAATTTGGTGTTTGGTTATCTCCTGCTTGGAGAAGTGTGGCTGCATCCCTGGTTTAGCACGTCCTCTGTGCAGTGTAATCAGGTCATGATCGTTGGGCTTTGCCCAAAGGCAGCTCAGTTTAGGGATTGATTTTTGGGTTTATACAATTAAAATAGGGGCCGAAATATGTGCAATAACTCCTGTGCAAGAAAATTGGCACAGGGTAGGACTGGTCTGGCAATGAGAGCAAGGTTGGGCAAGGACGAACATGGGGTTGCTTTTGGTGCTTTTTAAAGAAAGGAAATGTTTTGGGGTGGTTTTTTGCTCGGTTGGGGTTTTTTTAAGAACTGAAGGTGGGGCAGGATTAAAACACTCCCAGCGAGTGCTGTCAGATTGAATTTGAGAAGAAACGAAACGCAGCCCATCCCCAGGTGTGTGGTGTCACCGAATGAGGATCCTGTGACGTGAATTGGTGCTTTGGCTGCAAAGTACGAGGGGCTTTTGCTGCCAGCAGGAGCACCCCAGCCAGGTGCTCACCCAGAGCAGTTAATCCTTGGGCTGATTCCAGGCCTGGACTCCTGCAGGGATCCTCCCCTGACGTTCTGACCGCTGTGTTTGTGTTGGCAGCGATCAAGACGGACGCGAAGCCGGCAGATGCCAAGAAAACCTCTGCAAAGTCTCCCTCAGGTAACTGCTCACTTCCCATCTCACTGTGGAAATCCTTTGTGGGAAAACCCTGCAGGACCATCGAGCCCACCCAGCCCCCAGCACTGCCAAGGCCACCCCTGACCATGTTCCCCACATCCACAGGGCTGGTAAATCCCTCCAGCAATGGGGACTCCACCCCTGCCCTGGGCAGCTGTGCCAGGGCCAGACAGCCCTTCTGGGGAAGGAATGTTCCCAATATCCACCCTGAGCCTCCCCTGGCACAGCCTGAGGCTGTTTCCTCAGTCAGAGTCAAATCCCCTTTGTCTGGGGCTGGGGTCGTTAAGGGGGTCCCTGTACATCTCTGGGAACGGGGGTGTCCCAGGCCAGGCTGGAGCACCCTGGGATGGCAGAAGATGTCCCTGCCCGTGCTCTCTAAGGTCCCAGCCCACACTGGGATTGTGTGACTGAGGACATTTGTGTAGCAGGCTCTGACCCCTGTTCTCCCCCTTCCCTCCCACATTCCCTGCGATCCCGCAGCAGATTCCAGCCGCCCCAAGAGCGCTACTGGCAATGCCACCAAGAGCAGTGCCACCACTCCTTCCACCACGGCCTCCAGCGCTCCCAGCGTGCCCGGGGTGGCCTCCAGCCGGCCCAAGCCCAAAGCTGCCGCGCCCAAAGCCGCCACGGCCTCCACGGTGTCGGCGGACGCCAAGAAAGCCACGGCCAAGGCTGCCAGCAAAGCCAGCGGCGCCTCCAAACCGCCCCGCCCGGCCAGCAGCGCCTCCGCCCCCGACCTGAAGAACGTGCGCTCCAAGATCGGCTCCACCGACAACATCAAGCACCAGCCCGGGGGAGGGAAGGTGAGCTCCTCCGGCCGCGAGCGTCCGCGCTCGGCTGCGGCTCTGCTGGGCTGGGTGCCTTTGTCCTCACTGCTCTCCTCGGGCACGCTCTGCAGAGCTCCTCGCTGGGGTCCTGCTTGCTGCACAAGGCGGGATCCACCCCAGAGCCAGCCCCTGTTCCCTGGGATACCTGCAGGAATTCAGAGCTCTGCTGCTGCTCTGCTGTCGTAGGGCCTGGCACAGAGACTCGGAGTGGGAGGCTCGGAACCTGGCTGTATTCCAAACCTTTGCCTTTGAGTAGGGGAACTGAGTCTGCTGAATGGTACAGAAGGTGGAATAGTACACTAGGATGAGGGAAATCTGGCTTCAGGAGCAAGTTCCACAGCATCTTTCCCTGTCCAACTTGTCAGGCCCAAAGCTGACGTGAAATGAGCCTTTTGGGATCACCTGTGGTGGCCACGAGGAGAGGATAGTGCTGAAAAACCATTAACAGAGATAAAACCTGGGGCTCTCACTGCCTCTTAATGCTCTTAAATGGCATTTCCACCATCAGTATCTGCCATGGAAAGGATAAAGGTGTTGGGATGCACCTGCAGCCTCTGCTGGGCTTTAAACAATGTGGCTGTGCAGAACCACAGAACCATGATCAGCTGTTGTATAACCCCGGCCTTGGGCTGGCCTCGTGTGTTAGTAACAGCCAGAGGCTGTGATTCCCCCCCAGTGGGACACAGATCTTTCCACTTCTCTTTGCTGCAGCTCTGTGGTGCTGAATAACCCGGCCCAGAACTTTAATGTGCTGCCAAGGGAGCACATTCCATGCTGGGAGCCTTAATCTGCTCTCAGGCACATTAAAGTCAAGGGCACTCCTGGCTGGGTGTTGTGTGTCCCAGACAGCATCGATACAGCATGGATTTATCCTCAGAGTCAGCAGTCTCCTGGCTGTGCAGCAGCACAGCACAGCCCTCATTGTGTCAGCTTAAGGGACTTTAGCTGGCATTTAATTGCACTGTCCTGAATTTTTCTAAATATTTTCACAGTTATTAAATCCTAACAATTGCCTTGTTAAGCAATTTGTCCTTTTTGTAGTCTTATTTACACTGGGCTGTTTTTAGAGTCTGAGAATGTTGTAATCTTGGGGGGGGGGTTGTTCACTGGTCTGTAGGTTAGTGAAATACAAGATTTATGCTGAGCCCCTCCTCAAAAAATGCAGGTTCTGCTGCACTTCCCTGCATCTAAATTAGCCAAACAATGGATATTCTCAGGTAGATGCTGAATTTTTATGAAACCTGTAAATTTTCCTTCAATTTTCTGCTCAGCTGGACTGTCTGGGTGCACCTGCCTTTTGTTAGATAAAAACCAAACCAAGTGTTGAGCTCAAGTCCTGAGTGCAGTGTTGTGTGGGTGGGAATCCGAGCTGGGAGCACGGGCTGTGTGTCCAGCAGAGCTCTCAGAGCCCCAGATCAGCCCTGGCTGTCTCTGCCTCCCAGATCTGCACCACGTCCTCTGTGTGCAAGAGCTGGTCCTGCGCTGCTGCTGGGTTCCCCAGGGATTTGGTTGGATTTTTTTGGCAGGATCAGTGTCCTGGGGTCCCTTGGATCCCGAGGAAGGGCACCAGGAGCTTTTTGAGACATGGAGCACTGAACCCTTGCTCTGTGCCCCCAGGGTGCCTGCTCCACCCGGGGCTGTGCCCTCCCACCCTCAGTGTCACCCTTCCTGGGCATGGGATTATCCTTGGCCTGGGAATTAGAGCATGCAAGGAGTTCTCCTGGGTCCTCTGCTGCACCAGGCGTATCCGTGTTCCCGTGCTCCTGCCCACACTTCTGCTTTTGCTGGTTGAAATCATCCCTTTGTCTCCATCCAGGGGAAAATAGAGAAAAGGCCAGACTCAGCCGCCGCCGCGCCCAGGTCTGAACCCAGTGCGGGCACTAAAGTGGCTCCTAAAGCAGCCGCAGCAAAAGAGGGGGTCCCCAAACAGCCCAATGGGAAAGTGAGTTCCTTTCACACTTTTCTCTGGGGGAGATGAAGGAAAATGTTTCCGTTTTGAGTCACTGTCCCTCCTCTCCAGCTGTCCTGCTCTCTCCTGTCAGTGGCACTGTTCCTTGCACAGGCACTTCCCGTCCTCTCCTGTGCACCCTGAGATGTTCCCAGGGAAACTCCTCCAGGGAGCGACTGTCTCCACACCTGCTGGAAAGGTTTCCAGAGCAGGGTCCTCCAGTTTCACTTGCAGGTTAATGCAGGCTTCACTTTGAATCAGAGGTTTCCTTAAACCCAGTTCTTGACACAGAACCAGTTTGTAACGAGGCAGAGAGGTTGAGTTCAGAGCTGCTGCTTGTAAGACTGCAGAAATGAAGGAGTTCACATCTTTCCTGTAATATTCCCGACCCAGTTGTACCAAAACTCTGTAACTCCATGCATGAGCCCATCACCATTGGATGGGCTACTCCAAAGTACAGTAGATGGGGTGAGGGGGGAGTGCCACAGTGTAATTCTGAGGTTATCAGGTGGGAATGGTCAGGAATGAACAGGATTTGTACCTCGAGCGAGTCAGTGAACCACCCCACGCTCCATGGCACGGGTATGTTCCCAGAGCTGCTGTTCCCTGAATCCAGCCCTTCTGACCTGGCTGAGGAGCTCTGGGAACCTGCCCAGGTGAGAGTGTTGGGTGATCCCTGTTGTGCTCCAAGTTTATCACCTTTTGTAGAAATCAGGATCCAGCTTGGGCCCATTAGTGCTGTGGTAAAAAACTCCAGACTAAACCTGTGTTGTAACTAACCTTTGTAAGCACCGGTGCCTAACCCAGTTACTGCTGTGAGTAAAGCTCACCTCAGCTACTCCTGTTGTATTTAAAAATCACAGAATCATTGAGGCTGGAGAAGCTCTCTGAGATCATGGAGCCCAAGCACCCCCACCCCCAGCACTGCCAAGCCACCACCAACCACATTCTCATGCCCTCAAATCCAAGTCAGTGTAAAGGAGAAACAATTTCATTAACACAGGACTCATCTGAGATCATACAACCGAAGGTTTCACCACCTTCAACAGGAAAAATGTTTCTCAGACCCAGCTTTACTGCCCAGGGGTTTGGAGGGACATTATCCAGGGCTGGAGCCAGTCCAGGTGTGGGCAGGGAGCAGCTCACAGCGTGCTGGGAGCGGTGGCTCCGAGGGCTGGCTCTCCCTGCTCTGGGGAAGCTGTCACTGGAAACCTCCCAGGAGACTTCCTGGGGCATGGACAGTCTCATCCCATCCCTCTGGGCTGGCTCTCCCTGCTCCAGGGAGCTTTCCCCCAGCCACGGGCAGTGCCAGGGCTCTGGGCTGGCTCTCCCTGCTCCAGGAAGGTTTCCCCCAGCCACGGGCAGTCCCAGGGCTCTGGGCTGGCTCTCCCTGCTCCAGGAAGGTTTCCCACAGCCACGGGCACCCCCATGGCTCTGGGCTGGCTCTCCCTGCTCCAGGAAGGTTTCCCCCAGCCACGGGCAGTGCCAGGGCTCTGGGCTGGCTCTCCCTGCTCCAGGAAGGTTTCCCAGGGCCACGGGCAGTCCATGGCTCTGGGCTGGCTCTCCCTGCTCCAGGGAGCTTTCCCCCAGCCATGGGCAGTCCCATGGCTCTGGGCTGGCTCTCCCTGCTCCAGGAAGGTTTCCCAGGGCCACGGGCAGTCCCATGGCTCTGGGCTGGCTCTCCCTGCTCCAGGAAGGTTTCCCCCAGCCACGGGCAGTCCCAGGGCTCTGGGCTGGCTCTCCCTGCTCCAGGAAGGTTTCCCAGGGCCACGGGCAGTCCCAGGGCTCTGGGCTGGCTCTCCCTGCTCCAGGAAGGTTTCCCCCAGCCACGGGCAGTGCCAGGGCTCTGGGCTGGCTCTCCCTGCTCCAGGAAGGTTTCCCAGGGCCACGGGCAGTCCCAGGGCTCTGGGCTGGCTCTCCCTGCTCCAGGAAGGTTTCCCCCAGCCACGGGCAGTCCCATCCCACGCCGGGGCTCCGCAGGGTCCATGGGAGCGTTCTCCCCGCGGTGCTCCCAGCCTGGCACTAACACTGTCTGTGCAGCCTCCTGTCCTTCACTCTCTCTCTCACTCTCCTCCTCGGTGGCTTCCCCCCTGCACTGGGTCGAGTTCCACACAGTCCCTGTTGCTCCAGAGCCCCCTCCTGCCGTATGACAACTCTAACCAGTCCTCTTCCCTTGTGTTGTTTTCCATTCTGTGACGTTCCAGGTCCAGATAGTCTCCAAAAAAGCGAACTACAGCCATGTTCAGTCCAAGTGTGGTTCCAAGGACAATATTAAGCATGTCCCTGGAGGTGGGAATGTAAGTATGGGTCTGGGCAAGCTGTCTGTCTACTAACTCCTCTCGTGCCGTGTTGGGTGTGCCAGCCTCAGGAATGCTCTGCTGGAGGCAGAAGCTGAGGCAGAGCCCCAGGGCTCCTGGAGACAGCTCAGGCTGGAGGATTATTGCATTTCCCTCGGGCTGCCAGGCTGAATTCGTGTGTTCGTTTCACAGTGCACAGCTGCCCCCGGCTGTTCCTGCTCTCTGGGCTGGCCGTGGCCAAACTCGGGGTGGGGACGTGGCTGAGCCTGGGACTGAACTCGCCTGGAGCTCCTCGGCACCTCCTCCCTCCCTGACCTCCTGTGGAACTCGGATTTCCCAGAGCACATGCATTAAGGCCTGGAAGTGCCTGTTACTCTCCCCTGGCTCACAGGGCCAGCTGCAGCCACACTCATTTCACTTCTTGTTTCACAAAAAGGACTTTGGAGCAGGCAAAGACTCTGGGACTTAATCTTTGAGCTGAGATTAGTTTCTAAATGTAAAGGCTGCTGGTGTCTCTGGCAGCAGGGCTGAGCTCATTAAAATAGAAAGGTGATCTGGTGGTGTCTGCAGCTTGGTTTGGGGTGTTAGATGCTCAAAGTGTCTGCCAGGCAACCCAGCTTAACTGTGCAGATCCTAAAGCTCGGGAGAGCATGAGCATGGTCTGGGGCCTCGGGGGCAGATCTGTGCTGCCCTGACCAACCTGGGCTGGGCTGTTGGCACAGGACAGGCTCAGGAGGGCAAAGTTTGGGTGGTTTTAGAGACACTGAAGGACTTGAGCCCAAGGAAGTTTTTTCCATAGGTGTTAACATATCCTGGGTTCCCGAGGAGTGACATCCAGCTGTCACATCTGGTGAGGTGCCATGGGTGTCTGGCTGGAGCCTGGTCCAGTGACACAAACCCTGCTCAGGACCTGGCTGTGGAGCCAGCTGGGGGCCACTTTTCCTGGGACATCCATGTCCAACTGGCTGAACCTCTACATGACTGATTTTTCCACAAATCTTTGCAAGTGGCAACCAAATGTGTGTTCTGAACAACTGGTTCCCTCCAGGGTGGTTGCCACAGTGGCCAGAGACAGATGCTGGGGCCACACCTGTGCTGCTGAGCCCAGGCTGCCTCCCCCAGTCGCTGGACACACACCCCTGCTGCCTGGGGATTTGGGATTTGGGGTTTGTGGTTCTCCCTTGCTGTTTCCATCATGTAGACCATGTTCATGGGAGTGTTTCCCATGGAAGTGCTCACACAGGAGAACTGGGAAGGCTGGTGCTGAGCCCTCAGGGTGTTTTTGAGCCCTGTTTCTGTTTCTGCTGGCTGTTCCACCTGGTTCTGTCCCCCAGCCTGGGCCAGGCTGTTCCAGAGTCAGTGACAGAAGTGCCTTTGGCCACACTGGTGACAGTTTCTGGAGCAGCTGGTGGCATTTCCCTGTCTGTGCACTCCAAGGAGCTGCATTTTATTAACCACTTCAATTTTGCCACCTTCATCTTGTTCAGCCTTTCAGGAGCCTCACTGGTGCCTGTCCTGTTTTTTCAGGCTACCAGAAATGGGATTGAAATGTGGGAGATCTTTTCTTGCCTAATGAACTGCGCCAGTGAAGCGTCCTTCCGCTCATGGATCACCATCCTGTCCTTCCCTCTTCACTGCCAGGCATTCCCAGCCAGGGACAGCTGTGTCCCTGCTTTCTTCTCTTCTCCTCTCCCACACTCTCCTTTCACCACTGCAGTTTTGCTCCTTGCTCAACCACTTGAGCAGCTCTTTATTCTGCATTTTCAGAGCCCAAAGCTCATTTCCAGGTTCCAAATGCTCCCAGAGCAGCTCCAGGCAAGCATTCCCAGCCCTCCAGCACAGGCAGTGTGGATGTGAGTGCCCAGTCTGTCTTCCCAGTAAATAATTTTCTTTTATTCATTTTTATATCTTCTTGCTCCCTTTGGGGCACTGTGACTTTAGTGACCTCTTCCCAGATGTTTTCTTGTTCAAGTGGCTGTAATGATCACTTTTGATAGAATTCCCAGTGTTGAATTCCCTGGTGGGTCTGTCTGGAACGTCTGTTCTGGTCTGTGCCTTCAGTTAAAGCTTTCAGGAATCCTGTGGACAAGACTTGTGGTTTAGAAACAATTTCTGATTGAGCTTTAGGGTTGCTCTGGTAGAAGTGGTGGGCATGGAATGGTTTGGGTTGGGTAGGACTTACAGATCATTGAGTGCCACCCCTGCCATGGGCAGGAAATCTTCCACTATCCCAGGTTGCTCCAAGCCCTGTCCAGCCTGGCCTGGGACACTCCCAGGGATCCAAGGGCATTGTCCTGCTACTCCCCCAAGAGGCTCCAGGCTGGGTCTCTGTTCAGGTGCCCATTTTGCCCTCTATACAAGGACATAATTTCTTCTCCATGCCCAGATTCCCCAGAAGCTGTGCCCAGAAGCAGAAGTTGTTCCTGCTCACGTTACACTCACCAGAAATACCTCAGCACAAACATAGTTCAGTTTCCTGGGGAAAAGCTGTTGTCGTATTTTTGTTTAGTATTTCCCACTCTCAGAACCACTGAGGTTGGAGAAGATCTCCAAGACCATCAAGTCCAACCTTTGACCAAGTTTTCTGTTCAAAGAAAGCAGTACAGAGGTAGATTTTACAAAGTGTGGCGATGTCTGTGTCGGTGAAGGTCTGAAGGGGCTTTGGAGTGTCCATGTTTCTCTGTCCTGTGGCTTGGCCTGCTTAGATGGATTGGGAAGTGGTCAGAGACAGAAAAGCCAACAAGAGCTGAGGCTCACACTCCCCACCTGAGCCTCTGTCAAAGCTCCAGTTTGTTTCTGGCACCAGAGTCTGTGTTTGGCTCTCTCAGTGCAATCCCAAGGTGCAGACCCAGCCCCTGTTAGAAATCCTACAAACACACCCTTCCATGCAGGTGGGACAGTTGGGATCTCAGCTCAGGAGCCACAGCTGGTGACAAACAGCAGGATTTCAAAGTGCATTCTGTGAAATAAATTCAGTCTCATCCCAGCTCCAAGCAAGCAAGGACTGGTGATTAAAGCTTTAGTAACTTGACTCAGCCCCTGAGACAACCAAATCAGGGTCTGTGACTGACCTTTTGAGGCTGTCCCTGAGCTGGGGCCATGGGGCCATGGCAGGAGGCTGAGCTGTGCTGTGCTGCTCCTCCTGGGCCTCCTCCCTGTGCACACAGAGCAGGAGGATCCACTCTTCCCAAGGAAGAGTTATGGCAAACGATCCTGGGAACTCTCAGTAAACTCCTCGAGTGGCTGGTGGGTGGAGGAATTCTTGTCACATTCTAAAGGCAATCTGTGGATTTTCTCTGTGCACTGACCTGGAGCAGAACTTCTGAGCCTGCTGGTCCCAGCTGGTGGCTGCTCTCACCTCTGGCATTGGTCTTCAAGAGGGATGGATTCCTGAAGCAGTGCATTCCATCTGGGCACTGTGATCCCTCAGAGAATTCCAGACTGGTTTGAGTGGAGGGACCTCAAGGATCATCCAGTGCCACCCCTGCCATGGGCAGGGACACCTCCCACTGTCCCAGGCTGCTCCCAGCCCCAATGTCCAACCTGGCCTTGGGCACTGCCAGGGATCCAGGGGCAGCCACAGCTGCTCTGGGAAATTCATTCCAGTCCGTCCCCACCCTCCCAGGGAACAATTCCTTCCCAATCTCCCATCCATCGCTGCCCTCTGGCACTGGGAAGCCATTCCCTGGCTCCTGTCCCTCCATGCCTTGTCCCCAGTCCCTCTGCAGCTCTCCTGGAGCCCATTTAGGCCCTGCAAGGGGCTCTGAGCTCTCCCTGGAGCCTTCTCCAGGCTGGACATGATGGTGGAGAGCAGAGGCTGGAGCTGTGGCACGGCCCTGGCCCTGCAGCAGGAGGTCTGTGAGGTGACCCCAGGCCATGGCCGTGTCCCCAGGCTGGGCAGGAGCCGTGTGGGGAGCGTGGCAGCGGGGTTGGCTTTTATTGTCCCTGTGCCCAGTGCTTCTGTACCCCATGGCTGTGCCCTGAGCTCAACCCCATTCCCGGTTCTGTCCCTCTGTGCTGCTCTCTGGTCTCAGCTCTGTCCCTCACTTTAACCCCCCCGGCTCTGAGTGACCCCGGCACTGCTGGCGGCGTTGGCAGTGGCCAGGAATGCTCAGGAAGGATTCCTGGGAATCAGCAGCAGGAATAACGTGGGAGAGCAGGGGCACTCACGAAGCACAACGTGGTGCTTTGGCCTCCAGAGTCTGGAGAGGTTTCTCTGTGCTCAGCTGCTGCTTTTTGTCTCTCCAGGTGCAGATCCAGAACAAGAAAGTCGACCTTTCCAAAGTGTCCTCCAAGTGTGGATCTAAAGCAAACATCAAGCATAAGCCAGGTAGGAATTTTCACCATTTCCTCATTTCTCTGTAAGTTTTGTCCCTTTAACACAGTCCTGGATTGTGACTGAAATAGTTTAAGGGGTTTGTTGCTTTCAGGGGGTGTCCTCAGTGCTTCTGGAAATCCCTAAAAATGCTTCTTCCACAATTCCTGGGGGTTTCATGAGCAGAGAGGGGGATTAGATGTGGGATGTCCTCTTGCCTGTGAAGATAATCTACAGCTTCGACTCATTTCTGCTTTTCCTGGTCATTTGAGAAGGAAAACGTGGATGCTTCTGTGACCATAGCAGGAAGCTTCATCCATGCTCACAGAGGGCGGTGGGGCACTCGGAACATCCAAGGATGTTCATGGAACATGGAAGGATAAAGGAAATTCCCTCCAATTCTTCAGAGCACATGCAAGGGTCCTTTCAGCCTTGAGTCCATGGCAGCTCCTGCCTCACAGAAAACCCTTTGGCCCTTTGATGAATTTTCTGGGATGAGTGTGCGGGAATTATCTGCTCCCCCTGAGAACACAGCGGTTGCTCTGCGTGAATTCCTGGGAATCTCAGGTTTCTCCCCAAGCTGTGCCCAGCCCAAGGTCCTGGGGCTGGAGACCCCTGGCTTGGCCTGAGGGATGGTCAGTTCAGTGCCCTTGGCTGGCCCCGTGGTGTCTGGGGACACTTCTCCGCCCGGGAACGCTGCCGCCGGCACAGCCCGCGCACGAGGGACAGAGTTCACTGCCCAGGGCTGGGAACAAGCACCACGGGCTGGGAACAAGCACCACAGGCTGGTCTTTGTCCCCTCTGGGAGTCGCCTGCGCCCTCCCCAGCCTGCCAGGTCCGGGCAGCTCACCCTGCTGCAGGAGCCCTCGCTCCAGCGGCTCCGAGCGCGCTCCGGCGTTGGGAACGCGCTGCCACGGCCGCGACCTCTGCGTGCTCAGCGCTCGGCAATAACGAGCTGGGAGTGACAATCAGTGCCCTTGTCCCGGCCTGATGAAAGCACAGCCACCCTGCCAGCGGCTCCCACTGGGTTTAACTGGTTTTGTTGGACCAAATCCGTTGGTTTCTGCCGTTGGCCACGCCGGGCTTCCAGAGGGGGCTGAGGGTTTAATGATGTCACTGGGAAGCAAAGCTGTGCTGAGCAGGACTTCAGCTGGGCTTTGGAGAGGCTGCTGGAACCTGGACTGCAGCCGGTGCAAGGTGGCCCTGGCCACGCAGGGGGGTGGGAATGATCCTTAAGATCCATGATTCCAACCTGTGGGTGTGTGCACAGTCTGATTTATCAATAAAGGAAGCACCACTGTGGTCAGAGGGATGGAGCATTTCCCCTGGGAGGAAGGGCTGGGAGAGTTGGCATTGTTCAGCCTGGAGAAGAGAAGGTTTTGGGGTGACCTCATTGTGGCCTTCCAGGACCTGCAAGGAGCCAAGAAAGATGGGGAGAGACTATTTCCAAGGGCCTGGAGGGACAGGACACAGGGAATGGCTTCCCAGTGCCAGAGGGCAGGGCTGGATGGGAGATTGGGAATTGGGAATTGCTGGCTGGGAGGGTGGGGAGGGGCTGGGCTGGAATTGCCAGAGCAGCTGGGGCTGCCCCTGGATCCCTGGCAGTGCCCAAGGCCAGGCTGGACACTGGGGCTTGGAGCAGCCTGGGCCAGTGGGAGGTGTCCCTGCCCATGGCAGGGGTGGCACTGGATGGGCTTTAAGGCCCCTTCCAACCCAACCCAACCCAACCCATTCCAGGATTCTGTATTCTGTGATTAATGGGAACTGCAGTATTCTCGAATCTATTCCGTTCTGGAAAATCTTGCTAAAATTCTGCAGGTTTCTTTCTGACCTCCACGTTCTCCTGAACCTGCAGTGTTCCTTCAGTTCCCCCCAGGCTTTTCCTGCCTGTGGAGCCACAGGTCGGGTGTGTGCCAGGGAGGAGCTGGCCAGGCAGGCAGGGGTGCCCGGGGATCCCAGGGCTGGAGCAGCAGCGGGAAGGGATAAGGAGGGCAGGAAGGCAGTGACACAGAGGAGCAGGAGGTGTCCTGGCACCAATGAGTGCACAGATGGCTGAGCTGGAGAGGCCTGGGCAGGACAGGGACAGGAACAGTAGGAGTCAGCCTTGGAATGGCACCAGTGAGGGGTGGGATTTCACAGCTCTGGGGAAGGAGGCAGCCTCAGGAGCAGATCCAGGGAGGATCTCTCCAGCCTGCCTGCATGTGCAGCATTCCCCAGGGCCCTGTTTGCTGGCACAGCTGGAAATCACCAACTTTGGTCTTCCAGTTTGAAACCAAACTTTTCCTGGGGAGAGGCTGAGCCAATGAATGTGGAACTTGTCCTGTCCCTGCTCCAAAGGGTCCCCAGCGGTTCTGGGGCGGGGCTGGGAAGGGAACACCTGGATGGGACTCCCCAAACTCAGCCCTGCTCCCTGTCCCTGCAGGGGGAGGAGATGTCAAAATCGAGAACCAGAAGCTGAACTTCAAGGAGAAGGCCCAGGCCAAAGTGGGATCTCTGGACAACGTGGGACACTCGCCGGCCGGAGGAGCCATCAAGGTGAGTGCAGGGGTCTGGCACAGCCAGGGAATGGTTTTGATCCAGTTCTTGTCCTTCTCCTGCTGTTCCTGAAGTGCAGCTCCTCCACCACAGCCTGTTCCAGCCTCCTTGTTTCTGGGGCCTGTGCTCTGCACCCCGGGAGTGAGGCTGGAGCCCGGGATGAGGATGGTTGGAAAGGAGAGAGCTGGGACCCACCTCGGGGTGCCTGACCCTGCTGGGCGTTCCCAAGGGCTGGCACTGCCCATCTCCATCCTTCCTCTTGGAATGTGGGAGCAGGGATTGCTCCAAGCTGTGAGCCCAGCAGAGGGGCTGCAGTGGCCTTCACCCCCAGTGAAAGCTGGTGAGATCCATGTGCTCTGTGCTGGGAGAGAGCACCTGGCAGAGCATTTGCAGAATCATGGGATATCCTGAGCTGGAAGGGATCCGTCGAGCCCGGTCCCTCAGGCCTGTTGGTGTGAGGATGAGAACAGATCCCAGCTCTCATGGCTGTGACTCAGCCCTTCTCCCGCAGGAACACAAACTGTCCCCAGCCTTGGCTCTGCACATTCAGGTCTGGCTGCAGCAATGGGACATCTGTGCTCAGGCAGGGGACATTCCCTCCCTGAGGAACATGTAGGCCTGGCACAATCCCAGGGAGCTGGGAATTGTGCTTAGGGAGTTGCTGGAAGGGACCTTAAAGCCCATCCAGTGTCACCCCTGCCATGGGCAGGGACACCTCCCACTGTCCCAGGCTGCTCCAAGCCTCATCCAACCTGGCCTGGGACACCGCCAGGGATCCAGGGGCAGCCACAGCTGCTCTGGGCACCCTGTGCCAGGGCCTGCCCACCCTCCCAGCCAGGAATTCCTTCCCAATATCCCATCTAACCCTGCTCTCCTTCAGCCTAAGGCCATTCCCCCATGTCCTGTCACCCCATGCCTTCAGGAAAAGTCCCTCTCCCAAATGTGAGGTCTGAGAAGATGCTGCTTCTGAAATGGGCCGTTGGCTCTGGAAGCAGAGAAAACCCCTCTGGGGGCTGCCAGCAGGACAGGCAGACCCAGGAGAAACGCCTCCAAGCACTTGGATTCCCTGGTTGTGCCAGCCTTGGTTTGTCTGAGGATCTGTGTGTGGTGGAAGGGCTCAGAGCTGGGCTGGAGCCGTTGTGTTGAACCCTGGGTGCACTGGAAATCAGTGATGCCAGTCCTGAGGGGCAGCGGCGTTCCCGAGTGGATTGAGCGTGTGCTCAGTGATTCCTGGTAAAGCGGGGGGAGAGGGGATGGCCACTGGGGATGCATCAGGATTCTCCTGTCTCCAGCCCTGTCTGGAAACTCCATCCTGGCAAATCATGGCTCAGGGAAAGCTGGAAGGAGCTGGAGAAGCTGCTGCTGGGTTGGGAGGAGTCTGGAACTTTCTCTGACAGAATTCCAGTGAACTGGAGTGTCTGGTCTGTACACTGGTGCTGTTTGCTGGTGACTGGTGCTTTCACCCAAGTTCCAAAATCTCACCTGTTCAGATTTAGTCTGATTTTGGAGTGTGTTCCCCCCTCTCTGCGGGTGTCTGTGGTGACACTGCCTGGCACTGTTGGTGGTGTCCCAGTGTCTTTCCAAGCGAATCCGTCGCTCCCAGTGGGATCCCCCCAGGGCAGCAGACTCCTCTCCAAGGGTAGGAGGGCTCAGCTCTCTGCCAGGGCCAGTAAAAGGCAGTGACTCCAGGTGGGATGAGCAGCTCTGGTGTGAGATCAGACCAGGATGGGATTCTCTGAAGTCACAGTCCTGGTTCATGGCTCAGCATCAAGGGAAAATGAGCTCCTTGTGTGAACCTGGCCTTCCTGGCTTGGGACCCACCATGTGTTAGAAGCACAGAATGCTGGAGTGGGTTGGGATGGAAGGGACCTTGAGAATCACCCCATTCCACCTCCCACTATCCCAGGCTGCTCCAAGCCCCAATGTCCAGCCTGGCCTTGGACGCTGCCAGGGATCCAGGGGCAGCCGCAGCTGCTCTGGGTGTCCCCAGGTCATGATCCACTGTCACAGCAGTGACCCCACCCCACCCGCCAGCCCTTGGGTGCCCTCGGAGCACTGGGCTTTGTCCTTGCCATTCCCTGGCCCCTGTGCCGTTCCCTGGCCCCTGTGCCGTTCCCTGGACTGTGTTCCAGGCTGTCCAGCTGTGTGTGAGGGAGCAGGCGCTGAGCTCCAGGGCCCCGGGGTCTGTGAGACCCCGCATGGCCGGGCAGGATCTGCTTTCCCAGGAGCGGAGATTCCCGCTCCCATCGCCTCCCGTCCCTGCGACCCTCCCCACCGTCCCCGTCGCTATTGACCCGTGCCCACGATTGTCATTGTAGGCCGAGGGCGGCGCGGAGCCGGCGCAGCTCCCGCCGGCGAACGGAGCGGGGCCGGGCCCGGTGCCCGCGGCCCCCGCGCTGCGGGAGAACGGCGTGGGGCCGGCCCTGGCCGCCCTCAGCACCGCCGACCAAAGGGAAATGCAGAGCCTCGACACTCACATCCAAGAAACAAGTAAGTGCCCGCGGGCCCCGCCCGAGCCGGGGGGAGGGAGCCCGGCAGCCCCGGGCACGGCGGCGTCGCTGCCACCGCAGCCCCCACCGCTGGTAGCGACGTCTGCAGGCTTGTGGTGCCTTTCTTTTAATTCAGAAAATTGCCTTTTATCTTCCAGGCATCTAATGATGACATTATGGTATCGTCTTCCATTCCCCTCCTGTCCCTTGTCTCCTCCTCTCCCCGTGTCCCCTTGTCCCCTGCCCTTGTGTCGCTGCAGATTGAGTCTCACAAGCTGACGTTCCGTGCGAAGGCCAAGGCTCGAACAGACCACGGAGCAGAAATTGTCGTCTCCAAACCCCCCACCCTTTCCAGCAGCACCTGCCCCCGGCGTAGCACCTCCGCCAGCGACAGCCTGGGCTCCGTCGCCTCCCCGTCACCGCTGCCGGCGCCCCTGGCCGCGCCCTCCCAGCAAGGCTTGTGACCCCCAGCCCCGCTCCACGCGCCCCGGGGACCCCAGCTTGGCTCTCTTAACGCGGCTCTGGCTTTAGGTGGGAAGGGGACGGTGTTCCATGGGCTGGGCCTCTCTGGAGCTCGGAGCGTCCCGGGGACCCGGCCCCGCCCGGGCTGGGGGTCCCTCGGCGGCTGGAAAGGGGCTCCCCTCCCTCTCCGTGCCCGTCCCGTTGGCCTGGGGTGACTCTCGAGTGTTGGTGTCGCGTCGGGGCCGGGCCCGCGCGGCTCCCGGGCTGTGCCAGCGGCGGGGACAGAGCAGAGCCCCGCGGGGTGCGGGCTGAGGCCAGGCCGAGTTAACAGGGATAAGCTGTGATCTTTCTTTCTGTCTCTTTTTTGAACCCCTTCCCTCCTCGCCGCTTCAGTTTCTGCCGCCTGTGGGATGCTGATAAATCCCCTCCACACTCGTTAGGCTGTTTTAACTGTTGACTTGAACCTTTTATTCTTTGTGACGAAGTGTTGATGATTTATGGTGTTATGAACCCGTGCTAAGTTTCCTTTTCTCTTTCCTTCTTTTCTGACCCGTAGGAGAGTAGGGACATTTAACCGCTGCTGCCGTGTTGGCTTCTTACTGACATATCCAGCCATTGTAACTTCTTTGTTGTTGTTTGGGGTTTTTTTTTTAATATTTTAAAACGATGGAGCGAGTTCATGGGATTAAGCCATGTCTGGAACGAAAGGCACAGGAATGTGTAAAGGGCAAACTTTGAGCTGTGAGAGCTCAGGTGGAGCCTGTGTTGACCTCGAGATGTGTTAATTGACGCTCGTGAGCCCTCCCCGGGGTGCCTTCTGCAAAGGTGGTTTATTTATTAACAGCATGGCCGAGCCCTGGGATTTCTCCCGTTTTTCCAGGGCCGAGGCTGAGGGAGGCAGGAGGCGGCCGTGGCGGGGCAGGAGGGCGCAGGCCGGGAGTTCCGAGGCTGCAGCAGGTCCGTGGGTGCGTGGGGGGTGTGTGGGGTGTGTGTGGTTTTAGTGGGGTGATGGATGGGGAACCCGACCGTCGGGATGAGCAGGGCCGCGGAGGCAGCAGGGAGAAGGGAAGGGAGCGCTCATCCCGGGATGAGGCCGGGAGCCCTCGGCCGGGCAGCAGGGCGGGGTTGGTGCCAGGGAGTTGCAGCTCTGACTAGGAAGGAGATTTAACCACTCTTGGAGTTCCTCGTTTCAAATGACACTAAAGAAACGAAATGTAAATAAATTAAAAGAAAAGAAAAGTGTTCTTGGGTGGTCAAACTAATTTAAAGCAAAAAAAAAAAAAAAAAAGAGAGAGCAGAGTAACAAACACTGGGATCAAAGAGAACTGAACCAGGCGTGTGCTAAGGGGGGCTGCTCCAGGAGGGGACAGAGGGAAGCCTGCAGCTTCTCGTGCTTGTGGGAATATTTCTTTGGGAAGCCGACAATGACACGATAACCCGGAATCTGTATTTACACACAAAGATTCTTATTGCACTTGTATTTTTTATATTAAAGTTTGCATGATTTCTAATAAAATGGCATTAAAATGTACTAGTTTGCATCAAAGTCGTCTGGTAGTTTCATAAGTGCTTTTTCATCTGAATACAAATTTAAACGAGTGATGCAGATTTGCACCTGAAAGGGGCGGTTATATATACCCAGAGACCTCCCAGTGCTTCCCTTCCTCTTCTTCCTCCTCTTCCTCCTCCTCCTCCTCCTCCTCCTCCTCCTCCTCTTCCTCCTCCTCCTCCTCCTCCTCCTCCTCCTCCTCCTCCTCCTCCTTCTCCTCCTCCTGCTCCTCCCCACCTCTCCGCTCCCTTCCACATCCCTGTGACCCCAGCCGGGGAGCGCGGCCGTGCCGTCGCTCCCTGCCCTCCCTGTGTGTCCCTGTGTGTCCCTGGCGTTCCCTGGAGCAGCCACCGCCACCCGGCCCTCGCTCGGAGGGAGGAGCTGGAGCCGGGCCCATTCCCCAGAGCCCCTGTTCATTCCCTCTATCCCGGTATATATCACTGCCCTCCCGTGACGCTTCCTTCTTTCTTTACTGCTAAATTCTACACACCAGCTTCAGCTTGGCAGCCTTGGCTTTGGTCTGGTTGATTTTTCTAACACTTGAATTGAGGGAAAATTTGAAGGAGAGGAGAGGAGCAGGATGAGCCCCTCAGCCGGACGGTGAGCCTGAGGCCTGGTTCCCTCCCTGGAGCCTGGTTCTGGGCCTGGAGCCTGGTTCCCTTCTTGGAGCCTGGTTCCCTTCTTGGAGCCTGGTTCCCTGCCTGGAGCCTGGTTCCCAGCCTGGAGCCTGGTTCCCTTCTTGGAGCCTGGTTCCCTGCCTGGAGCCTGGTTCCCTGCCTGGAGCCTGGTTCCCAGCCTGGACCCTGGTTCCCTGCCTGGAGCCTGGTTCCTGGCCTGGAGCCTGGTTCCTTTCTTGGAGCCTGGTTCCCTGCCTGGAGCCTGGTTCCCAGCCTGGAGCCTGGTTCCCAGCCTGGAGCCTGGTTCCTGGCCTGGAGCCTGGTTCCTGGCCTGGAGCCTTGTTCCCGGCATGGAGCCTGGTTCCCTGCCTGGAGCCTGGTTCCTGGGCCTGTGACCAGCCACAGGGTCTTGGCACGGGCTGGAGCCGAGCTCCGGGCTCACGGGCCAGGCAGGGGCGCTGGGAGCAGGGTTTGTGCCAATGGGCAGCAGCTGGAGATGTTCGCGGGCAACCAAAGAGGAGGTGGAGGCTGAGATGTCATGTTACTCTCGCTGCCTTCCCTGGGGCACCCCAGGCCTGTGGTGGCCTGGAATGCCCCAGGATGAGATTCCCTGGGTGCCCTGGGATGAGATTCCCGGGGTGCCCCGGGCAAAGGGAGGCAGCCGGGTCCCAGTTCAGGGACTGCAGGAGGAAGGCAAGTGGCAACATAGCACTTTATCTTCTGAGATTGCAAAAAGCAAACAAGCCCTGCCCCGCTGCAAAGGGACAGTGGTGTCACCTTCTCCCTGCATTGCTTTTATCCGATTTCTGATTTCCCGAGCGCTGGGCGGCCCTGGCCGGGCCGTGGTGGCTGCATGCGGTGCCCAGGCCTGTCCCTGCCCAAACCCCAGCCCAGCTGAGCCCCCGGCCTGTGCTTCTGTGCCACTTCTCTAACACTTGTTGTGCCTGTGTTTAGCTGACAAACTAAATCCAGATACACTAGATTGCCGTGGTGTTTCTAGGACAGCTTCAGTTTTAATAAGGATTTCTTTTTTAACTTTATTTTGAGGAAGCGGCTGTACATATTGCTAGCCTGGGAAGGAGCCGTGTGTGGTGGGAATGACTTTAGTTTCCTGTCTGGGGAGGTGGGATGAGCTGGGTAGTGCTGAGACCTTAAACGCTGCTGGGGGGCCGCGCGTGGGAAGGGCCTGCGGGCACTGCTGGCTCCATTGAGGGCTGGAGGCAGCAAATCCCGGGAAGAACAGGAGTTGTGCTCCGACTGAGATGCAAGTTGAATGTACACGTTCCTGTCCTGAGCTGGCGCCGGGGGTCTTGGCTTTGGCTGCGCTGGGGGGCTCTGGGCTGGGCAGGGGCTGAGCGGGGCCAGGCGGGCGCTGCCGGCTCGCCCCGGGCAGGATGCTCAGCAAAGGCCTTTGCAGAGCTCGGGACGAGCCTTTGGAGGGGCCGGGCTGCCGGAGGGGAGGCGAGGGAGCGGCGCGGGCCGGGGCAGGGCTGGGCGGGAGCTCCACCCCGGCCGGCAGCAGCCGGGGCCCGGCGTCTCCCGGCATATCAGTGGCATATACAGTTACTTTGGGCTTTTTATACTGTTAACAAGTACATTCAAGTAACCGAGTTTGTGGGCTCGAGGCCGCGGCTGCCCCAGCGCGTGGCTCCCGGTCGGCTCCCGGCCGCAAACTGAATGTAGTTTTTCTACGCTGCCCCTCGCGTTGTCCCCGCGTAGTGTCGGTGTGTGAGAGGGGCCCCGGGACCCTCGTGTGTTCGTGTTTAGGCAGAATTTCTAGTTTTCTTGGAGCTTGATGTCGGTGGCGTCCTCGGGGTGACAGGGCTCCCCTGAGGGCAGGGCCGAGTCCCTGCGGAGCCGCGGCCGCCGTCGGTGCCGGCCCTGCCGAGGCCGAGTGGCCGTGGCTGGGGGGCCCAGCAGCCTCCAGGCTCGGGATAAATGTCACCCCAAGGCCGAGTGGCCGTGGCTGGGGGGCCCAGCAGCCTCCAGGCTCGGGATAAATGTCACCCCAAGGCCGAGTGGCCGTGGCTGGGGGGCCCAGCAGCCTCCAGGCTCGGGAGAAGTGTCCCCCCAAGGCCGCGTGGCCCGCGGAGCCGGCGGGTAGGGGGGAAGCGGCCCCGGGAGGCAGCAGCACGGAAAGGGCTCTGAAGGGCTCCGGCTCTCCTCCCTCCCTCCCTCCCTCCCCACCCGAGCTCCAGCCCAGGCAGCGTTCGCCTTCCGCCCTCCTCGCACGGGTCCCGCCGGCCGAAATCACCCACGAGGCTCCACCGCGCCCGTCGTGCCCATCCCACCGCAGCGTTCGGCATCGCCCGCAGCTCCCGCTGTCCCGTAACGCAGAACACCGAGTCAGGAGCGAGGGGAGTGACCGCGGGGTGCGGGGCGGTGCGGCCGGGGAGGAGGGCTCGGGGCGCAGCAGCCCGGAGGCTGATCCCGGCTCTTGGCTCCCTCCGTGGTCTCGGGAAGCCACTCAACCTCTCTGCCTCAGTGTCCCCATCTGCAAAGGTGGGGGGGATTCAATTTTACCTCACCGGGCTGTTGTGAGGCGTGAGCAGCGCGTGACGTGTTCTCTAAATGTGACGTATTATTATTATTTTGTGTCATAGGATTATTCTGCAGGGGGTGCCCGAGGAGGGGGAGACTCCGCTGTCCCTGCGCCGTGGTGGGGGAGGCGAGGGCTGGAGAGGGGAGGTCTGTGCTTGGTGTGAGACAACAGCTCTGGGGGGGCCGGGGCAGAGCCCCCGGCCCGGGGGGAACCCACCGGTTGCTTCTGCCTTTGTGTCTCCCCTCCCCGGGGGCTGTAAGAGCGTCGTCTCCTTAGCAACATTTCCTGACTTGATGTTGTGATTTTACTATTGTAAAGGGTTGAAATAAAGCTTCTAGATGTTCCTCCTCAGGCTGGTGTGACTCTGTGGGGCAGGAGGGCCGGGCGGGGGGCGATGGCACAGTCCGGGGTACCTGAGGTGGTGCTGGCAGAGCGCTAAGGAGGGGGCTGAAGGAATTCGGGTGTCTCTGATTTCAGCCACAAGAGAATTTCCCTCCCTGGCTTTGCTCCTGCACTCAGAGGGGAGGGGGCTTTGGGCTGACACGGGGCCCTGCGGTGCCCATGGCACAGCTGGAACAGCTGGCACAGCCAACACAGCTGGCACAGCCAGAGGGCACCGGCACCTCCCAGGAGGTGCCCCTGGCCACTCACACAGATAAAGGTTTCCCACCTGGGCTTGGATGTGACCTGAGACCCCAACCAGGATTGGGACCCAAGGTCCAGGTCCCTATGGCTGGAGCAGCTGCTCCTCTGCCCCTCCTTGAGCGCTGCTGTGGGAACAGCCCCAGCTGCCCCAGACACATGGGACACACTGGCTTGGCTTCCCCAGGCACTTGGGGTCGGTTTTCCTGGGCACTGGGACACGCTGGGCTGGGTTCTCCAGGCACCAGCAGCACCAGGACACATCTCGTCCCAGCAGCCCCCCCTCAGTGCCAGCCCCCTGTGCCCACAGCCACTGTCCCCTGGGGGTGGCTGGGGTCCGTGTGGGGGCACAGCATGGCCCTGCAGCCCCTCACTCCCCCACAGCCCCAGGGCAGCTCTGCACCTCTCCCAGCAGACAAGCAGCCAATGCTGCTCTTCCCTACCCAGGAAAAGGCACAAAAGCCAAACTTTGCAGGAAAAAAAAAGTAAAAAATAATGAAGAGGACAGAGGCAGTTCCTACTCTATCCCTTTTTATTGTCTTTAATCTATGTTGTAAAAAGATCCAGTATCACATAACAGCCACGGAAGTATCCCAATATCACACTAGTTCGGAACCATTTAGACAATAGCTTAGTCTTTTTTTTTTTGTCTTTTTTTTGTCTTTTTTTTTAAACCTGCTGGAAGGGAAAACCATACTGCCCATTATACAGGCCAAAAGAAACAAACACTGGTCAAATAATAGTGACAACCTCAAGCAAGTGAAATGAAGATGAGCAGTTTGGAGTGACCCCAGGCTGCAGGACTCCGAGGGCCCCGCGCCGGCGTCCCCAGGGCCGGGGGGAGCAGAGCCTCGGAAGGGCCCCCCTGGGCCTTGTGCTGGCACAGCCACGGCGCCTTAAAGCCCATGAGCAGTAACTTAAATGGTAGAACTGGGAGAACCAAAGGGTGGCCCCGGGGGGCGCGGGGCAGGAGCCCCTGAGCCATGGAAACGGCCTCGCTCCCATTCCCGGCTGCAGGTACAAAGAGCGTAAGAAATGGGAATAAAAAGAAAGGAGCCCAGGCCCCGGGGGGGCACAGCCCTGGGCACGAGGGCTCCCGTTACAAACCCCGACCCTCACAACAGCCCTGTGAGGTAGGTCACTGTCTTCTTCGGACAGAGAATCCAAGGCAAAGCTGGGACTAAACTCCAGATTCCTCAGTGAGTGCTGTGCCTGTCGCAATCCTCCTTCCACAGAATATGGTCCCTGTTCATAGAAAACAAAGGATTTTGTGCCTCTGCTCCTGGCTTCCTGCAGGAGTGGCGCTCACAGGCAGCCTGGCAGCTACAATCACGTCCTGTGTTGCACAAGGGACAGGGATCCGGCCTCCTCCACATGGGGAGAACAGGAATTTTAAAAAAAAATCATAGGAACAACGCAAGAGGACGAGAAGTACAGGCAGGTTGGGAAGGACGAGTCACATCTCACACTCAGACACCACGACTGTGCTGGGGCTGGCAGGGCCCCTCGGATCCCGCGTGGAATTCCTCTCCATCCGGTGCTTTCGGGGCTTCCTCCATGTGGAGAGTGGAGAGAACACGATCAGCGATCCCCTCCCTGCCGGAGCTGCTGGATCCACGATCCTGGCACAGCCGGGACATCCGTCCTCCTCTTGAGCCCAGAGCAGCTCTGGCCCCGGAGTGGCTCCAGCCTGGCCCCGTGGGGAGGGGGCAGAGGAGGGCCCGCAGCAGCCGTGTCCTTGTTCCCGGTCAGGGACCGGCGCTGGGACGAGCGGAGGAGGCGGGTGGGCGTCCACGGAGCTCGCGCCGGGGTCCGTCGGCACTCCCAGTCCATTCCCGGCGGGACTGCGCTGCTCTTCCCACGCGGTGACCATGCACGGAGCCGACAGCAGGAGATTCAGACAACATTAATCTTCTAGGATGGAGAGAGATGACTTCACAAGGGATAAATAGAACTTTATTTAAATAAACATTTGTGAACATCTTTATACAAATTACAAGTCCCCACACGAGGCTGCAGCTCTGCCTACGAGCCGAAGCTGCCGGGAGGGCCCTTGAGCAGATCCACCAGGATGTCGAGCAGTTGGCTGTGCTGGTGGTGCAGGTCCCCGGGGATCGCGGCCATCTCGTAGCACAGGCACGTCTCCACCATCTTGGAGAGGGACACGCGGAAGTCGCGCAGCAGGCGGATGGTGTAGGAGTCCCCCTCCAGCACCAGCAGGTCGCTGTCCGTCAGGGACACCGTCGCTCGCCAGCCGTCATCTTGGGGGGAGGGAGAGCGCGTGAGCGGGGCTGCTCGGGCTCCTCTGCTGCCCCTGGGGCAGCTCCTCCCCACACTCGTTTCAGCCAGGTCCGGGGACTCGACTGGGCTGACAGCTCCCACAAAGCCAGGCAGCTCTGAGCACGCACTGGGATCCTCCCTGTTTCCCACAGGAGGTGACTGACAGCACAGCCCTACTGAGCTCGCGGCCTAGAGACTGACTGCAGCACTGCCAAAACCCCAGGGGCTGAAGGGACACATCCCCAGGGACAAGTGGGATCCTACCAGCTCAGCTCCCTTCCCCAGGATGCTCCAGGCAAAGCCCCAAGGCTCAGCCTGCGGGGGCTGGCTTTGTCTCCCTGCAGAGCAGCAGCCAGGAAGAGCTCACAAACCCTCACCTGCACAGCCCCACCACGGCAATGCGTGCCCAGCCCGAGAGCCTTGGGAAGCAGGAACTGGGGCCAGGGAGCAGGGGGAGCAGGGAGAGCAGGCTGGGCGCCCCCGGAGCACTCACCTCGCACGTGGATGTCAGTGTCGGTCATGAGCAGCACGGCCAGCGGGTGCACCTGGGACGAGTCCCGCACGAAGACGCCGCCGTTGGACTTGACGGCCATGAAGTAGGTGAGCCAGCGGCTGTAGAGCTTGGACGCCTCCCTGCAGGGGCAGCTCCGTCAGCCCGGCCGGGCCGGCACAGCCGCTGCCCCGTGGGACCCCCTCCCCGCTCACTCACCTGTTGATGGTGGACTTGTGCAGCAGCACGGTGCCAGCCTTGGTCCGGTACGCGTAACTGTTGGGCTTGAACTTCCCCTGGCGCGTCACCTTGCCTTGTCTCACCTGCCACGGGAGGGGACTGTCACAGCCTGCACCAGCCCCGGCAGCCACAGCCACCCCTCTGACAGGGGGAGGGGGATGATATCCCTCCACTCCCAGGAGCTCCATGGCTTAGCGGAGCGCGTTCTGGGGTGACCACACCTGGCAGTCACCCAGTGCCAGGCAAGGGACAGACAACAGGAGGAGGAAGATGCCACCTCAGGCAGCAAACAGGAAGAAAATGCCACTCAGTGGCTCCCAGACCAAGTGACGAGAACCTGAGCATGGACCCAACACAAGCCGGGGTGGCCACTCCTCACGAGTGGGGATCAGGGACAGAGCACAGGGCAGAAGCCTGGCTTGGACACTCACTCCCAGGAGAGCAGAAGCATCTCTGCACCTCAGCACTCCGGTGACAGCAATCCCCAGAGAGCGATGGCAGCGCCAGTACCTGGATGAGGTTGGGGTAGAGCCCAGCCATGAGGACGCCCTTGACCAGTTCCTCCTCCTCGCTGTACTGGTTACACACAGACGAGGGCATGGTACAGTCGGATGGGGACGACACCAGGAAGGCTTCGTAGAGGTTCTCAGAAAACTGCTTGACAAGGCCTGGAGGGAGGAGACAGGCCCAAGGATGAGATTCACCCTCTCCTTTCCCCCATGGAATGAGTCACCCCGGCAGGGCAGCACCAGCCCAGGCTGGGACAGGAGACCTGTCCTGGGCCAAAGCCAGACCCTGCCCGGTGCCACGGTCGCTGGCCCAGCACAGCCCACTTGTGCCCCGTGTCCCTCCCTGTGCAGCAGCTGTGTGGGGCCAGGGGAGGGGCAGGATGGCCCTGAACTCACCGTTGATGAAGCGCAGGCTGGGCCCATACAGGTAGTAGTCCTGCAGGTAGTTGTCCCTGGCACGGCTGTCCCTGCGCCGCAGCACCTCCTCCCAGCCCGCCACCGCCCGCACGAAGGCCAGGTGGTCACTGCCGCTCTCCCGGCTCAGCACGGCCTTGGCCTGGGACAGGGACACAGGTGAGCCACGGGCAGCCCCGCCCCTCGCTCCCTCCTGTGCCAGGGGGGCTCCTCACCTTGTCCACCTCGGCGCGGTTCTGCAGGCTGCTGCTGAAGGGGTCCCGCGTCAGGCACGACA
The DNA here is from genome assembly GCF_000738735.6 of Corvus cornix cornix. Lineage (NCBI taxonomy): Eukaryota > Metazoa > Chordata > Aves > Passeriformes > Corvidae > Corvus > Corvus cornix. Next base: position 572,431 of record NC_046333.1, on the reverse strand, counting down.
CGATGACCAGCAGGGGGTGGAGGCAGCGGTAGATGGAGGCCAGGACAATGGCCTTGGCCAGCCGAGGGTCCGTGGAGATCTGGGCCAGGCGTTTGCCCAGAGTGGTCAGGGCTTCCCGCTGGTCCAGCACTCCTGCAGGAGAGCCACCCACGTGGCACATCCATCAGCTCCCAGGGCAGCCAAAACAGGGCATTTGGGAACTGCCAGGGCTGGGAAGATTTGGGATGACCTCCTGAAGAGGCACGAGGACAGGGGCCTGCAATGAGCACCCAGAACCCCCCAGGTCTAACTGAGCTTAGGACAAAGAAACAGCTGTCACAGCCACAGGACCATCAACAAGGCCCGGTCCTCAGCTCCAGATCACCACTTCCCTTCCATCACCTCCCCACCCCTTTTTTTTTTTTTTTAACCTTGGGAAGTTACCCCCAATTCTTAAGCAAAGCAGTGTGGGAAATAAAACAGCACAGGGCATGGGGTTTGGGAAAGTCACTATCAACTGCCATCCCCATCCAGGGACAATCCTGCCCAGTCTGCCCCACAGCAGCCTGGGCCAACTCGCACTTCCCACGTTTATAGACAGCAGATGTGTTTCCATTGAGAGTTAACTCACCGATCTCCTGCAGCAAGATCACGGCTTCATCCACAGCTTTGATGTCAGGACTGTCCAGAGCCTTGGAGAGAAACTCAACTGCCTGCAACACAGCAGGGAAGGGAAAAAGCCTGTTTCCCATACAGGTATGTGGGAGAGCCCTCAGGAACCCAGACTGCAACATAATTCCCTCTTTGTTTGCCTCCAAGGACATGAACTCAGCCCTCTCCATTCCTTCAGTCTTCCAGACACACTCTGTAATCTCAGAGATCTACAGAGTTCCTGGTCTGAACCTCCCTGGGCAGCACCGTGCTCAGCAAAGCAAGAACTCAAGCAGCAGCACTCTGGGTTCTTCCAGCTCCTGTCCCTGGGGCTCCATGAACCCTGCTCGTTCCCCGCAGGCAGCTGTGCTCACCGTTTTCTCTGGCATGTGGATCTTGGCCTGCACCACCAGGTTCTCCAGGGGCGTGCGCAGGATCTCGGGCACCTGGTACGTGGGCATCTTGTCCAGGCGGCTGCGCGGGAACAGGTGGTAGGCGAAGCCCGACTGGCAGCGCCCGGCGCGCCCGCGCCGCTGCACCACGTTGGACTTGGACACCCACACGGTCTCCAGGCAGGACACCTGCGGGGACAGGAGCAGGGTGAGCGCTCCCACAGCTCTGCTCTGTTCACACCATGGAACCCCGGATTGACTTGGGCTGGAAGAGACCTTAAAGCCCATCCAGTGCCACCCCTGCCATGGGCAGGGACACCTCCCACTGTCCCTGGCTGCTCCCAGCCCCAGTGTCCAACCTGGCCTTGGGCACTGCCAGGGATCCAGGGGGAGCCACAGCTTCTCTGGAAAATCCATTTCAGCCCCTCACCATCCTCACAGCCAAGAATTCCTTCCCAATATCCCATCTAACCCTGCCCTCTAGCACTGAGAATTCCCCCTTGTCCTGTCACTCCAGGCCCTTATCCAAAGTCCCTCCCTTTGCCATCTTTCCACCCAGCCAAGAGAACTCAGACTCCTCAGGACTGATGAATGGTCCCACAGGGCCAGAGGTGCCTTTCCCTCTCTCCTGCCTCTTGCAGTGCCGCTCTCTGTCCGGCAGCAGCGCCGGGGCTGCATGGATGGGACCCAGATGCCACCTGCTGGACACCTGTCCCAGGCCCCATCCCAGGGCTCCCCATCCCAGCCCTGCCTCGGGGTCTGCAGTCTGAACTGAGATAAAACCGAGAAAATATCAAAGGGTTGGGTTTTAACCAGAACTGCTCCAAGGTGTGAATGGCCACCTGGCCCTGGGAGATGATGTTCTAGAACAGGGGCAGAGGGATGCTCCCAGAATTCCTTCTCCCAACAGCAACAGCAGCACAGTTGCCTTCACCTTGCTACAAAGGTGTACGAACAAGAGCCTTCCCAGGGCCCAGCACTGCCAGGAACAGGCTCTGGGGCAGCAGATCGTCCTCGGAAAGCTGAGGAACAGGCTGTGGGATTGGGCCAGGAGAGCTGGAATTGAGCAGAATCTAACAGGTCAGGGCTGCCCTGCAAGGGCCAGCAAGAGATTTTTGATGAAATCATAGAAAAAGGCTGAAAGCAAACAGAAAAGCTACAGATGTTCTATGGTGAAACAGAGAGCTGGAAAGGGAGTAGGATTTGCCTTAAATTTGTTTGAAAAAACTCAGAATTTGATGGGGAGCCTGGCTCAGAGCTTGGACACAGCAAACACTGATGAGGAGCCAAACACTGTCCCCAAACAGGGACACAACGCCTGTGTCCCAGGGGCCAAATAGGAAGCAGCTCCATCATCCTCTTAATGGCACCTCCAACACTCCTCTGACCACAGCCCTCTCCAGTGCCCCAAATGAGTCAGAGGCAGCAGGGCAGCAGTACCTTGGTCTTGAGGTCGTAGCGCTCCTCCTTGTGCGTGCCACTGTCCACCACGTGCACGATGTCGTTGATGGTGATGGAGGTCTCCGCGATGTTGGTGGCCAGGACAATCTTCCTGACGCCTGGTGGAGGCCTCTGGAAGATGTTCTGCTGGTCCATCATGGGGATGTTGGAGTGCACTGGGAAATCAAAGCAGAGTCAGTCCCGCCCGGCTGAGGTTCTCTTGTACCATCACCTCCTGCTTCCAGAGATGGGGGCAGAAATGGGGACACCAGCTACCAATAGTCACAGCCAGCAGCTTCCTGCCAGCCAGACCCCAGGAAGAATCTTCCACAAGTCATTTGGGAAGGCCTCATTTCAGTTGCTTCAACCTGTGGCTCAGTAGCAGCAGGAGCTCTGCTCACCTCATGTCCCAGAGCACCCCAGGAATATCCCTGGCAGAAATCCCACTCCCTCCCACAATCCAGTTCTGAAGCTGCCCCTCCTCAAGAGTCCCCTGGGGCAGGGGAATGGGGAATCCTCACTACCACCTGGGTCCACTGTCTGAAGTGGGTCTCAGCAAGGGCCCGTGGCTGTCCTGTGTCCCAGCTTTGCCCTGTCACAGCTCAGCGACGCGCAGGAATCCCCAAGCAGCGGCAGAGGAGAACAGGCACCTTCCACCAAACAACACCTGCACTTATTAACAGCCCAGCTGCTCAAAGCTCTGCTCCTCCCTGGCCTGGTTTGACATTAAATAGGCAGAGCTGCTAAAAAACAAACAAAAAATGCCAAAACCCTAAAGAGCTTTGCAGAGCAAAACGGGCTTTTGTTATAAATTTCCTCCTGGGGCAAGGAATGTTAAATTCACTGATCAAAGCTGAGCTCTGGAGTTCACCTGCATCCCACAAAACAGGTCCTGAGATCTTTTCTGTGCAGGCTCAGCATGCAGCCACAACACTGCAGAACTGAGCTGCTTTCCCCTTGCCTAATTCCGAATTGCTGGAGGCAAATGGGAAGCCACTCTTTGATCACACACAGGAGTTACTCAGCCTCTGCTAGGAGGAGTTACTCACACTTACCACACACCATTACACAGCTGGGACATCAAAGCTTACCAGCACTGTACCAGAGCAAAGCTGAAGGAGCACATTGAGCCAATTGTCCCAGATTCTCCCGAATCCTGGGAAGAAGGGGCTGGCCCTGCCCTCTCACCTGGCAAGACGAGGTAGCGGCTGTTCTGCGAGCCCAGCATCTCCAGCAGCCGCTGCTGCACCCCTTTGATCTCCTGCCAGCCAGGGAGGAAGCACAGGATCCCACCTGGAACACACCGGGAGTTAAGAACACACAACCTCAAAATCCAGGTGCTTCTCCCCAGCTGGAGACACAGGTTTCCAGGGCAGAAAGCAACCAGGCTACCTGGGGTTTGACAGTGAATAGCCAGGAGCTTTGAAACACTTCAATCTCTTGGAAGTCACCCGAGAGTTCTGCCTTCTTCCCAAAAACATCACCCTCCAGGCAAGGGTATTTGACAGGATGGGGCTCCAACACAAAAGGCAATTGTGCAGCACAAGGCTGCCAGTGATGGAGCACAGACAAGTCCTAGACCAGCTGCCCAGGACACTGAGGAGTCCAACCCTGTCTTAGCCAAAGACTCAGAATTTGCTTGTGCCACATGGCTCAAGACCACTTGGATCAGCAGGAATTCAAGGAGCCCTTGCACAAGAGGCATCGGGGTGTGTCTGGAGGGGTTCCCTTTCTCTCCCCCCAGCAGAAGGAAAGAGCTCGAGGTGAGGCAGGACCCACCTGGCTCTCCGTGGGCATCGATTTGCAGCACGAGGTCAGTGATCAGGTCAAGGTCGAGGACACACTCATCGTCGGATTGCTGGGTGGAACAGGACAGGCAGGTCAGGGAGGTGTCAGCACACAGCACAGGGGCACCCTCCAGAGCACCTTCTGCAGACAGCAAACGCCTGTACTTGGACAGCCTGCCCAGGACTTGGAGCCAGGAGCCTGGTCTGGGCTCCATCTGGAACCTGCTCTGGTCACAACTGATGCCAGAGAGAAGGCACAGTCCCTTCCCATTGTCCAGATCTCAGAGCTGAGATCTGTGCACCTCTGCTGAACAGCACCTCACAATTAACAGAATTCCCATGAGATACCTGTGGACAAACTGTGCCACATGCACCTGGGAGTTCAAATCCATCAGGCTCTGAGCAGCAGCTTCTGTATCTCTCAGTAATTTGGAACAGACCATTAAAGCGCAGATAAAATCCCTGCCACAGCAGAAACAGGAAGAATGCCCTGGAGGCACTGGGATACCCCAAGCGAGTTTGCTGATCATCCAGGACTGGGAGAAGTGGCTGATACTTCAGACACTTGTTCAGCCACAGGGAGGGATCTCTCCAAGGCTGGAAAAACGGGCTGAAAGACTCCAGACCAGCAGGTTGGACCAGAAAACGTCTGGAGATGCCAGCCAACCTCAGTGAGTCTGTGACTCCATGACCCATCACTGGTATAGGATTACCCAGAGCACAGCACATGTCTGGAGGGCATTTTCCAGAGGAACAGTCAGACTAGTTGCAGAAAGCAGCAGTCAGGGAATTCAGTCATGCAGGACGGTAAGCACTGAGGTAACAGTGCTGGAAGCCACAACCATCCCAGTCCTGGGCCATGCTTGCCCGGGGTGTGCAAACATCCAACTCTGCGTCTGTGTACACACAGCAACGAGCTCTCAGCCTACTCAAACATCAAACTTCCCATTAAAGGGAGACAAAAGCAACTCGACCTCAATGTGGAGTCATCTTCATGCATAATTTAATCAAACTGCTCTGGGGTTCTACTAAGCCGACTACACTTCACGAGGACTAACGTGGAATTAAAGCTAAGCAGTGTCCAACAACCACAGGGAAGCAGGAGCAGTTCCAGGCCCAAACTCTCCCCCTGCTGATAGGCCAGAAGCCAGTGCCCCATCCAAGGGGGACAGCTCCCCCACGACACTGCACACCCACCTTGATCTCGTAGTGCCGGTGCCGGTGCCGGCCCAGCTTGGCCAGGATCTCCTCCAGGTAGTATTCCTTCACCGGGTACATGAAGCCCGGCACCTTGACCACGGGGCAATCCCCAAAGTAGTGGGAGAAGCGCTGGTTGTCCCCAGTGGCGCTCATGAGCACCAGGCGCAGGTCGGGGTTCAGCTTCTGGATGCCTTTGAGCAGGATGAGCAGGAAATCTGTGTTCACGTCCCGCTCGTGCACCTCGTCCACCACGACGTGGCTGACGCCCTCCAGGCTGGGGTTGCCCTGCAGCTTCCTGAGCAGGATGCCCACAGTGCAGAAGAGCAGGGCCCCTCCCCGGGCAGGGGGTTTGCTCTCCAGCCGCACCTGGTAGCCCACGTTCTTCCTCATGTTGGGCCCCAGCTCCTGCGCCACGCGCTGGGCGACCGAGATGGCGCTGATGCGCCGGGGCTGGGTGATGACCACGTTGCAGCGCGCGCCGCGGCCCTCCAGGATGTAGTGTTCCAGCAGCAGCTGCGGGATCCTCGTGGTTTTCCCACAGCCCGTGTCTCCTGCTATCACCACCACGGGGTTCTGCTCGATGGCTGACAGGATGGTGTCCTTGTGAGGGTCTACTGGCAGCGGGTGGCTCTCCTGCCAGGAGGCTCCTCTCCTTTTCCAGAGGGCCAGCAGGTTCTGGCTAAGGCGCACTTCCTCTGCTTCCAGCATGGGGATGTAGGTCTTCCCCGTGATGGCATCGCTGATCGCACCGGATTCCTTGGTCAGGTTCATCATGTCATCAGCGATCCGGGGCCTGGACTCCCTGATGTCCACGGGATACTGGGAGAGAGCGAGAAAGTTGGCGAGGACAGCAAGGTTAGTACCGGTCCTAAGAAGGACAGAAAGAAACAAGTGCCTGGAACAGACTCAGCCAGTCTGGCTTGGCCAAGGCTCTGCCAAGGTCTCCTCAGATCTTAGGTAACTCAGCCTTGTTCGGAACTGAGGTTATTTAAAGTGAAAACTAATTTGGGCAGCCCCCTGTGTGTTCCTTGCTGCATTCCCTGTTTTAGGAGGGGTATTAGTGCTGCTGCCTGAACTGACAGGCACAAACCAGTAACTTCAGCTCTCCAACACAACAGCCCCTCAAAGACAACTTTTGGAAACTATCAAGTTACACCACCACCCAGACACATAACTTACACAAAACACAAGCGTTTGGCTAAGCCAGAAATATTCTGTCTTGGCAAAAGAAAGAACAGAAGTCCCACATCCCACAGGAAGAACTACAAGGAGCAACAGGTCAGGAATTGTCTAGAACAAAAATCAAAGCATTGGCCCAGATGTTCATGGGATTAGAAGTTGCTGAACTTTTTATCAATCACAACTTTTGGATTCAACCTTAAGAGTCCTGGAGTCTTCCAAAGGGAAGGCCACTGCCCAGAAAGGGCAGCAGAGACTGATCAGGTTTTGTGGCAACAATCAAACCATGAATTCCCTCAACATTTTGACAGGAAGCTTTCAAACACATCCAATTCCTGAAGTGAAATGGGATCAGGCAAAGGAGATCCTCAGGGGGCTGAGCCTTACGTGGTTCAGGTAGTTCTCAATCTTGCGCAGGGTGGCCTCAGGGACTTTGATGTGGCAGGGCTTCCTCTGGTTCTCCCCCAGCTCCCGCAGGGACGTCATGTTGTACATGGCATGGCTCAGGGGGTTGTTGTTCTTGTCCACCAGGCCAAGGCTCTGCAGGGAACAGGCAAACAACACCATCAGGTCTGAGGCTGCTCACACCAAGGGCTGGTATACAGAGCACCCGGATCCCATGTTTGGCTAGGCCCACTCCTTACCATCCCAAATCCATCAATTCCTGCCTTTCTTGCCACAGCAAGAAACCAGACATGATCCCACTCCAGCTCTGGAGAACCAGACACACCAGACACAACACTTGCAAGGTCTCAAACAGTCCCATGAGAGGAACAGCAGACATGACTGCAAAACCCTCTTGTTGAGTCCCTTGCTGTGGTTCTGGCATGCTGTGAATCCCAAGGTTTGGAAGTTCATGTTTATTAAGCATTAGCTCATTAAGCAAGCCAAAGATCAGGAAGTTTCCGGCATCCCCTGTCAGGCTCAAACCCAGTGAGTGATGTGGGAGGAGCTGTATCCACAGGCACATCCCCAGGGGATACAGGAGCCTGGGGCACTCACCTTCAGCTTCTGACAGGCCAGAGCTGCTGCTTTGTTCTCGGCCTCCACCTTGCGCCGGCCCTTGGCAGCGAAGGTCATGGGGCAGGGCCAGCGCAGTGTGAGCTTGCAGATCTTGGTCTTGGTGCCCACCGTGCGGAACTGCATGTACTCCTGCAGGGAACAACAGCACCGGGCTCTGCAGGACCGCCTGGGCCCAGAGGGACCACCCTGCCCAGCCCCTGGCCCTGCCCAGACACCCCAGCAGCCCCACCCTGGGCATCCCTGGCAGCGCTGTCCAAACGCTCCTGGAGCTCTGGCAGCCTCGGGGCCGTGCCCATTCCCTGGGGAGCCTGGGCAGTGCCCAGCACCCTCTGGGGGAAGAACCTTTCCCTGCTCTCCAGGCTGATCCTCCCCTGGCCCAGCTCCAGCCACTCCCTGGGTCCTGTCCCTGTCAAAGGGAGCAGAGCTCAGAGCTGCCCCTCAAGAGGAGCTGCAGCCCCTGCTGAGCTCTGCCCTCAGTCTCCTCTGCTCCAGCTGAACCAACCCAGTGCCCTCAACCACTCCTCGTGTGGCCCTTCCAGACCTTTCACCACGGGGTTTTTTGCTGGATTAGTTGGATTTTTTGGGATTTTTTAAAACGGAGCACTAGAAGGAGTTTACTGCACTGAACTCCACCGCCTCAGCTCGCCAGGCGCTGTCTAAGCCAAAGTGAGAGCAAGCAGCTGTGGGGAACATCCTGAGAGCCTTGGGGTGGAACTCAGCTCCTTTCTGCTGAACACCTCCTGGGAAGGAGGTGGGTAACACATCCCGGGAAGGAGGATCACCAGATACGGGCAAGAATCGAGCTGTGGAAAGATTCCATCAGCACAGAAGCTACACATTGCTCCCAGTAACACAAACTTGTGCTTGTTGCAGATATATGGGGAAAGGAAACCTTAGATAGTATCTCCTTCATTCAGACAGCAGCTCCTCCACTGCCCTGGCCTCAGGGAGCAACATTCCTCATGATTCTATCAAGACATTCCCTCATGTCTCACCACAAAGTCTTTTCTCTGCTGTTCACACTGATTTCTCTAGGTCTAGTTCTAACTTCCCTCCTCTCCCCAGTTCTGCTGCCCAAAGAAAGCACTGAAAATGATTCCAGTTGGAGCCTCTGAGCTTTGTCCCTGGCAGGGGTCAGACAGCACCTTACCTTGACTGTGGAGGAAGAGGTTGCAATCTGAATCACTTGGGCCAGGAGATTTTTGGGAAGTGGGAACTGTGTCAGGGCACGGATGGCGGTGTTGTCGTCTGTCATTTCAATGGAACTCCCTCCTCGGCTGCATGGAACATGAGGAGAGTTGGATGTACAAATGCCCACTTGTGCTCAGACCCACTCCACTCCAGGAGTGCTGCTGAGCTCTGAAACCACTCAGTGAAAGCCCAGGTAATTCTGGTCATGTGCAGAGTCCAGCTGTCCCTTGCTACTAAAATCTGTCAGTCACGACCACCCAGCCCAGCAAAGCCACCTACTACAGAGTGATCCAACCTTCACACCAAGACTAAACAGCTCTAAACAGATTTAATTAATAAATAATTCTGAATAAAAAACCCCATCACTGAAATAACCACCATCACCTACATCTCTTACAGATCTTGCTCCTGCTGCCTATTAGAAATCCAAGATCTGTGCTCATAAAGTCAAGCAGGCAGCTTCAAGCAGGGGATGAGAAGGAGCATATTTAGCACTGCCCTCAAAACCAGGGTGGTCAAAACCTGGTGTAAGTGCACATGCACCACTTCTGGGGATGGAAATGTCCTTAGGCACAGAAGAATAAGGCAGCTAACAAGACTGGCAGCAGTCTCTCCAGAGGGCAGAGCTGCAGAGAAGAAGTCTATGCATTCCCTGGATGGCAGCCAGGTACAAGACCAGGCTGCCCCAGTATTCCTCTGGCCCATCTCCAGGCCCCCCCCAGCTACAGGAAAACCCTCCCTTCCCTCTGCCCTGGCTCAGCATTCCCAGCCAGACCCACCTGGCGTCTCTGCCTGGGGTCCGGGCGTCCTGGTGTGCCATGGGCAGGTAATCCGAGACATCGATCGCCTCCTCCTCCAGCTCTCCTTCCTCCAGCTCCCCCTCCTCCAGCTCCCCTTCCTCCAGCTCCTCTCTCCTCATGGCTTTGGGCATCCTGCCCTGCTCCATGGGCTGGATGGCATCATCGGGCTCCATGCGGCGCCAGCAGGTGGACAGGTCAGCGAGGGAGGGGCCGGACTTGGAGCGCCACTTGCCCTCGGAGCACCAGCGCTCGTCGGGACAGCCCAGCTGGTCGGCCAGCAGCCGGTACTTGGCCGCATCGAAGAGCTCGTTCCGGGGGCCCAGCAAGCCCCAGCCCTGCAGGAGACAGGGGCAGCTCTGGGAACACCCCCCTGCAGCTCTGGGAACCCACACCCTGCTGGGGACAGGGGGGCAGGAGCGGTCCCCTCCTCTCCTTCCCCACGCAGAGAGAGAGCGAGGAAAGGCACTTTCAGGAACTCTGAACTTTCCCCCGCCACTGTTCTGTACCAACGGGAATCTGGTCCCTGCCCTCTCTTCCCAGGGCATGCCTCTCAGCCCCACACAGCTCCTTAGAAAGGGTGGGCCAGGATTTATTGGGGTTTTACAAACTCTTGGCTATATTTAGAACCCTCAAGTTTTGAAATCACCCTCAGAGCAGGAAATGCATCTTTTTGGGAAGGCTAGTCTGAACTGGCATAATCTGGGATAACACAGGATGAGAATTCAGGGAATGGTTCATCTTTCATTTCCCAGGAAGAGTTTTTTGTACAAGCAGCAGGAAAATGTCCCTAACCTGGCAGATTCTGAAGCAGGCCTGCAGTAATTAAACACTCTCCTACCATCACCATTTAGGACTGAACCTTGCAGGAAGCTCCAGACATACCTGGAGTGCAGCACACATCATTTCTTACCAGGATGCTGCAGTAAGTTCTAGCTTTAATTTTCATAAATTAAAAGTTACAGCTTTAGACCTTTTAATGGCCTTAATGGGCCTGTACTATAAAAAGCTGTATTATTTTGTGCTGTGGGAGTGCCTGAGACACCAAAGTTCACCTGGCTTGCTGCTCTACTCAAAGCCTCTGTATTCACTCTCTGCACTAAATAGATGCTATTAATTTTCTTGAACTGATGGCTTTTTAAAGCAGCATTTGTAGCTCTTTCTATAGCTGTGATCACACAAGGCCTCCATCACAAGGGTCTTCTGCCAGCTTCCAGTTTAGCTGGCAAAGAAAGCTTTGCATGTTCAATCTGTGGTTTCAGGGGCCTGGGTTTTGGTTTAAGCTCTAAACTAAAGTACACTTCAGCCATTTCCAAAATTTGGGGAAAATGTGTCAATAGGGTATTTTTCTTTGAAGTCTCCTTTGAAAACTTCCAGGCTCTCAAAGAAAGCAGGGAACAACACTGGACTAGGGAGGATAAAACCAGGATGTTTTCCCAGCGAACGCTGACTGCGTGAGGTGGAATCAAGTCAGTGAGTGAAACAAGTTTTGCTGATTCCAGGATTAGAGGACCAGCTCGAGCAGCTGAGGAAGCTGAGTTTTCACACTGTCTTCCTGAATTTCTGAAAACTGGTTATTTCCTCACAGAGCATTCTGATCTACAAGCAAACCAAAACCTGTCTCACTGTCAGAGCATGCACAGCATCTTCTCCTGAGCAGAGAGATATCCCTGTTCCCATTCTACACACAGATCAATGGGAAACTCTCAAATCAGTCTCACTTGCTCAAGGTAACACATAACAGCCAGGGGCAGAGCTGGAGATAAAACTGCATCTTTTTCTCAGCTATAAAACACCGTCGAGAGAGACCTTCAGAGTTTTACTGTGCCTGTTTGATACTGGCTGCACACACCCATTTCTAGCCATAAGTAAGTGCCAAACAAAGCATAACTGTCAGAGTAACAGCAAAACACAACATGTAATTGCCACGCTGGCTTTGATGAAGAGGAAACAGGAGGCTCTGAAGGTCCTACAGCTGCAAACACACCCAGCTGTGCTGGCAGAAGTGGGAGTAAGTGACCAGCAAACCCACCTGAGGGATGCTCTACTCACTGTAGATGCTGGGACTAAGGAGCTGATTAAGGTCCAGGACAAAAGGAACAAAGACCAGGACTACCTGACGCAAGCGGGATTTTAAGCTCAAATGGATTCAGACTCAAGACTTCACCCTCTACCCCTGACTACCAGAGGGGCCAACTAAGGGAGTGCACAGGCAAAGAGAGACGAAAGAGTTCCCATCACCAGGCCAGGCTGGCTGCACACTGCAGGGTGTGTCGGGCCAGCCGAGCAGCAGCAGAGCTCACCTTGAAGAGCTGACACGCTGCAGCCGCCGCCTGCCGCTCCGCATCGATCTTCTTGGTCCCATAGCCCTCCACTTCCACATTCTTCGGCCACTTTATGTGGAGAGTGACTTTCTGAAAGGCAAGGAGAACCAGAGAATGAGCCAGGGCAAGCTCTCCCCTCCACCAGAGCACACCCACTCCAACCATCTCTGCACTCCAGGCAAAGAAGAGAAACACAGAAGAAAACTGTGAACGAAGTGTTGTCTGGTCCCTTCACAGGAAGCTCCACTCCAGGAGCACTGAAGGAAAAGGCTGAGCAGGGCACAGAGGTGCCACAGCCCCACAGGAGCTGCAGGGCTGAGGTCCAGCATGGGCTGTGGTGTCACAGCGTGTCAGCACCGAGGGATAAATGCCAGGAGGTCATTACAGGAACAATTCCATTCCAGGGCTGTCCCTCTGCACTCTGCAGCACACCAAAGTGTGCCCCGGAGCAAGATCCCCTCTCCAACAGCTTCCAGCTGCAACAGCAAGGAAATCTTCCCAACTGTCTTCCTCACTGTCATGGAAGCAGCACAGGGTTGCCTCAGCTCCCAGGCACTCCAGCACTCAGTGGGCACAGGAGCACCCAGCTCCAGCACAACACAAGCACTGGCAGAACCACAGCCCCACCACAGCTCCTGCATGGGAGCATCCTCCTGGATGGGAGCACTAAATCCTGCAGAGAATGCTGAAAGATGAAGCCTGCCCTCTTCAAAGAAGTGCTCCAAATCAAGAGCTCGCTCAGCTGCTGGCCCTGCAGATGCCACAAGGCTCCAGGAGGGAAATGCCTAAGGAATTCTCTCCTGTTTCTGCAGCACAGATGAAAGGCGGCAATGGATGGATCGGCTGGGGAAGCCCAGCCTCCAAGGCTGGAGCACAGGCTCCTGACTCTCCAGCACCTGGCTGGCTGCCTTCCTGCCCCTGAACCCAGCTCTCTGCAGGGAATTACTATGGATTTTGCCTCGGGGCTCTGCCTGGAAAGCACAGACCTGCTGGGAAAAAAGGTGTCTCAGAAGGCCAAGTACTCACAAAGCCCCTGTTCACATCCAACAAAAGCTCTCCAGGCTCTCACCTGTCCTTCTGCCCACATCTGCTGGCTTGTTTTTCTTTGTGAGCCAACCCTCATTTTTTTCCCAGGGCTCCTTTATCTCCCTTATTGTTTTCCTGGTTTAGTTTTTTGTTTTAATCTGAAGTTACTCTGCACATTAATCTATTTAAGTGCTGGCAAGAATGGGAACCAATTACACAAACTGAAGAGATGAGGCACTGCCTGGGGTATTCCAAATTTTAGGGATGAGGCACTGGCTATGGTATTCCAAAATTTAAGTTAGGAAACTGCACTACTGCTTGAGAAAGAGCAAGAAAAACAAACACAAATAATGAAGAACTCTGAAGTAACATTACTAATGTATCCCCTAAAATCCAGGGATGCTTAAGAAGGATGTGGCAATAAAAACTGTCTGGGAAATTTTAGACAGAATGTTATTGGAAAATGTTAATCCATCAGAACTGAGTCTTTTCCTGGAATGTGGGTTACAGTTAAACTTCAGCTGGAAAGGGCTTTCAGCTCTGGAATGAGAGCTGGTGTGACAGGAAGAGGCAAAACCTTGACCATGGAGCACCATTAGGTAAGAATTCCTGCTCAGTTCATAGCCCAGACCCAGATCTGGGGCTCTGGCATCCCAGTGACAGCTCAAACTACCTGGAAAACTGTTTGCTTGGGATTCCTCCACTTCATTTAACAAACAGGCTGTATTTCACCCTGCTCTTAAATACTATTAGAAGCCTCCCTCCATTGCAAACAAACTCCTCTTTTCCGGTTGCAATTGGACATTTTTGGCTTCGGAATTTTTTCTATTGGAATCCACAATCAAATCTAGGGTTCCTAAGGGCTAGAATACAGCTTTTAAATCTTAATTTTCTAAGGTAGTAGGACACCTTTAAGCACATTTAAGCACAGACTCTGTGTCTTTCTGGTGAGAAAGGCCAGATACAACAAGTCACTTAAAAGAAAAATATCCACACAAAAAGAGGAACAGCCCCTGCATTTATACACCTTTAAAGCATATGGAGATCAGGAAAAATAGCAAGAAGTGAGAATATTTCTTGTTTGAAACTTTTATGTGGAATTAAAACTCTTCTATGATTTTCTCTAGGAAAGTTACTTCCAGGATTAGCAGTTCCGTGGCTCCCTTCCCACTCTATGTCCAACACCCCTCCAGCAGCACGGGATTACCTTTTTCCTTGGCCCATTAGTGTGGATGTAAACCAGCTTGTCCCTTGCATGGGAAATGCCCAGGGCTCGGCCAATCACGCTGTTGAGCAAGTTTTTAGGCTGTGGAAATTCCTTTAGTAAGTCTCTGGAATCTGGAAAAAAAAACGAAGAGGAACTAAATGTCTCCCAGTTGCTGTGCAGTCCCGTTCAGAGGCGCGTTCCAACACCTGCGGCTCCAGGAGAGCCGGGCTCAGGGGGCAGGCAGAGGGTCCGGTGCTCACCTACAGCATCTCCAGGCACCAGCAAGGTCCTGGATCCCTGAGGCTGGGACAGACCTCCAGGATCATCGAATCCACCCTGTGCCCAATCCCCACCTTGTCCCCAGCCCAGAGCACTGAGTGCCACCTCCAGGTGTTCCTTGGACACCTCCAGGGCTGGGCACTCCAAACCTCCCTGGGCAGCCCCTGCCAAGGCCTGACCACCCTTTCCAGGAGGAATGTTCCCCAATATCCACCCTGAGCCTCCCCTGGCCCAGCCTGAGGCCGTTCCCTCTCCTCCTGTCCCTGTTCCCTGCGAGCAGAGCCGACCCCCCCGGCTGCCCCCTCCTGTCAGGGACTTGTGCAGAGCCACAAGGTCCCCCCTGAGCCTCCTTTGCTCCAGCCTGAGCCCCTTTCCCAGCTCCCCTCAGCCACTCTGGGGCTCCAGCCCCTTCCCAGCTCCGTTCCCTGCCCTGGACACGCTCCAGCCCTCAAGGTCTCTCCTGTCAGGAGGGACCCAAAGCTGCCCCCAGGATTCCAGGGGATCCCTCAGCAGGGCCAGCACAGGGGACAGTCCTGCCCTGGGGCTCTGCCCACACTGGGGCTGGCACAGCCCAGGGGCCATCGGCCTCTTGCCCACCTGGGCACAGCTGGGCTCGTGTCCAGCAGCTGGCACCAGCATGGACCCAGTGCCTTTCCTCACCAGCTCTGTTTGTTATTCCTCAGTATCAAAACCCAACTGAGCAATAACAACTTTGAACAGTTTGGGCGTTTGCAACGTCCCCCCCCCAGCCACAGGTTAAATCCAGGGTCTCACAAGTTACACATTAGATCCAGCCAGCAGTAGAAACATGAAAAAATGCCTGAGGACTTCATCCTGAAATGACCGGGATGGCTGGATTAGAGCCTGGGAATGTGGTTTAATCTGAATTGCTTGGAGAATCCCCTGGAAAGAGGCTTGCCAACAGCGTTTGGAGATGCAGCAGCCCCAGAGGCAGCAGGACAGAGGGCAGGTGGGACTGGCCCCGGCCCCCACAGGGAAATGCTGCTCAGGGTACAGCAGGGAGGGGATGCTGATGATCAAACCAAATCACTCATTTAAAAAAACAACAGTAATAAAATCCCACTGCCCCCAACAGAGCCATGTCACACCCACGTCCCAGGTCAGTCTCCTCCCTGACCACCTCCAGCAGTTTCAGCAGTGAGGGAGCTGCTCCAACTCCTCTCACCTGCATCACTGCCATGGCCAGCACTGGGAAGGGCCTTTTCTTCCAGCAGCAGGTCCAGTGAGATCAGATCAATGGGATAACAATTCCGGATGTTCCTACACCTCACAAACAGAGAGGTGGCACAGCTCCCTGGTGAGGAGAGGGGCAGCTGCCCCTTCTCCCAGGCTCCAACACCCCCACTAACCCAGATGTGCAGGGAGACGACCTGCAGCCCTAATCCCACAGAAAACCAAGGCAGGAAAAGGGAACGCACACGTTTTTGCTGGGCTCACAAGTGAATCAGCCAGCACAGTCCTGCAGGTACCAAAAGCAGCACAAGGGAACAGGGAGAGGGATGGGGTCTCCTGCTCTGCAGCAGCAAGGACAGCTCATCCCACACTCAGCCTCATCCCACACAAACTCCCCGGGCAGTCAGGACTTGGGTGACCTCCCTGCAGACCACCCTGGGGGTGAGCATTCCCTTTTGGAGGGTTTCTGAACCCCCTGCAGGAATTCAGGGCATGTTTCAGCAATGAATCAGAAGCCACCACAGAGATCACTGGTACCACCAGAAACCAGAATTTCTGACTGAGCCACCAAATCCAAGGAGAAACGAGGAGCCAACAGTCACTCATCAGAGCATCACCAAGCATCACCGTGTTCTGCTGGAAACTGATTCTAGAGCTGCTGTCATAAAGACACAGAGGAACTGCAGAGAATCCCAGAATGGTTTGGGTTGGAAAGATCCTTGAAGATCTTCCATTCATTTATTTAACAAATGGGCAGGGACACCTTCCACTAGACCAGGTTGCTCCAAGCCCATCCAACCTGGCCTTGGACACTTCCCAAGATGTTCAAGGCAAGAAGAATTTAGGAGAGGCTCTGTCACACAGGCACGTGGAAGAGATGCTCTCCAAGAACATGCTCATCATGATGATGTCCTAGGAGGGCCCAGCTGGAAGCTGAGCAACTGGGAAACCATGGGAGATTTAGAGAAGGCAGAGTTCTGCTGTGCCACTGGAGGCCTGACACTGTCAGCCTGGGGACACTTGGCTAACGGAGAACAAAAAGCCACTGCTGATCCCATCACCCTCTCTGGCAAAACCCAGCAGGCTGATCCACAGCTCAGCACAGAAGATTCACTGGTGACACTCAGTTTTGAAACTTCTTCTTGCAAACCATAGAAGAACCACCTGGATCTTGAGAAATGCTTTCAGTAGCCTTGGATAACTCCAGGGGAATTGCAGGAATTACTGTGATTTACGACCACGATTTGTCCATGAATTACCTTCTATATATTGGCCAAGGGAGCAGGAAAATGGTCTCAGCCTAACAAAAAACTACGAGCCAATTTTGTGTAATTATACAGCAAATGTGCTATTTCTATCTACTCAAGCAAGTTTCTCTATATTCAGACTTTGGCCTGCTCAGGAAAACTGGAAAAGCATCCAAGATTTTGGCACTCTGCAGTTGTATTCCGTTCCACAGTGGTGGGACAAACGGAGGGAGGAGCAGTAACACAAGTCCCAAATGCACCATTCAATTCACTTAATAAAAAAAGAAAAGCAGAAAGCAAATCTCCAGCACCAGCATGGTTATTTGGCTTCCAGCTGTTTCCTCTTTCAAAAACAATAACCTGGGAAATTCTGTGATAGGAGGTGCAAGAAGCACATTTTTAATACCCCCCCAAATCCAATTACCTATGACCGAGGCAGTTTCTCACATTCTAAGGTGACTCCTCAGTGAAGACTAAATATTTAATCTGCTCTAGAGGGGAAAATAGGATCTCTGACTAACAAAGCCCAGTTCTGGTGACAGCTCAGGCTTGGAATTCCCAACAAGGTGCAATGTTTTCTCCCCAGCTGAAAACACCACATCCAGCAGCACATTCTGACTGTGTCAGGGGCTGATGGATCACCTTCAGCCCATTCCTGCCCCAATCCCAGAGCTGAACGGATCTTATCCTGCAGGAAGCCATCCCTCCCTCGGAGCTTTTAAAGAAACAACCCCAAACTGCAGAACTGGATTTGCAGAATGTTCCCTTCCCTGCCAAATCAGATTTCTCAGCATCTTCCTCCAAGGAGTGTCTCAGTTCTGTCACAGCTGAGAGTGGATGTTTGGGTGGGAATTGTGTCAGTGGGAGCACAAGGAGTACAGCTCAATACTCCCAAAACTGAGCCACACATGACACCCAAACAGCTCTGAGATCACGAAGGAATATTAAAAGCCTGTCTTGGAGAGCAGACAAGTCAGGGTGGGGCTATCAAAGAAGCCAATTAACTAATTAAAGTTCCTCAAAGCCAGTGAGCGCTTTAGGTTAATTCAATTGTGAAAGTCCAGGATAATTCCAAGCTACACTGAAAAACACAAAAACCAAACCCCAAAACCAACAAACCACCCAGCTGGAGTGGCCCAGCCTCCTACAAACCCCAACAAATCTGAGTGAAAACACTCCTGTACGAGAGCACAAACCAAACAGCCCAAAGTCCTGTTCAAGGAGGACAGAGGAGATACATTAGTTTCTCTCTTCTCTCCAATTCTGCTCCCTGGAAGCAACAAATTAGCACCAAGGACAAGCCAGCAATGACAAAATTCCTCAAGATATAACAAATTCAAGTAATAAACCTGAAAGTGTTTTCAACACATCAAAAATCCCCAAAAAAGAAAAAAAGCCCTGTGGGTCCACAATATCCATTTCACAAGGAATTAGCCCAGACATGTTCCACTGCAGAGATGGAGGGAGACACAGAAAGTTCCTCCTGGCAGCTTAGCTTCGAGTACACCAAAACATGGCTTTTTGGGGAATTTCGGGGGTTTTAAACCATCCCCAGCCATCCTGAACACGGCCCCTTTCAACACACACAGACTAAAACCCACACACAGCTCCTGGCTGAACAAGAGCTTAAAAACCAGGAAAACTGAGCAGGTCCCTCCAAAAACAAGTGGGATCAGCTGAGGAGAAGGAGCAGTGGCCAAGCTCCCCCTCGGAGCCACTGGGGCTGATCAGGAACCTGCCCTGCTCCAGGAAGGGATCCAGAGCTCCAGCCCAGCCCAAATTCTGCTCTGGTTCTACAGGACAAATTTAATTAGTGACAGAGGAGGGTTCCTGGAGCAAACCCGAGGGCAAGGGCACGTCAGCCTCGGGAACGAGGGGAAGTGACTGAGCTGCCCAAATCCCACTGTCTAAGCCAAAAAAGTGAAGCCTCAGACAACAACACGGATCTACCAGTGACTTTTTGAAGCTGGCCTCGGGTCCGGGTGGATTTTTCCGTATTTGTATCCAAGGCTAATAACAAAGCAGCCAAACGAGGATGGCTAAGGAGACATCAGCCCACAAGCTGAGGGTGAAGAACCGATCTCAGAAAGAGGTTTTTCAAATGACATTCATGATCTCCACGTGCTCAAGTAGCAGCTGGACAGGTAGGGCAAGTTCACGAGACCCTGAGGGCTTTTATTTGTTCATCCAAAACAAATCCATTATTGGAAACAATCCCAGTATCACCACACTCCCATCTCAAGAGCCTTTCATGGTCAATCCACCACATAAACTGGGAGGGCGAGTGAACTGAAGACCAAAAATAAAAGTACTCGGGCACTGCCTGAAAACACATTACAAAAAAGTGCTGACAGACGAAATACAAAAGAGGAAAGAAAAAAAAAAAATCCTGGTTTATTCCTTTTCTCAGGCAACACCTGAAGCAGCTCATTAAACAATAATTTGGGGTGGCTCAGCACCTGCTTTAGCAGGGAGTTAATCTGCTCTGTTGAACAGCTTGAACGTAACAATTAAAAGACCATCCCACTATGAACGCCAAATTAAAGCTCAGCAGCTTCTGAAAGGCAAATGGAACCAAGACCCAAAGAATCCTGAAATTACAGAGAAAATAATAACTTTAAAAGTGCTGGAGAGTGGGAAAGAAGCACCGAACACAGAAGGATAAGGGTTGAGAAAAAGGGAAAAGTTCTATTGTAACAATACCCCAAATTTCCAAAACGCAGCCCACGAAAGAAAACTGAAACCAAAACAGTGATTTTCAAGGGAAAATGGTTCAAGTCACAACCTCTGGCACAAAAGCACTCGCATCTCTCTAAGCTCCAAGTGCTCTCCACACTCCATAATCCAACAAAAAGTGATTCAAAACGTGACACCAGACCCGAGTTTTAAACATTCTTTCACAGCAGTGACGATTCCGAGCAGCGGGAAGGCATTCACCTTCCCACCTGGGCCCACGCACCACTGACAGCCAAACGGGGAAAATCTTCCAGGCTCTGGCCAGAGACATCACCCCTGGCCGGCTTTAGGGACGCTGCAGTACCGAAGGCCGGATGCTCCAGAGCTGTCGGTGTCTCCATCGGCGTTTCCCGGGCTCTCCAGGTGGATCCAGCGGGATCCCGCGCACGGAGAGGCGGGGAACGGCCCTAACGGCCCGCGCTGCCCGGCGCCGCCCGAGCGCTTCGCAACCCATCCCCTTTCCCTGACACATCTCCACGGGGGATTTTCCTCTCGCGTCAGCGACGGGAGGCGGCCGGAGTTTCGCCCAGGCCCGGCTCGGCGACCTTGAGGGGAATCACCGGGGAAACCCAACTCCGGCCAACAAAGGGCTGCCGGGGCGGCCACAAAGCAGCTCCGCGGTCCCCCCGGCGCCCCCCGGTACCTGCGCAGCTCGGCGGCTCCTCTCCCTGGCCGCGCATCCCGGTCCCGGCAGAGCCGCGGGAAGGAAAGGAGGGATGGAGGGAGGGAGGGATGTGGCGGCTCCCCCGCCCCGCCGCGGGCCCGGGCTCGCCCCTCCCTTCCGCTGCGCGAGCGCCGCGCGGGGCGCCGAGAGCCGGCCGGCTCCGCTGCTCACCCTGCGCTGCCTCGGGCTCCTCCTCCTCCTCCTCGTCCCGGCGGGGCTCGGCGGGCCCGCGGGGAGCGAGCAGAGCCCGCGGGGGCCCGTGCAGGGCCCGCGGGGGCCGCGGCAGAGGCGCAGCGGCCCCGCCGCCTGCAGCAGCAGCCCCAGCGCCGCCATCTTGGGCCGCCCCGCGCCCGCGGGCAGCGCAGGGGCCGCGCGCGGCGGCGCCCCCCGGCGGGCGGGAGGACCGAGAGCGGCCCGGGAGAGCCGGGCCTCGCGTCCCACCGGGAATGGCGAGGGAAGCAGAGGGAAAAGGGAGGGAAAGGACGAGAGGGGAAAGGAAAAGAAGAGCGGAAAGGAGAAGGAAAAGGAGTGGGAAAGAAGACGGAGAGGGGAAAAGGTGAGGGGAAAGGGAGGAGATGGGAGAGGGAAAAGGAGAAGGGAAAGGGGGAAAAGGAGGCGAGGGAGGAAGAGCTGCTGTGGTGCCCGCGGCCGGAGCCCCGCGGCCGCGGCATTGCCGGGGCTCCGGAGCCCTGGGAGCGCAGGGAGTTCGGGCCGGGGAGCTGCGGGGCGCACAGAGCCATTGTCCGGCCCTGGCGGGAGCTCTGCGGCCCTGCCCGGCCCGGCCCTGCCCCGGCCCGGCCCCGGCCCCGGCCCGGCCCCGGCCCTGCCCCGGCCCCGGCCCCGGCCCCGGCCCGGCCCCGGCCCTGCCCCGGCCCGGCCCGGCCCCGGCCCTGCCCCGGCCTGCCCCGGCCCCGGCCCCGGCCCTGCCCGGCCCCGGCCCACAGCTCCGGCGGGAGGCCCCGGGGCCCGGCCCCAGCCCGGGGCCGTTTCCCTGTCCCCGAGCCGGCACCACGGGGACGGGGCGGGTTTGCTCCCAGATCCCGGCGGTGCCTCTCCCTGCATCCTGGCGGGTCCCTGGATTTGAGGATCGCTATGAATCTTCCCTGATGAGAGGGAAAACACAAACACACAGTATTTTCCTGCTTTCAGCAGCATCTCCCTGGGCTGGGTTTCCTCCCACACCTTTTCCTCTCAATCCTTCCACCTCCAGGCAAAGCCAGATCTGGGATGGTTCCACACGAGTGACCCCAGGTACGACTCCAAGGAGAAATCCTGAAACTCCTTTGGGGATTGTTTCCAGCTCCACACACCCCAACACACACACAGACCAGGCAAGTCATGGCCAAGTGCATATTCCTAAAAACCAAGTCGTTCATCCTGCAGCCCATTATTTGCTAATATTTGAGAAAAACACTAAAAAAACTTAAAATCTTTATAAGCTTTTAAAATGAGTCTTTCTAAATATCTTAAAATCTTACATCTTTATCAAATCTTAAATCTGTAAAGATCTAAAAATCTTGATAAAGATCTTATAACCTTTATAAAATAAGTCAGCCCTTCCCCACTTCTCCCAACTCCGAGTCCTCCTGTTACTCAGTTCTACATGAATTATTTCATATCCAGGTATGGAATTCTTAAGGCTGTAGAGCTGGTTGAAATTCCGACCCTATGGGATTGTTTATTTGTTTATTTAAATCTGAACTATTTTTTCTAAGCAATTAATCTATATTGGCCCTGGCTGTACTGGGACTACCATTAAGTTTTGTGTTTCTTTAAACCAGGGTCTCATTTTTATGTCAAAACTTTATTACTGAGTATTTTGTGTGTAAAGTGAAAATGAACATGGATGGCTGGTTAAGCATCATGATGCAAAATGAGTTTTTAAAAAATTTTAAGTGGGTTTTGTTACTTTTGAAGTCAGAAAGAGAAAACTTCAAAAAAACAAAAAGTAGTGACTGATACGATGGCACAGTTCAGTTTTACAAAGCCTGGGCTCCATGAGAAGAGGTTCAAGAAGAATAAAGTTATCGAATAAAAACCCTGTAGAAAAAAACCTCAACATTGGAAGAGCTGAACTCTCAAGAAAAGTCTTATTATACTAAGTTTGCCTTTTCCTGTATTCACTTTTTAGAACCTCTGAATTAGCTGCTAATTTGTCTTTGTAAGTTCTTGTACTTAACAAAAACCCAAATGGAAACACAAACCCAGATCTTGAAACAGCACCAAATGACCAAAAAAAAAAAAAAGCACTTCTTTTTGAAAGACATGAAGTTATTCTGGCACTCAGATTACAAATTTTAAGAGATTGGTCCACTAAAATGGGAAAAATCATTCAAAACTGATTGTTCATTCAAAAATCATCCAAAAATCATCCAAACCACTAAAAAGGAAAACAACTCATTCCATTTAAGGGAATTAATCCTGTGTTAATCTTGTGACAGCACGTTGCAAAACTATTATTTTTATTTTTTTACTGTAATTTTTACTATTTATTCAGAAATAAATGGAGGTGGTTTGGAAACAAAAGCTTCGAGGAGGACTGGAAGGAAAGGGAGGCTGGAAACAGCACGGCACCATCCCCTCATCCTGCTGGGAGGCAAATCTACTGAGAAACTGCTTAATGTGACAGAGTTCCTGGGTTTTAGCATCTCCCCAGATCCAGCCGAGGCAATGAACTGTCCAGCAGGGAAGGAACCCAAATTCTAACCACAGCCATGGAGCTGCTTCAAATCCTGGACATGCAGGAAGGAACCCAGGAGCCAACAGGAGAGATGGGAGATCTCCCCAGGGAGATGGGAACCGTGGCTGGAGACCATGGGGGTAAAGCAGAGCCACCCAAACACGAGTGAAGTACAGGCTGGGGAAACTTGGAAACACACGGGCAGGGGGCTGGAAAAGCTGAGGGAAACCTTGGAAACACACGGGCAGGGGGCTGGAAAAGCTGAGGGAAACCTTGGAAACACACGGGCAGGGGGCTGGAAAAGCTGGGGGAAGAGGCTGACAGGCAGGCCCAGTGTGCAGGAACAGTTAGGGGTGAGGAGGGCTGGTGGTTTGTCACCAAAAATGATATAAAAATTATCTTGTGGGCACAGAAACAGCAGTGAAGACTCAATTTATTAAAAAATTCCAGAAGTCGCCGATTCCAAATATCTTTATTTTGCAGAGAGCAGCGTTAACCAGCACAGACAGGAGGATCTCCAGAGCCATCTCCCAGATCTGGCAGCTCCTGGGATGAGCTGGGCTGGACCAGCCCCTCCAGCCAAGCCTGTGCAGAGGCAGCAGCTCGTTAACGAGCCAAGTTTCATTAACGAATTCCTTTATCCCCAGGGCTGGAGCATCCCGAGTCCCAAACCCAGCCTGGCCACGACAAACCACCAGCCCTCACCAGGAAAGCTCCTTCTCTCCACCCAGACTCCAACCCCGCTCACAGGATGTGATGGAGGAAAGGGGCTTTGCTCCCAGCTAAAGTGACTTCATACACAATTCCTGCCCTGGACTGGGAAGAATCCTGGGATTTTTGGTTTAAATCCAGCACCCCCAGTGCTGGTGACACAGAGCAGGGCAGTGACAGGAGTGCTGGGGTCACTGTTGGGTTTCCTGAGTGCCAAGGGAAAGGATGAATTCCCTGGGATGGAGGGAGGGGTCCCTCTGCTTCAGCCAGCGCTGGAATATTTTATTCCATTCTATCCACTTTCTTTAAGACCAAGTAACAGAGCTCAGGAAAGATCCACAAGTTAAAACAGAAAACTGTGACTGGAGGGATTTCTGAGGACAAAATATGATTGAAAGGAAGGTTGGCAAAGCAATGGCAGGGAAAAGAGCCATGGTGACAGTGACAGGTAATAAAGGACCAAATCCCAAGCAGGAAGAGCTCATGGAGTTGGTACTAAGGGATACAGGAATATTTAGGAGGACAAAATTAAAAGGGAAAAAAACCTGTACTTGAAACTAAACAGCAAACAAGTGTCCAATGTGTCTGGACAACACTGCAGGGCTCCTCCCCTGCCCAATCCCACTGTTTCCCTGAAACCCTGTCCTGTCCCTCCTGCTCCCAGCTTTCCTGCCACATTCCCTCCCTGCTGCACCGACCGGGACACAACTGAGCTGCCTCCTAACACAAATGAACTCCTCATCCACCTGCTCCAGCTTCCACCTCCAAGCACAGGGAAATCCCAAGTGGAACTCAAGGCTGTGTCAGGTCTTACCTTTGAGGGAATTCAGCGAGAACATCTCCATCCCCGTGGAAAGGGTGGGTTCCTGGGACAGCAGGAGGGAGCACAAAGAAACAGCAAGTTAGAATTGATACTTCCTTTAAAATGTTTCAGGTGCTTCTGCTTTGTCTCCGTGGTGACAATGAGGGTTTTTAAAAAGCTCTTTAGGCCAGGATTAAGTAGAGTATTGCCATTATTCCCTTTAAAGGAAAAAAAAAAAAAGCCAGGAGGAAAAAGAGAACTGTACTTTTGATAACGTTCTTTGCTGAAACTGTGTTAAACTTGCTATTTAATTTCTTACTAAAATAACTTTCACTCAAGACAAAACCAACTTTGCTTTGGGGTGTTTTATCTGTCATGCCAACTATTAAATACACTGTAGAAATTCTTGGAAACAATAACAAGGATTTTCTAACAAACTTGTATCGGGTGGGAGAGGATTGAAGGTCATCATTTACACACAAAGTTGAAGTTTGGAGCTGGACTTCCATGATCCTGGTGGATCCTTTCCAAGTCAGGATATTCTGGGATTCTATGGACATTAACTGTCCCTATGAATGACTTCCTGTGCATGCAATTAATAGCCTGCAGTTATCATTCAGATTACTCACTTTTGCTTTCAGTAAGACAAAATTACTTCAGCAGCAAAAAAAAAAGGCTTCAAATAAACCCACCCCGTTTTCTGGCCACATCTCTGGATGTGACACCTTGTTTGTGGTTCCCTCCCCACGGACACACGGACACCAACCTGCCGTGGCTGCCAGGGCCACACCCGGCCTTGCCCAAGGACCAGATCAATAAAAACAGAGTTCTTGACTTGGCAAAAATGAAACCTCGCATGTGCTGTGGTGAATCTCGGAGGGAAATGTCCTTGGTGTAACTAAATCACTGCAGGGAACAAAGTCAGGGAACCCTTTTGTGGTCCTGGAGCGAGATTCCCGAGGCTGGAGCGCTCAGCCATGGAGCCCAGCCACAGCAGGAATGCCAAAGGAATTGCAGGGAGCGGGGCACACAGCAGCCTGTGCCCCCTTCCATAGGGATCATCCCAGCCTGGGTTAAACTGCCTTAAAGCCAAGGGGATTTGTGACAAATTGGGTGAGTCCAATATTGCTCCGACAGGAAAGAGTCAATCCTTGAACCCCCCGAAGTCGCTGGAGAGAGAAAACCAGGAATGTGCCAGGGAATGCTGCAGTGAACCCCAGCTCCGAGGTATCGGCCATGTCCTCCTCCTGGACTTTGAAGCGTGACCAAAGAGGGGGAGCTGTTTGCCTGCAGAGAGAGTGAGTGTATCCCAGGGAATCCCAGGGAATCCAGGGAATCCCAGGGAATCCCTCCCTCAGCGTCCTGGGACACGGCACCACGAGGGCACTTAACCTGCAACTTTCCCTGCGGAGCAGGAATTCAGGGAACGGAGCAAGGAACGCCTCACCCACGCTGGCATGGGGAAAAGGGATCTTCCAAAAATGGCTTTGAGCCAAAAGAGGACAGGGATAGATAGGATATTGGGAAGGAATTCCTGGCTGGGAGGGCACAGGGTGCCCAGAGCAGCTGGGGCTGCCCCTGGATCCCTGGCAGTGCCCAAGGCCAGGCTGGACATTGGGGCTGGGAGCAGCCTGGGACAGTGGGAGGTGTCCCTGCCCATGGCAGGGCTGGCACTGGATGATCCTTAAGGCCCTTTCCCACCCAAATCATTCCATGATTCCATGGATAAATGCAACATGGAAATGATTGGATATGATGGAAATGGTCTTTTCTGCTCAAGAACAAGGAAATAAAAAATTGAAAACCTTCTAGGGATGAGGTTCCAAGATGAACAACTGAGATCCCCTTGGATAAGCAAGATTCCAACCCAGCTGTTTGTATAATCCTGTCTGCAGATCCCAGCTGAGCTGGGACCCTTGCTGGGAACCAGTAAGAGTCAGACTGGGTGGGAGCAGGACAGGACAGGGAGGAGAATAAATCTGAACACCGAGATCTGGACCTGGGAATCACTTTTAGCATGTTCAGCAGCCTGGGGGAAATCCCAGGGTTGGTTGCTGCAGATCCTGATCCCAAATAAAAAGAAGCGTCCAACTACAGCTGCTGCTCCAGCCCCCAGGGAAACACAGGGATGCAGGACCAGCATGGAAAGGGGATACTGGGAGACTCAAAATCTATTTTGTCTGATGACAGCAAAGATGTGGGAGCTCCGAGGACACTGGATCTGGGAAGAAATGGAACAGGATGACACAGGACTGGTAATGGTACAGCTGGAGTGAGAATCTGTGGGACTGTGGAGCCTCGTGCCTCACACCCAGCAAACTCCGGAGTCCCAGGTGGGGAAAGAGACACTAAAAGTTTGTTAGGAAGAGACTCAGTGCTCCTGCTGCAAAGGCAAAGAGTGAAACCAAGCAGTGTGGCACAGAAAGCTGTTAGATAAAACCCCAAAGGATGGGAAGGAATTGGGTCTTTGTTGGGTTTCCTTGATCCACTGGAAAACAACTGTGTGAGGGAAAACCACATCCCCGAGAGAAACACAGGGAAAATCACAGCAATTCTGATTATTGGCTGCTGGGATATTCCAGCAGTGTTGGAAGAGGCAGAGCCCCGAGTGCTTTGTGAAGAGAACAAAGGAGAAATCCTGCTGTCTCCCACATCCAGCCCCAAGGATCCCCTGCCCCGGGCTCCAGGCAGAGCCACTTGCAGTAGAGATTTCTTTTTTTTTTTATTTTTGGCTACTCGGGCCAACGGAGCAGCGGATCCGTGCAGGAAACCTTCCCTTCCCAACCCTAACCCTGCCGGATCCTCGCTGCTGAGAAGCTGGAAGGGACAATGAGGGGCTGCAGGTGGGAATGGGCGCTGGATGCTCTTGGACACCCCCCGAGCACCGGGGCCAAACGGGTGACCCGGAGCGACAATTCCCATGGCCACGGGGGAAACGGGGCCAGCGGTGACACCCGGGGCGAGCCACAGGAGGGGACGGAGAAGGCAGGACTGGGAAAGGGCCGCGGGAGAGCAGCTCTGTGCGGGAGCGAAGCCTTCGCAAGGCAGCGATGGGAACTCCAAGGAGAGCCGCGCTCCCGGGGCTCTCCCCGCCGGCCCCTCGCCCAGGGCCCGCGGCGAGCGGTGCCCCGGAGCCCCCCCGCTCATCCCTGGGCCCCCCGAGCATCCCCAGCCCCGCCGGTGCTGCCGAGCATCCCCGGTGCCGCCGAGCATCCCCGCCCGCGCCGCCCCGCCGCACAGGCCGCGGCCCCGCACGGCCCTCCCCGCCTCACCCCGCTCTGCTCGGCGCCATCCCCCGCTCCTCCCCCTCCTCCCGCCACCGTCTCGGCCCCGCGGCCCCCCCCGGTTCTCCCCGGGGGTCGCGGCTCGACCCCCCGCCCGCCCGCACCGACCTCCGCACCGCGACTGCCGCCGCCGGGCCGCCCCTCGGGACTACAGCTCCCGGCAGGCCCCGCCGCGCGCTTCCCGGCGCGGGCGCCGCGCTTTCACTTCCGGCCCTGCCCCGGAAGTGAGGCCGTCCGCGCGCTCCCTCCGGCCGGCGGCTCCACAGTGCGGAGCCGCGCGTGGGCGCGGGGCGGGAAGACTGTCCCATGGCAACGGATGAGCCAATGGGCGGCGCTGGCTGTTCCCATGGCAACGGCAGAGCCAATAGGCGGCGCGGCCTGTGGGGGCGCTGTAGCCTCGGCCCGCCGTGGGACGCGGCCGGGCCCCGGTCCCGACCCCGGTCCCGACCCCGGTCCCGACCCCGGTCCCGATCCCGGTCCCGGTCCCGACGGGGAGCTGCCCAGAGCAGCTGGGGCTGCCCCTGGATCCCTGGCAGTGCCCAAGGCCAGGCTGGACATTGGGGCTTGGAGCAGCCTGGGACAGTGAAAGGTGTCCCTGCCCATGGCAGGGCTGGCACTGGATGGGCTTTAAGGTCCTTCCAAGCCAAATCCTTCTGGAATTCTTGCCTGTATTCGCTGCCTTTTCAGAATGGCAGTTCTGAAATTCTGAAGTTCCGATTTCTGGATGTTTGGTGGGTTTAATATTTCCTGTGTCTCCAGGCGTTTCCTCTCCTGAAGGTGTTTATTTCTGCTTTGGAGTGTTCAGGGATGGGGCAACATTTATAAACTACGGTAATGCAAGGGGCGTTCTTATATCAGGAATTGTGATTTTAATGAAGGACTTTTTGACACTGTATTTGATAATGTTCGAACTGAAATATGCTGTATTTTTTAATTATATACATTTTTTGCTTGTTTTTTTTTTTAATTTCTCTGTTATGTTCGATTCACAAATAAAGCATTAGTAGACACTCGAAACGAAGTGGGTTTTATGAAGGGAATTTGGGGGAAATTGCTTCGTAATGACCCGTTCCGTGGGTCTAGATGTGGTTATGAAAAGGTAAAGGTACCCAGCAGTGAAGACTTAGTGCAGATACCTGTAGGTAATTATGTCAGCACCCAAATTACTCCCTAATTGGATCTCAGGGTCTCCATAGCAGGCTTGAGCTTCGGGGTCCGGAGCAGCCCGGAGCGCTCCCCGGCCGGTACCGGGGCACGGACGGTGTGTTCGGGAGCCGGAGCGGCTCGGGCGGGGCCGCCCGAGGCGGGGGCGGGGCCGGTCGAGGGGCGGTGCTGCGCAGGAGCGGCGCGCGCGTTCCCAAGCGCGTTCCCGTTCGCCTTCCCGATCACATCCCCAAGCACGTTCACGTTCCCGTTCGTGTTCCTGTTCGCATCCCCAAGCACGCTCCCGATCGCGTTCCCGTTCCCATCCCCGAGCACTTTCCCGTTCACTTTCCCGGTCGCGTTCCCGTTCCCATCCCCGAGCGCATTCCCGTTCACACTCCAGGGCGCGTTCCCGTTCCCATCCCCGACCGCATTCTCGATCGCGTTCCCGTTCCCGTCCCCGAGCGCGTTCCCGTTCACACTCCCGGGCGCGTTCCCGTTCCCGTCCCCGAGCGCATTCCCGTTCACACTCCCGGGCGCGTTCCCGTTCCCATCCCCGAGCGCATTCCCGTTCACACTCCCGGGCGCGTTCCCGTTCCCATCGCGGGCGCGCTCCCGGGGTGGGCGGGGCGCGGGCCGGGGCGCGGCGCATGCGCGGCGCGGGGCGCGCGGGGACAATGGCGGCGGCGGCGCTGGCGGCGGGCGGAGGCCCCGGGAGCGGCCCCGCGGCGGTCCCGGCGGGCGGGCCCGGCCCCGCGCTGGCCGCGGCGCGCCGCAAGGACGGCGGCCCCACCGGCAAGTTCTGGGAGAGCCCCGACACCGTGTCCCAGCTCGACTCGGTCCGCGTGTGGCTGGGGAAGCACTACAAGAAGGTGCGGCCCGGCGAGGGCGGCGGGCGCCGGGCGGGCTGGCGGGGGATGGCCGGGGATGGGACGGGGGGCCCGAGGTCGCCGCCGCTCTTTGTGAACCGCGGCCTCGCCGCTGCGGCGGGCGCGGGGCCGGGTCGGGGGCAGCCCCGGGGACATTTCCGCTCCCTCGGCGCCGGCCGGTGCTCGGGGCCGCGTTTGGGGCAGCCCCGGTAAGCCCCGGGGACGTTGCCGCGGCCGCGGGGGCCCGGCCGGTGCCCGCTCGCCCCAGGCAGTGACTTTCCTGTGCGGGCAGGTCCCGGCCCGGCTGGGTTTCGGTTCAGCCGCGCCCCGGCCGTGTCGGGAGTGCTGGAAAAAGGGAGGAAAAATCCCTCAAAATCCCTTCGGTGCTTTTGGGGACCGCGTCCGGCCGCGTTAAAGCCCCGCGTGTTGCTCCGAGTTCGCTCGGCGGCAGCGTCGCTGCTCGCTCTGGTGCCCTTGGGCTCCTCTTCCTCCTCGCGCACTTCGCTCGGCTCGCTTGCTTCGCTTTAAGTGGTTTTTCCCGTGTGCTGGTTTTGTAACTTCATTTCAATACCTGAGCCGTGAAGAATCACCCGGTGTAGCTTTCCAGCGCTGTAGCGATCCTGGAAGAGCTTTAGTTGGATCGGAGCGGTGCCCAGGGGGTGCTGCGCAGCCCAAAGGTGCCTTAATCTCCGTATTTTCCCAATGCTGGGGCCATCCCGCCGGTCCTCGGCAGGCCTGGTGTCCATCACCCGTGGATGAGCTTGTCCCGTGCTGTTGGTTGGGTTCTTTGTGTGGTAAAGAATCTGAGAACGGGAATCTGAACTGGGAACCTGAGCTGGATCGGTGTGGGGTGAAACCAGCTCGGGCTCGGGTGTGTTTTTCCAGTCCTTCCAGCTCGGATCGGTGTGTGGGGCGCAGTTTGAAGCGGCAGCTCGAGCCCTTTGTGTTGATAGGGAAATGTAACAGAATATTTCTGCAGTTTGGCTTGTTCCGGTTGTGGTTCTGTGCTGTCCCACGCTTTGGAGGAGCTGTGGTTTTCCCTCTCGCTGTCCTGCCTGAGCACCCCAGGATCCCAGCAGATCCCTGGAGCAGCACCGCTGTTCTGAGGAGGGTCTGGGTGCCCTGCTGAGCGCAGAAAGGTGTTTGCTGTGACTCCAAACCCCCCAGCCGGGCTGGCTCTCTCTGTACTGGCTGGGCAGGTTGTGTGTGGTGCAGGAATGGGAGCCAAGGAAAAACCTCTCCATTCAAATTGGTTATAAAAATGAGATGTTCGTTTCTGATGGCTCTGGAAGGTAATTAGAGTTGGGCTAAGGAGACTTTACAGGGCAAGTGAATTTTGGAATGTTGCTGTGAAAATCCTTTTTAAAAATGGAAAATAATTTTGGTTTGGGGAAATAAGAAAGCTGATACCAGCATTTAAAGATGGAGCCTTAACACTCCAGAGGGAAGGGTTGATTCCCTTTTGGATGTGCTGTAAATGGAGTCTGCTTCATCTTGTGCCTGCTTTCGTCCTGCTGTAGGTGTGTGGCTCCTTCCAGAGAGGTACATGGTGATTTTAACTGGCTTTTGTCCAGTTTATACTCTTAAAAATAGATGTTTGTACATCTCGGTGGCGAAGCTGTCAGCAGCAGTTGGTGTGTCCAGCTCTGGGAGCTCCAGGGACACTGGGGGCCAGCTGGAGAGAATCCAAGAGCAGCACCAAGCTCCATCAAGGATCCAGAGGTCCCAAGGGGCAGGGAGACTTAGAGAACTGCAATTACAGAGCTTCTCATTTTGTCTCTCGATTAGACAAGACTTTAATATGGAAGAGTTTTCCGTGTCTCCAGAGTACAACAAATATTGGGGAATTCTCTGTCTCCAGAGTACAATTAAGAAAGGAAGAGGTTTAAAGAGTAGTGTGGAAGACTCACACTGGACCTTGCAAAACTTATTGATGGGCACCAAACATAATGACAGAAAATGAAATTATTAATATTGTAATGAAATTATTTATTCCAGGCTCCCTCCCGCCCCCTGTTTGTGTGTGTGAGGTCGGGAAGTCAGTTTGTGCTGTTTCTGTGCATCAATGCAGGAGGTGCCCAGCTCCTTCCCAGGCAGTGGGGATGCAGTAGGGATGTTGCAGCCTTGCTTCCCTGGGAGCTGGGAATGGGTTCATGCCGTGGGTTTGGAGTCCTGGGGGATCTGACAGCCTTTCATAGAACAATGTCACAGGATCCTGGAATGGTTTGGGTGGGAAGGGCCCTTAAAGCCCATCCGGTGCCCCCCCTGCCACGGGCAGGGACACCTCCCACTGTCCCAGGCTGCTCCCAGCCCCAGTGTCCAGCCTGGCCTTGGGCACTGCCAGGGATCCAGGGGCAGCCCCAGCTGCTCTGGGCACCCTGTGCCAGGGCCTGCCCACCCTCATACCCAGGAATTCCTTCCCAATCTCCCATCCATCCCTGCCCTCTGGCAGTGGGAAGCCATTCCCTGTGTCCTGTCCCTCCAGCCCTTGTTCAAAGTAATTTGGGTAGACTGTAATGGACACCTTGATGTCACCATAGTTAATTAGAAATTTACAGTTCAGAAATAAATTGGGCAATTCTCTGTTTATTGTACTAATGCTTGTTTATCTCTAACATTGTGTATTGTTTAGATAGTTCCTTTCTCAGTAAGCCACATCCCTCATATTAAAATGGGGTGTCCCAAAGCAGTTATTTCCTGTCTATAAAACCTCTTTCTAAAGTATTTTGGGAGGGTTTTTAGCAGCTGCCTGATGAAGGATGCAGCCCCTGACTTTGGCCTTACAGCTGTGCTCCCCGAGGACCCATCCCGGTGAGTTGTTCAGATCCAGGTCAATACAGTGACCCCTGGGAGCTCTGGTGGCTCTGACAGCTCTGCCCCTCTGAGACAGAAGGCCGGAGAAGTTGATTTTTGGGACGCAGGGAGGAGGGCATTGAGGTTTTTAACGAGCAAGTGGAATGTTGAGTTAGAGGGGCTCGGGGCACGGGCCAGACACGGACTCAGCACTCGGAGCTCTGGGGGCAGGGCAGAGCTGGGACCCCCTTGCACTGTGCAGAGGGGTCTGTCCCCATCCCTGGAGCTGCTGCTGCTCCAGGGGGTTGGACCGGTGCCCAGGGAGCGTCTGCAGGGCCAGAGCTGCGGGCAGAGCGGGGGATCCTTGCTCGCTGCCGCGGATGTCCCTGCGCAGGGGCCGGGGCTGGCTGGGGACCCCCTGCCCGTCCCCGCAGCCAGGGCTGCCCTGGGAGCGGTCGGAGCTCGCCGCCGCCCGGCTCTGCTGGCCTTGGCAAGAGTCTCCTCGGTGACTGGCTCGGATTTAATCCAGGGAGGGTTCTCTTTCTGCGGCTCTTTTGTGTTCTCACCTTTGAAAAGAAACAAGGGTTGTAACCCAAATCAAAGCGTTTTAGTGTGGGTTTTCTTTTCGCTCGTATGTGGTGATCTGAGCTGAAATGCGCTTTGTTTTGGGGGAAGGTGTGTGCACCGGGGCCACACCACAGAGCGCGATGTGGTTATTTGAGGTCAGTGCCCACATCAAAGGCGGGTGTGGATCTGTCCCCGGTCGGTGACAAAGGCTTTCAGGGCAGCTGCAGTGCAGGTCTGGCTGCAGAATGATTCCCTCTGCTGCTGCTCACACTGGTTTCTGACCACACGTTTTCTGCTCAAGTACATTGGGGGTGGTTTTGTGCTTCTAATGATTGTGGAAATGTTGGAAAACTCTTTGCTGTGTCAGTGGGGCTTTGGCATTTTAGCACGAGAGCAAAATCCTCTTATGGAACAGGGCATCATTCTGTCCTCCAGAATTCACCGCTTAAAAACCTTTATTTCCTGCAGGATCATTTTGTGGAGACAAGGGGAAAACCTGGAGATCTGTTGGGACTTGATCCTTCTGTGGTCCCTCAAACCCTCTGCGAATTGATCAGGAAATTGTCTGCTGTGTTTTAGTGCTTAAAGATCCGTTTGTGCTGCTCTTTAGGAGGCAGAAATGATGGAGGGGAGTCTTGGGCTTCTTTTTGAAGGGTTTTCTCCCTTATTGTTCAGGGGAACCTCAGGCAAGGTAATGGGCTTCTAATTAAAAGGATGTTCAGGATGTGCAGAGGAAGATGAGAAGGTGTTGTCTTCCTTTATAGCTTCTAGCTGTCAGTGCCTCCTGCAAGAGGTAAAAATGGGAGCTGCAGGAAAAGGAATGATTGCCTGAAAAAGTTCACATATCTAAGAATAGGCTTTGCTAGGTGTATTCTCATGTAATTTTCCTTTTTCTCCGAAGGAAAATATCTGAAAAAAAAAAAAAAAAGAGTAAGTCAGTACAAGGATGCCACCTCTTCTGGATTTGTTTTTTTGAAGGCGTTTCATAAAATCCCAGACTGATTTGGGTTGCAAGGGACCTTAAGGATCATCCAGTGCTACCCCCTGCCATGGGCAGGGACACCTCCCACTGTCCCAGGTTGCTTCCAGCCCTGTCCAGCCTGGTCTTGGACACTGCCAGGTGCCCAGGGGCAGCTGCTGTGGGCACCCTGTGCCAGGGCCTGCCCACCCTCCCAGGGAGCAATTCCTTCCCAATATCCCATCTAACCCTGCCCTCTGGCACTGGGAAGCTGTTCCCCCTTGTCCGGTCACTCCAGCCCCTTGTCCAAAGTCCTGTGCAGAGCCAGGAGTCCGACTCAGTGATCTTTGTGGATCCCTTCCAACTCAGGATATTCTGTGATTCTGATGTAATTAAAACATTAATTCCTGGGGGAGGGAAGAGGTCAAATTAAAATGCAGCTTTGAAATTGTAGCCTTCAGTTCTTTCCAGGCTCGTGTTTCTAGGTTGGGATTTATACACAGGACAGGACACTCGGGAGCCTCACAGGAATTTGTGTCCTTTGAGTTGGGAACATTTAATTTCTCAGATATGTGTCTGCTCCTGAGAAAGTGCTGGGGGAACTCACATCTCGGGGTGGTCAGGCACTGAAATTATAATTGTTTCCATTCACACAATGTCTTTATGGTGTCTTTGGCTTTGGAGCTGGTGCTTTGCAAAGCTCAGTTAGGTTTGACTGGCATTTGGCACCACAGCTTTAAAACTTCGAGGGTTCTGGGTCTCAAAATCGGGTTTTTTTAAGGGGCTTTAGAAGAATCTGGTTTGAGCAAAGAGCAAAGGCTGAGAGTTACTGAGCAGAGGGACTGGGGTAGCTCAAATTGCTCCATGTTCTACCTGGAAAAGTGGTGTTTGTTCTTCTCTTGGAAGTCTTCTGGCACAGCGAGGAGGTGACATTCAGTGAGTGAGTACTGGATATTTAGGAGTGAGAAAAACTCAGCACCATGGGAGGGGTTTAATATTCCATGCTGTGATTTTACATTCACATTTTATTCGAAGCAGAACCTTGGGAGCTGCTCAGATTGTCCCAAAACATCGCAAGCGCAGCTGTGTGGCTCAGCTTTTCCCTCTGTGCAGAACATCCTATTTATACCAAGGGGTGCTCTGAGGATTAATTAGGAGTTGATTACAGCAGGAGGCTGTGAAGTTACTGCAGAAAGCTCTGTGTGTGTGGGCAGCACGAGCCTGTTCCTTTATTAGGAGCTGAGATCAGCTTGCAGCGGTTAATCTGTGTCTGTAACCCTGAGGAGCTGGGCACGAGCCTCGGGTGAGTGCTGGATTTTTAGCCTAAGGCTTGGAAAACGTTTGTGCTTGGTGCTTCTCCTGTGCAAACCCCTGCTCCACGCCTCCCCAGCCACACAGGGATCCCAAAATGCTAAAGCTCTGCTCTCCAAGTGC
This sequence comes from Corvus cornix cornix, assembly GCF_000738735.6. NCBI lineage: Eukaryota > Metazoa > Chordata > Aves > Passeriformes > Corvidae > Corvus > Corvus cornix. The sequence continues at coordinate 536,874 of NC_046333.1, read as the reverse complement.
TGGAGGGAGCTGGGGTGTCACCAGTCAGCCTTCACTCCGAGCTTCCCTCTCCTCAATGAATGTGTGCTTTGTGTCTTGCAGTACGTTCAAGCAGATGCTCCTACCAATAAAACACTGGCTGGGCTGGTGGTGCAGCTGCTGCAATTCCAGGAAGATGCCTTTGGAAAACATGTCACCAATCCTGCCTTCACAAAGCTTCCTGTGAGTATTGGGGTTCTCGCTCTGCTCTCACAGCTCCGTGTCCTGCTCTTGCTCCAGTGTAGGTGCTGCTGGAATGTGTCCAGGGCATCCCTGCTCCAGCCCAGGCTCTTCCTGATGCACCCTCTGGAACAGCACACTTCTCCTCAATGCAGATTTTCAATGTAATGCAGCTTATTCTCTGTATATTTGAAATTATTTCTGGAATGCTGTGGGAATATTTTAGTTTCTACTAAAATTCAACGTAATTCATCAGTTTTAAGTAAAATCTAGACTGGTGCAGACTAAACTGAGTGAATAAAATGCACTTTCTGAGGCAAACAAGCTCCCACTGGGCGTTTTGGTTGATTAAACTCCAAACTTGTAAAGCTGCCAAGGCTGAGAAATGACTTTGCCACATTCTGCAGCAGCACTCGGTTACCTGGTTGGTCTGGGATGGTTCTCCAGTCCCTCAGGATACAGGTAGCCAGAAACAACATTGTGCTTTCAAATTCCAGCCTGGAACCCTGCCCACCACCCAAAGGATCTTGTCCCAGGGAGTGTGAGGTCCAAAGAGCTGGTGGAGGGCAGGGGATGCAGGACAGGGAAGGACAGAGGGATCTGGGAGGAGGGCAGGGATGGCAGCCAGGTGCCAAGGCCCAGCTGGATGATTGAGGGAGGTCTGTGGGCCAGGACAACTGTCCTAAACCTGTGTGTAAGTGTGGCATCAGCAGGGAGGGGTGTGCTCATCTGTGCCCCAGGATGTGTCCTGGCATTGGGGTCACGCCTTTGGGGTTCTGGATAGGTGGGTGCACACAGCTGGAATCATTTACAGCCAGTTCCAATGCTGAAGCCAATTGAAACTGAAGTTGGCCTGACAGCTGTTAGAGGAATTCCTGTGGCTGTGGGTCCATGTGACAGGACAGGTCCTTTCTTTGTTCTGTGCTGGGTTTTCCCAGGTGTTTTGCCCCTGTAACCTCTCCATGAGGGGTGGGATGTGCACACTCCTTCACTGGAAGGTATTTTCAAACTCACAGGGTGAATACTGGAACAATTCCCAGATGAATTCTGGAAGGAGTCCTTCCCTGTGAGGGTGGTCAGGCCCTGGCACAGGGTGCCCAGAGCAGCTGTGGCTGCCCCTGGATCCCTGGCAGTGCCCAAGGCCAGGCTGGACATTGGGGCTGGAGCAGCCTGGGACAGTGGGAGGTGTCCCTGCCATGGCAGGGTGGCACTGGATGGGCTTTAAGGTCCCTCCAACCCCAACAGTTTTGGGATTTTAAGAATCTCTTGGTGCTTTGGAGTGCACCCAGCAGCACCCCAAGGTGCCATTGAGATCTCACCACTTCTCCTGATACCTTGGTGATAGTGGGAAGCTTTAGGGACAGAGGGAGCTTTGCAGGGCTTTATTTGGATGTGGCAGCACAAACCATAAACCTGCCCACATTCCACAAGTGCATAAACCATTGGAGTGCTCCCGAGCCTTAAATCAATTTGTGTTATCTTAAAAATGGGCAATAAACGCTGCAGTGGCATCATAAAGATGTTGTTCCTGTGTTTGTTCTCACTGCTTCAAAGGTCTAATCTGGTCAAATTTGCTCAGCTTAATTTACAGCACTTGGATCTCGGTTACTTCCAGCAGGAGACACCTCCTCAGCACATCTTCAGGAGTGCTGCTGCCTGGGGGTCTCTGCTCTGCTCCCAGCAGAAGGCCCCTGGTAACCAGAGCCTGGCCACTGAGCAGCTCCCCACGCTCTGCTTTGTGCCTTGTGCAAGTGTTTTATATTTACTGAGAAATACAAAATAATCCATGATCAAAGCAGGTCCTGCTGTCGCCTCTCCCTGGTCCTGCCTTCAGCTGGCCCACCTGCCTGTCTCCATTTCCAGGATAACTTTGACAGCAGCCGGCTTCTCCCAAGCACAACCTTCCTGACCAGAGAGGTCAGGAAAGCTGCAAATAAAATCCCAAACTAAAATGTGTCAGAAAAAAATGAGCTTTCTGTGCAGGAAACAGGGGTTTTCTCAATAATCTTTCAGAGGAGGGACTTGGTGGGACTCCTGGAGCCTCCAGCCTCCTCGTGCTCCTGTTTGAAGTGCAGTTGTGGAATTCTTGCTTTGGGAACGGGTGACTCACGTGTACTCTGGTGAAACTAAGAAGGAAGAAATGAGCTGGATTGAAATGAGGTGGATTTGGTGCTCTAGGGCAGATCTACAACTCCTGACAAACAGCTTTCCGTGGGGGAGGGATGTGAATACGGAATATCTGAACTCTGCTTCAGGTGCTCATTTCTGATGATCTGGTTTGATGTTCTCATACAGAAGAGCTGCTTCCCTGACAGCTATGATTTGAGGTTTAATTTACTATGAAATGGGTGTTCAAAGAGTACTTTGTATTTTTACAGCTCTACAAGGAATTATTTTCGAGGAAAGACTTGGAGCTTTCAGATACATCAAGTCCTTGCAAATACAAAGAATTCTGCTTAATCCAAATGCATTTAATCTTCAGGAAACATTCTGAAAGGAGAACCTCAAACTCCCAAAGTGCTTCATCTGAAAATTAACTTTTCATTTGATATGTTCTATGTCTAAAACTCAGCTAACAAGTACATATTTGTTTAAAATAATTGCATAAAAGTCAGTGTTACTGTTTTTCCTTGTTCTCTTGGGTTCCAGGCAAAGTGCTTCATGGATTTCAAAGCTGGAGGTACATTATGTCACATTCTTGGTGCTGCTTACAAATATAAGAATGAACAGGGCTGGTAAGTTTTTATTTGTGGTTTATACACCTTTTGCATGAAACCAAGCACATGAATTGCTTATGCAAACTACCTAAAGTTTAATCCTTCCTGGAGAATCGGGCAGGCAAGGCAGTGGAGATGGGAAGAGGGAATTTTTTCCTGTTTTGCTGATGGTAGCTTTTTAAAGACACACCCCCACACTTCTAAATTTAAAGAGAAATTGGCCAAGTTTAAGGTTTTGGGTCTGTACTTGGAGTTAATTACAAGTGTGAGGCTCTTTTTTTATTTCCTTGCTGTCTGACTGAGAAAATGAACCAGGATCGGAGTCTCACTTCTGTGAGATGTAAATCTTTGTTTCTGTATTGATTATTTGGTTTAGTTACAATTGGGATATGCTGCAGATTCTAATAAATGCTCAGATTTCCATTGCTCCAAAAATGGGGAGTGTAAGCACTTAGAAACTGCCCCTGTAGCTGTTGACACTGGTATGAAAAATATCCCTGTGACATCCCAGGAGTGGTTTAACCTGGGTGTTGTTAAGTTATAATCCTCTTCCCAAGTGAACAGCAGCATAGGATCATAAAATCCTGGAATGGTTTGGGCTGGAAGGGCCCCTAAAGCCCATCCAGTGCCACCCCTGCCATGGCAGGAACACCTTCCACTGTCCCAGGCTGCTCTGAGCCCTGTCCAAGCTGGCCTTGAAATTAGGATTTTTGAGAGCATTGGGCAAAAAAATGAGGATGAAAAGTCAATAAAGGTAAACAATAAAAATAAGCAGAGATTGTTCCTGTCCACAAACTTAAATAGTTTGGATGTGATGTTTCCAATCTGTAACTGCATTCCTGGAATTGACTGTCGTTTTTACACACAAGAGCCATTTAAAAGGCAGAATAAAGTTGTTTGAGAATGGATGGTTGTTTTTAGGAATTATTTATGCTTATATCTGCTCTATCTGGGGTGGATATATCAGGAATAAGCTGCTCTCAGGGGTTTTCCTACTCCAGTCTTGCCAACACCTGGGACAGGCACCTGTTTGCAGTGTGGTTTATCAGGAGTGTCTTGCTACCTCTTGGCCTTAAGATACAGGAATGAAATGGTTCCAACTTGAGGAATATTTGAATATTTCAATGCCCCACGTTTTTACCAAGCAAATCTCGTTTCCAGTCAGTTGCCCAGCCCAGCTGAGCTCTGGGGCTGCCTCCTCCCCTGTCCCTCCCTTGCTGCTGCCTCAGGGTTAGCGTGGTAGTGCCTGGTGTCTGTGCATGTGGGCCGTAGCGGGCAGTAATCCTGGAACTTAACTCTGAGGATCACCCCTAGAGCCTGGAATGTGTCCTCACTGACTCAACCAAATAATCCGTGGTGTTTGCCTGAACTGTGATTGATTTGATTTTTGAATGGTCTGCATTGTCGCTCCTGCTTAACCTGTTTGTGACTGATCTGTCTTATAGGAGAAGTCCCTTTCCTCGCCACAATAGGTATGTCTGAGAGCTGGACATACCTGTCCCTCACTGCAGCCCAAGCCAACGTGGCACAGGGAGTCTCTTAAGCTGAGGACAGGAAGAATTAGTGCCATTTTATCCAAATGGGCAGCTAAAAAGTGCTGATGATTAATGTATCGATGTCCTTCTCTGGGTTTCTGAAGCAGGCAGGGATCTGGGGTCATGCACCATTCCATGGATGCACAGTGCAGGTTTTGAGCAAAACATGTAAAAATTTTGGTCATGCCCTGAGTGTCTTTGTCTCACAGGTACCAAGAGTTCTGTAGGTGTTTATTTGGCATTTATCTCCCACTGAGCCATTCTGGGTGTTTCAGATACAAACCATGGCTGAGTACTGGAGAAGGGGCTTGATCTTGACTCTAAAATCCTCTGTTTTATAGGTGTAAAATACTTTATTAACAGGGGCCTGACAGCCTTGATGTCTGGTCCTGCTTCTGCAGGTCAGGGTGAACTTTTCAAAGCACCCAGCAGAGTCATAAATTCCTCTTAAAAAGGCTGATTCCAGTAAACATGCCAGGATCTTACGTTTGATTTGTTTGCCATGTCCTCAGTTTGAAGGGCAGAGTCCCTAATGTCCTTTAGGACAGAAACCATCCCCCCTGACAGAGGATGTTTGTAGAGCTGCCCAGCACCTCAGGGTGTTCCCACAGAACCACCTGCCTGGGCACCTCCCTCCTGAAAATCCCAGGAGCCTCCCATGGAGAAGAACGTGGTGCTGCCAGCTGGGGTGTCACGTTTGATTTAGTGGGGTCACATGCTGGTGTGGTCACAGGGCTTGGGGCTAAAAGTCTTGGGGCTACTCTTTGCTTTCCTTTACCTTCTCTGAACATTTATGACTGGGAAAGGGGGTTTGTTGCTGGAAAAAGGGCTGTGTTTATAGGAAACTGTCCTTGGCTGTGGAATAACTGGTTTGAGCTGGGCGGTGGTTGCAGCCCATCAGTCCCTCGTGGGGAGGCTTTCCCGCTGCACTGGGTGTGCAGGACTTTGGATTTCACACCCTGCCACCACCTCACACCCCAGGGAGCCTTTCCAGACTCCAGCAGCAGCGTGTCCCCAAACCGGGGAGGTGCAGGTCACGTTCTACATCTGAGAGGCACAGCCTGAGGGTTGAGCACCTCCTGGGGCTTTGGGAGAGGCTGGGTCGGGAGGGCTCAGTCCCCTCCCCGGCACTCCCTGGTGGTGCTGTGGAAGTGCTGGTGCTGGACGTGGTGAGGGGCTGCTTTGGGGCTGGGGTTGTCCCTGCTCAGGTTCTGGGGGTCACCACTCAAATCCCTTGTTCGGGTTGGCCCATCCTTGAGTTCCAAACGTGTGCAGGGGTCAGGTGGGTACAGCAGAGGGGATCTGGGGGCTCTCGTGCTGCTTCCCAGGAGGAATTCTCAGGTTTTATGTCCTTCCCCCATTTCTGATGGACAAATCTCCGTTGGTATTGCAATAGTTGTGGTGATTTGCCCATGAAATACCGAACTTCAAAGCACCAGGGTCCAGTAAAGGCAGTGATAAAATGCTGACCAGGATTATTCGCTGCCTGTGTTCTGGGGGGGGTGGTTTGTTCTCACACCAGGCAGAGGAATTGCTGGTTTTCCTGGATTCCCAGGACTGGAGGACGGGTGCAGCTAGAAGTAAGAGAACCGTGAGAGCTCTTTCATGAATTTTCTCATCTGGCTGTTGAAATCCATCGTGGTTGTGTGTTTAATTACCCCCTGTGACTGTGGTGGAATGCACGACCCTGCTGCAGGGTTTGGTGGGCACTGTCAACCTTCCTTTTTCTCCCTGAACATATCACAAGTCAGCTGCATTTGTTGATTTGGTTCATTGTGGTTTTCTTGGCTTGAGGGTGCCAAGTGCAGCAGGAATAGTTGTGCCTGTGCTCCAAGTGTCCTTACGCCGCTGCCATGATCCAGTGTTTGTGTGGAACGGGGAAGGTTCTGGACTGCTGGCAGGGAGGGGACTTGGGGAGTTAATATTTCTGAATCATTTCCCTCAACAGGAGGAGGTTTGACCTGCAGAATCCCTCCCGGATGGATCGGAACGTGGAGATGTTCATGAACATTGAGAAAACACTGGTGCAGGCAAGGAGCTCCCCCAGCAGCACTGCTCGGGCCAGGGATCCTCCCCACCCCCTGGGGACTCAGGGAAGGGCTTCATCCTGCCCTTTGCAGGAATATGGGGCTCTCCCTTCCCTCTCCCACCCAGTTTAGTCACAATTCCACGTTTTCACTTGAAAAATGCAGAGTATTTCCACTGACCCTCTGTGGATATGCAGAGGGTGAGGAAAACCTGTTGTAAGGTAGGAGAAAACATCCCATGTGTCCCCATGTCCCTGTGGAAGTGGCACCCTTGGGACTGAGTAAGTGGTCCTGTGCACACCCATTCCAGGGCTGACCTTCAGTTTGATCTACACTGGCCTTTTTTCAGGTTAAGGTACATTTTAGTCTCACTTTATCAAACACATTATTATCTATACCCATTAAGCAGCTCTGTGGAGTCTAATTTGAAGTTCAGTTTTTTTCACTGCTGCATGGGAATAATGTATGATTTTTTCAGACTCTAAAGCCAAGTTCAGTGTATAATAGAGTCAAAACATAACTTTCAGGTGTTGTTAGGAGTGGCAACAGAAAGAAGAACAGCAAAAAGCAACAATATTCTTATTACAGAAAGACTTTGCCAGTGTGCAGGGGTTTCAGTGCATAATAAAACCTGGGCAGGGCTTTGCTGGGGAGGTGTGTGGAGGGAATGTCCCTGCCCAGGGCTCCTGGAGCTGGGATCACTGATCTGTGTTGTCCCCTGCTCTGGGTTCCTTTGGAGTTCCAGCACTGGGGGTTTTAATAGGAATATTGTGATTTTTGCCACGGATCACCTCCTAATTCCTTGTTTAACTTGCTGTTCTCTCACAGAACAACTGTCTGAGCAGACCAACCATCTACCTCATTCCTGACATGGAGCTGAAGCTGGCCAACAAGCTGAAGGACATTGTCAAACGTCACCAGGTGAGTGTCACACAGCACAGCTGTACCCAGTGTTGGTCAGCTCTGAGGGAGAACCCCTGGGTTACCCTGTGTGGGTCTGAGGACACGGGGCTGCAGCAGCAGCTCTCTTGTGGAGTGGTTTTTATCCTCCCATGGATGCTGAATCCTGGCTGTGCTCCAAAAGCAAACCTGGACCTGCTGCTGCCAGGTGGCTCTGGCTGAGCTGGGGGCAGGCCTGGCTGATTTATTGCTCAGTACAGGTTTGTCCAAACCTGGGACTCAAGCAGGGAGTGAGGCAGCTGTTCCAGATGTGTGGGACAGCAGAAGGAAGCTTCACTCTTTAAGTGATTGTTGGTTTTTGCTTTATTTCACTCTCTCACTGCTGGTGCTGAGCAGAGCCCAGGCAGCCCCAGACATTCCAACACCTTGGAATTCCAGGTGCTAAAGGATGGCCTGAGCGAGATTAATGGCTTCATCTCTTACAAACATAAACAATCTTCTCCCTTGTCTGGAGAGAGATACCCTGGAACGTGACCCCTGGGTGGTCTGATGGCTTTTGTGTCAGGACAATTCACAGCTGTAGCCAAAGAGTTTCTTTTCCAGATTTAATGTATTTCCTGTGTTGTGATTATGAACCATTGTCTCAGCCTCAGTGGGGCAGATTTTCACAAGTTGCTCTTAGTTATTTGGCTGATTCAGGACGGGTGTTATTGCTTAAATTAGAGTGAATGAGTCAATTTTCCTTTCCTAGAGGAAGTCTGTAGTGAGCTCCACGCTGTATCCATGAGTGATTGAAGGGATTTCTAAAGCAGCTTTGTCTCTACAAGGATGTGAAGAGATGAAAACAGAAGTTGTCCCTAATTCTCTTTTTGGGCTCTCCTTTGCTCTGCCTCTGAATTCTCATCTTGTCACTAACTTTGCTTCCTCACTCTCTTGGTTTTCACTTTTTAACCCCTTGCTGTCATCTCCCCACGACCCCAGCCCAGCGCCTGTAGCTCCCTGGTATCCCAAGTCCTCCCTGCTCCAGCTTCTCTTCATCTCTTGTGTTTTAAAGCTCCACAGGAAATAAATGAACCTTAATTATGTGGTTCACAAAGCTCAGATCTACAGGAGCATCTTCAGCTCATGGGGAGCTAAGGGAGAATTTCCGTCCTTTTTCCTCAAACACTGGGCAGGTTCTTCATTCGTGCCAGGGCTCTTTCTCTAAATTCTTATTCTCCAGCTCCCTCCTTTGCTGCTGCTCAGAGCTGCTCCTGGCCCTTCTCTGAGTTCTGGGAACTCTTGGAGTGGGAACTCTTGCCCTTCAGCCCCTGATCCCAGAGTATCTCCTCATCCCGCTCCCACAGTGCTGCTCTAATTCCTCCTTTTGCTGCTGCCATCCAGGGATGGGATTTGCAGCTTGTTGTGCTCTGAAATAAATCTCCACGTGTTTATGGGATGGAGGTTTTGAACACCATTTTCCTACCAAACTGTTGCAAAACACAACATCCCTGCAGACTGGGAGATTCTGATCTTTGGGAATGACTCTTCCCATGTGGAGGCTGGGGCTGTCAGCAGCATGTGGGGGAATCTTCTGGGCCTCTGCAGGAGGGAAGGACACTTGCTGGATTGGCAGTGTTAGGGATTTATTTCACAGATATCTGAGCCTGTAGTAGATTTTTTTTCCAGATTGGTGTAGGTTGAGTAGGAATGTTGTTATGGCTTGTGCCCATAGGAAGAGAAATTGCTTTATGGACCTCTCCACAACTTCCTGACAGGAGGGTGGAGCTAGTTGAGGTTCTCTAGACTTTTTCTGCTGTAAATTGTCATATTTACAAATTGGTTTGGACCAAAATGTAGAAAGTCCCAGGTACTTTCTTACAACCTATTTTTGTGTGAACTGGTTCCATTTATCGTGAGGGTTGGGGCAGAGGGAACAAGGGCAACAAAGGGTTTGGGATGAACAGAGCAAAAGATGACAGAGTAATTTGGCAGCAGCCTTAAAGTAATTGCCTTTTCCTGGCACTTCTTGGAGCTGGTTTTATTCATTAAAGGTGGCCTTGAATATTCCTGGGGTTTGTGGGATGTGGGTAAAAAGAAGCAGCTGCGAGGTTTGGGGTGATGTGTTGAGGGTTTCTCATTTGGTTTCTCCTCTTCTTCCGTGTTTCCCACAGGGAACAGTCACTGAAGAGAAATCCAAGGCTACCCACCATGTGTATCCCAGTCCTACCTCAATGGATGATGGTAACGTTCTGTTACAGTTTTTGAGAGGGAGTAGTCCTGTAATTAATTCCATGAGAAGTTCTGGAAGTGTTCCCCAGACTCAGCTGTTCCCAGCCCGCTCTGAGGAACACTTGCTGAATTATGGATAATGTCCATGGGGAGCTTTAGGTTGGATATTGGGAATATTCCTCCTGCCCAGGGCCGTGGTGGAGTCCCCATCCCTGGAGGGATTTCAAAGCCCCGTGGATGTGGCACCTGGGGACATGGGGCAGTGCTGGGGAATGGCTGCACTCTGTCATCTTGGAGGGCTTTTCCAGCCTCAGTGATTCCCTGATTCTGAGTTCCTGGCTGTCCAGGAATTCTGTTGGGAATGCTGGTGCAATCCTTGTGTGTGGGAGCAGTGGCAAGGAGAGCTCCTCAGTGAGGCTTGGCTGTGTTAGAGTTCATTCTGCCTGGATGAAGGGCGAGGTCCAAAAAAAGCAATTTCACAGCTGCCACCTTCAGCTGACAGCAAAAAATACTTCTTCATTTCTTCATCTTAAATGCATTTAATTACCTGGTGGATCGTTGTCCTCAAGTTGCACAGACATAAATCCCTTTCCCACATTCCCTGGCCTGTGCTGGCCACTAGATGGAAGTGCTCCCTGCAGTTTGCAGGGATCAGGGGTGGTTTGTGCTCTGTCCCTCTGGCAGTGCCATGCCCAGGCTCAGCTCTGTGTCTGTGTCTGGCCAGTCAGGCTCTCAGCAGGGTGGGACAGAGCTCACAGCTCTGAGCCCCAAGTTACACTGTGGGGAACAGCCCTAAATTCCAGCAGGGATGAGAGATACAGGTTCACATCCTCTGGATTCCTCCTGTAACGCTTCTCTGGGCTCTGTTCTTGGGATTTGGGTTGCAGGGTTTGGTACTTGAGAGCTGCCCCAGCCCCGGGGCCAACAGCACCAGGACCTGGAGCTGCTGGAGAGAGTCCAGAGGAGGCCCCGGAGCTGCCCCAGGGCTGGAGCCCCTCTGCTCTGGAGCCAGGCTGGGAGAGCTGGGAATGTTCCCCTGGAGAAGGGAAGGACACAGGGAGAGCTCCGAGCCCCTTGCAGGGCCCAAAGGGGCTCCAGGAGAGCTGCAGAGGGGACTGGGGACAAGGCCTGGAGGGACAGGACACAGGGAATGGCTTCCCAGTGCCAGAGGGCAGGGCTGGATGGGAGATTGGGAATTGGGAATTGTTCCCTGGGAGGGTGGGCAGGCCCTGGCACAGGGTGCCCAGAGCAGCTGTGGCTGCCCCTGGATCCCTGGCAGTGCCCAAGGCCAGGCTGGATTTGTTTTGGAGCAGCCTGGGACAGCAGGAAGTGTCCCTGCCATGGCAGGGGTGGACTGGGATGAGCTTTAAGGCCCCTTCCCAGGTCAGGCCCTGAGCAGACCTTTAGCAGAGGGGTTTGCAGTAACTTCACTCTGATTCACTGTGGAAAAGTGAATTACTGTGCTTTTCCTTCCACATCTGAGCTGGATCTCGTTCCCTTTGCAGATGAGTGGTTGAGACCTGTGATGAAAAAGGACAAGCAGGTGCTGGTACATTGGGGCTTTTTTCCAGACAGGTAAGGATGGTGGGGGGAAAAGCAAACCCTGAGTTTTAACTGTTTGTTGGTGGAAAAGTCTTGATCCCAACATGCAAAGCTTGAAAAGAATTAACCATTGATTTAAAACAGAAATATCCAGATCCATTTGTGGCACTGGCAGGTGGCTGAGGCTGGAAAAGGAGTTTTTCTGCAGAGCCACAGGGAACTGGTTGGAAATTGAACCAGATTTTAAAGCTGGGATGAGCCTTTCCTTAAAGGGAGAACTTCCAACCAATGGCTGAACTTTGACAAAGAGATTTCACTCCAAGGGTTGTCTTCAGTCAGGTGCAAGGGACTGTTAAAGTTCCCCTTTGAGAGACCTGCCCTGTGCTGCTGGAACAGGTTAAAATTCTGTGTGTGTGCTGTTAGGAACTTAAATGTATTTGCAATAACTGGTTTCTGAGCCCAGGCTATGGAAATCAATCAAAAAGTTGATAACCCAGTATTGACTTCTATTTAATTAACTTTTTCAGGCCTCTAAAATCTATGGTTCACACACAGAATTCCCAGGAACTGTATCTCATATGAGGATTTCAGTGGAAGAGAGCAAACAGTAATCACACTGAAGTTTTTTTATTCATACAGATGAAGAACTTTTAAATATTTTTATATTTCTATCAGTAGTCAAGTTTGTATTGGTATTTATAAATCCAGGCACACACAAAACCAGTATAAATCCAGGAATGCTTGTGCACATCTTTCCTTGCACCTGACCTTTCCCTGTTCCTCAGTACCTGGTGTTGATTACCAAGTATTTTGACTCAGTGCAGTTTCTTAATAAAGAGGCTTTTGAGGAAATAATGTGGAAGAGTGAATGTAAATAATGAGTGGTTTCCAGGACAGGATGCAGCTTCCTCCCTTCCAGGAATCCAGCAGCTCTTGCTTTGAAGGCATGAGAACAGAAAAAAGTTAATTAATTGAGTGGCAGGGTTTGGTTGGGTGACTCAGAGCTGTCTTTAACCCCTGAACCTCTCCAGATTTGCACTTGAAGCTGGAGCTGGTTCACAGGGAGGGATTTTAAATTCTGGTGTGCATCAGATGCCCTGGAGCCCTCCCTCTGCACTGTGCCCAGCTCCTGTGGCACAGAGCAGGACTATTCCCTGTGGGAAGCCCTGCAGTCCCAGCAGTGGGATCTGCACGTGCCAGAGCTGCTGGGAAACCATTCCTGAGTGATCCTGGTGGCTGAGCTGCTCTCTCCTGACTCTCTAGCTACGACACCTGGGTCCATGCCAACGAAATAGATGCCGAAATCGAGGATCCCCCGATTCCCGAGAAGCCGTGGAAGGTAAGCCTGGCTCAGTCCTGGCCAGAATTCCCGTGCTGGGGCAGTGGGGTGTTGGCACTGCCTTGCTTACTCCTGCCCCTCACTGTGTTACCCTGACAGTGTTCTGTGAGTGCTGCTGAGCAGCTCAGGCTGGAGGGACCTTGGTGTCTGTTCAAACACTACTTACTCCAGGTAGTAACCTGTAACTCGCTGGAAAGCAGGACTTTGGAGTATAAACCTTACTAGGAACAGTAAGAGAGCACTGTAGGAAGCATTAATAAATCCATAATAAATTGTATCAATGACTCTACAGCACCAGAGGTTTTTTCAGCTGTATAAACCAAACTATCTGAAGGTGGATGTTGTAATCCAGACAGTTGGTCGTGTCTCTCCAGGGAATGGCCAGCTCTTAGTCATTTTTTTGGTGTTTGTGGCACATCTGCCCAGGGGATCTGAATACTTGGGAGGTTTTGATGGTGATGTTCAGCATCCAGAGAACACTGTTAACCCAGAGCTGTTGTCCCAGCTCTGAGAACTGATCTCACACTTCAGGAGGCTTGGAAATGGTTGAGGAGCAGAGGTTGGATTCTGAGTCCTGTTCATCCTTTGTGGTCTTGCCTTGTGACACTGCCATGAGTGTGTGTGAAACCGGTGGGAGAGATTTGGGCATGCAGACCTGATAAAGCTCCAGGAATTTCCTTAATCCCGGGAGGTCTCTCGTGGAGCTATTTCTTCCCAAAGCATCAGCCTCTCAATGCCTCCTGTTCTGCAGGTTCACGCCAAGTGGATCTTGGACACAGATGTGTTCAATGAGTGGATGAATGAGGAGGATTATGAGGTGGATGAGAACAGGAAATCCGTGAGTTTTCGCCAGAGGATCTCCATGAAGAATGAAGAGGTGAGTGGTTCTCTGCTGAGGGGGACCTGGAGGGACAGGAATGTCCTTTATCTCTGCATGGATAGAGCTGGAGAAGGGAGGGCTCCAGGGAGAGCTCCGAGCCCCTTGCAGGGCCTGAAGGGGCTCCAGGAGAGCTGCAGAGGGACTGGGGACAAGGCCTGGAGGGACAGGACACAGGGAATGGCTTCCCAGTGCCAGAGGGCAGGGCTGGATGGGAGATTGGGAATTGCTGGCTGGGAGGGTGGGGAGGGGCTGGCACAGGGTGCCCAGAGCAGCTGTGGCATCCTGTTGTGGGATGGATTAAGGAAGGACGGAGCCTCCAGCACTGCAGTCAGAGTATTTGGGAATAACTCAAACCTCTGCTCCCTCCCAGCCTGTGCGGAGCCCGGAGAGGAGGGATAGGAAAGCAGCAGCCAGCACTAGGAAGAGGAAACATTCTCCTTCTCCACCCCCCACTCCTGTGGAGTCCAGGAAAAAGACAGGGAAGAAAGGGTGAGTGTCTGGAAATTGCCAGAGGCCTGGAATTTGAGGTGAAAAAAAATGAGGAAAAAAAAGAAATTCAAGAAATGCTTTTGGGGAGAGCTCTGTGACCTGGGCTTCCATAATTATTTCTGGATAGGCTTGAGGGATTATTCCTGAGCAGTTAGTGTAATTCCTTATTGTGGAGGTTTGTTCTTATTCTACCAATCTGCTACTCAAATAGGAACTTAATTATGGGGTTTTGTGGGGGGGGATGGGGGGCAGCACTTCAGAGCTAAAAATTCAGGTCTTGTTTATGGATCTGTTGGGCTCTAATAAGACAAAACTGGAAGTTTATCAAGAATGAGTTGATAATCTGAATTACTCCTTCCCAATGTAAAGCCTGAGCTGGGGTCTGTGAGGAGATGTGGGGCTGGTTCTGCCTTTGCTCCCAGAGTGGTTTCAGGAGGGTTTGACCTGAACAATGTCCAGAGCAGATCTGGCAGAGCCCCTGTGTCTGCTCTGTTCCAGACAAGCTGCTCTGTATGGGAAGAGGAGGGGGCAGAAGGAAGAGGATGAACAGGAGGATCTCACCAAGGACATGGAGGATCCCACCCCAGTACCCAACATAGAGGAAGTGGTACTTCCCAAAAATGGTAAAACATGAGACCTCTTCGGGTTCTTTGAATGTTAAAAATTAAACTGCATTAAAATTGTGGATATATCTTGTCAAATCTTTTCAACACTTTGTGGCCACGGAGCAGGGATCTCTGCAGTCAGGGATGTAACAGCTGAGAAGGGCAGCATATTCACCTCCTTTTGGCCTTTTAAAATACAAAAATACATTTACAAAATACACTTTCTAAAGTAGATTTACAGCAATCTACTTAAGTGTTTCATTTCACCTGTTCATCTTGGGGGAGATGGAGTTCTCTGGAGCAAAATATTTCCCTGCCAAGTCCCCAGAAGAAGGATGTTAAATGAGTGGAAAATGTGCTACATGGCAAGTGCTTTTAGTCCTTTTCAGGGAAGTGCTGGTGCGAGCAATAATAATTCTGGGAAAAAGAATTCCTTCTGCATCCTTGACAGCAGATTATTTTGGGAGTGTCTCCGTTTGGGTTTCCCTTGGTTTGGATTTGCACATAAGCCTTGTTGTGTGTTGGACAGGTGGGGAAGTGCAGGGGTATCCCCGGGTAGATCCTGCTTTGTGTGGAGCTGGGAATGCAGGGAAATGGGACAAACGGGCCCTTGTGCTCCTGTGTGAACTCTTGAACTGCAGACAGGGCCAGCAGAGCGCAGGGAAATCAGGCCAGACTGGATAATTCCCCGTCTGCTGCTCTCTCATCACTCCCTGTTCCTTTGCAGTGAACCCAAAGAAGGACAGTGAGAACACGCCCGTGAAAGGAGGAACTGTGGCAGACCTGGGTAAAGCCCCCTGCAGCCCTGCCCCACACTTCACCCTCAAGTCCTGCTTGCAGTCAATATTTTTAAATAGATTTTAAATATTTCTAAGGCTCTCCGTTTTAAAAGCAATCTCTGGTTCTGCTGTCTTGTTGAATTAATTCACTTTCCATATGTGTTTGAGTTCCAGTGTACCAGCTCTTCTTCTTTTCTTTGCAAGGCTGTTCCCTCATAGGCTATTGTTATTTTCATTTTTTTAACATGACATACATAAAAGAGTTTTTATTTTTTTACTGGGAATCAAGGTAAATCACAGGTGCCCTGAGCTTTGTTGAGCCTTGACACGAGATACAAACTCGTATCCCATATCTTATTACACAAGGCTCATCTAGGAACTGGGAAAGGAAGTAATTAATTATGGATTCTGAAGTGTTGAGATATTCTAATTATCCTTCCTCTGTGTTCTTACCTCTTCCCTGGTGTGGGATAGGTAGAGCTGTAATTGCTGTAGTGATGTGGGATCCACTTTGCTTCTTTCCAGTTACACAGTGGTGTTGCTGGAAAGGCTCGTGAGCATTTAAATGAGTTTTGTTGGTGTAATTCTCGATGTTTTTACCTTTCAGATGAGCAGGATGAGGAGACAGTGGCAACTGGAGGAAAGGTAACAGCACCTGGTTCTTCCTAAATTTGGTAACAGCTGAGATTGTAGAATCCCAGATGGTTTGGGTTGGAAGAGACCTCAGGGATCATCCCATTCCACCCCCTGCCATGGCAGGGACACCTTCCCCTATCCCTGGCTGCTCCCAGCCCCAGTGTCCAGCCTGGCCTTGGGCACTGCCAGGGATCCAGGGGCAGCCACAGCTGCTCTGGCAATTCCAGCCCAGCCCCTCACCAGGAAGAATTCCTTCCCAATATCCCATCCAACCCTGCCCTCTTTCTCTTCAAAGCCATTCCCTGTGTCCTCTCAACATCTTAATCTCACCTTCAGTAGCTTCACCTGTACTAATTTTCGAGTGATCTGTAAGATTAAATCAGTTACGGACAGGATTGAGGGTTTGTTATTATAAACCTCTCCAGATTCTGTGGGATTACTTGGTGTTTCTAAACCTAGTATATTAAAAAGGAAAATGAGGAGACAGATGCCAAGTGTTTTCCAAGAAGCATTTTTCAGATGAGAGGTTTTTCAGAGGTTTTGCTTTTTTTTTTTTAGGTTTTAGGACTAAATCTAAACCCTGCTTAGACTAAATCTAAACCCTGCTTCCTGCTCATTTCAATAGAGCTGCAGGGGTAGTTTCTGTACTGAGTTGCATTTGTGGCATGCCAGGCACTGTTTTTTACAGTTGTCAGATCACTGAATGTGCTCAGAGTGTACCTTGTTGTCTTGGGGGAGCTCAGTCCCAGACAAAGATCCATTATTGATGCCACTGGCTCCTTAGGGTCTGCCTGTGGGGGCTTGGTTATTTTAACGTTGCTCAAACAACCCCTGAGGGGTTTTGTGCAGTTCTTGTCACGTCCTGACCCTGTTTTGATGCCTCCTCTGTGCCCTCCTCATGATCCTTTGGGGTCAGGAGTTGACTTCTGCTGGAACTTGAGGTGCAGAACAACAGCTGTTCACAGGAGGCTTCTGTGGAGCAGCAGAGAGAGACCAAAGCTCTTCCTCCTCCCAGGGGTGTCACAGAATGTGTGTGGGGTGGGGAAGCCCCTGTCCTGCACTCACCCTGCAGTGTCAGGGTGCTCAGGGGTCCCCTCTGAGTGCTGTGTCCCCTCTGTGCCTCAGGAGGACGAGGACCCCAACAAGGGTGACCAGAGCCGCTCCATCGACCCGGGGGAGGACAACGTCACCGAGCAGACCAACCACATCATCATCCCCAGCTACGCCTCCTGGTTCGACTACAACTGGTGAGAGGGAGCTGGGGGACACTTCTGTTGGTTTTGTCTGCTCATAAATCAGCCTGAGAGCTGAAGGAGTGGCTGTTGCTCAGCTCTGGTTCCCGTGTTTTGTGTTTAAATCGTTCTGGCCGTTCTCAGGGACTGGGAGTGAGGAAAGGAATTTCAAACAGCAGAGATCTTCACTCTGCCTGCTCAGCAGTTTTTGCTTACACTGATTTCCCTCTGATTCCCACCTTAATTCCTTTCTCTCTTTTACTTCTCTGGTCTTTATGTGATCATTCTGTGCTTGTCTCTACTTCTAAAAGCCTTTTTATTTTGCTTCAGAGCTTGACTTTGAGAGAAGTCACTGATTATAGAGGGAGGATATTTGTTCCAGCTTGGAATCCTCCTTGGAGGCTGTTCAGGATGTGACATCTGAACTGTTTTTGTTGCAGTATCCACGTGATTGAACGTCGTGCGCTTCCGGAATTCTTCAATGGGAAAAACAAGTCCAAGACTCCAGAAATGTGAGTAAAACGTGAATATGGGCAGTGACAGCGTGGCAGGATGAAGGAGCTTCCCATCCCATAAATCCTGTGGACACAGCTGGGGGTGTGTGAGGTTGGTACTTCTGTAGGGCCCTGAAGGAGGGACAGAGCCACTGACGGTGTTTGTACATTGTTGTGGTAGAGATAGAAGTTTAAATATCAAAGTGATGTTTACCAGTGGTTATCCAGGTAAAATAAAACCACTTTCTCCCGAGTAATACTGGAACAACTTCTTGAACTGTGTGTGGTACACGATGTGATCAACCTCCAGAGTCACCTAAAAATGTCATGAAAGGGTAGAAGTGGAATAATCCTCCTTGCTCCTCCCTCTCTCCTCATGCCATGCTGTATTTCTGGATTTCTGTGTGTTGTAGATCCTCTCAGACTCCTGCCTGTTCTGGGTTTGTTTATTCTGAGTGATCTTGAAAGGTGGTGGATAAAGGAAGATGGTCAAAGGCTTTTGAACAATATGCTTGTTTCTATTAAAATGATCCTAAAATCTGAGATTTCAAACTGGAAAATCCTGGATTTGGACACCAGTGTGTGTGCTGGTCAATGTGGGCAGTGGGACTGGGCTGGTTGGGGTCACTTTGTCCTGGTGTCAAATCTTGGCCTGGTTGCAAAGCAGCTTTTGTGGATTTTAAAAGGTGGTTTTTCAATCAAGTCCCAAAGGAAGCGTTTGAGGTGTCTCCTCATTGTCCTAATGTCAGCTGGGCCCTGCATTTCTCATACACAGCATTTCATGGAATCCCAGAATGGTTTGGGCTGCAAGGGAACTTGAAAAACACCCAGTGCCAGCCCTGCCATGGCAGGGACACCTCCCACTGTCCCAGGCTGCTCCCAGCCCCAATGTCCAGCCTGGCCTTGGGCACTGCCAGGGATCCAGGGGCAGCCACAGCTGCTCTGGGCACCCTGTGCCAGGGCCTGCCCACCCTCCCAGGGAACAATTCCCAATTCCCAATCTCCCATCCGGCCCTGCCCTCTGGCACTGGGAAGCCATTCCCTGTGTCCTGTCCCTCCAGGCCTTGTCCCCAGTCCCTCTGCAGCTCTCCTGGAGCCCCTTCAGGCCCTGCCAGGGGCTCGGAGCTCTCCCTGGAGCCTTCCCTTCTCCAGATGAGCACCCCCAGCTGTCCCAGCCTGGAGAGGAGAATTCCCCCAGATTGTCCTTGTGCTGGAATCTCCCACCTCAGGTGTGGCTGTTGGTCTGTGATGCTTTGGATCTGATAAAGGAATAGAAGTTAGGGACTGCCCTTTCTCCTGGGCCCTTGGGCTGTTTGTCCCCTGCCCCAGGAGGTCCCTGGGGTGCAGCCAGGCTGTCACTGAGCCTGTGACAGGGCAGAAGCAGGTCAGGCTGAAACAGCAGGCTCTGGCTCGAGAAAAGGGGAGTTTTGAGCTCTGAACAAGATGAGGCACTGGCGTGGGGCCTTGGGAAGTTGGGATTGCTCCTCCTTGGAGTCTTTCAGGCCTTCCTGGACAAAGCCCTGAGAAACCTGGTGAAAATTCATGGCTTGAGGAGGAGCTTGGCTCAGACACCCCCTGAGGCCCCTGGCACCCCAAGGATTTCCAGTCCGTGGTCTGTCCTCATGGCTTCTGTGCAGGTGTGAGTGCAGAGTAACCACAGCTGGATCCCAGAGTCCTGCACGGCCTGGGTGGAAGGGACTGCAAAGCTCCTCTTGTTCCGCTCCTGCCCTTCCAGAAGGGGTTTGTTCCAAGCTCCATCCAGCACTAACTCTGTCCCATCACTTCTGCTGCTCAGCAAGTTGTACTTTGGGGGTTTCTCAGAGTGTGAGGCAGCAGACAGCTGGAATGTGGAAGGAATGTTTATCTCCTGCATCTCTCACCCCTGTGATTGTCACTGCAGTCCCAGGGCCCTTTTCCTGTTGGCATCACAACATCAGCTCTCCTGATGCTGCTCCCTGGGCTGCTGCTGGTTACTGCCTGCGAGAGGAGCAGGCTGGGGGCTGCTCCCAGTCCTCGTGTCAGCCTGGAGATCTATTTTTGGTGCCATTTCGGGATTGTAGGAGTAGCACGTGGTCCTGGCTTTGTGTTTTCTTTTGAAATAAAAGAGGAACATCCCTCTGAATGGAGATGAGTCGCCTCCAGCTGAATGTTCAGGCCAAAACACCGTGTTTGGGGAGCTCACACAGGTTCCTCCTTGTGACAGCAGTGCCTGGGGGTGGGCCCTGGCTGAAAAGGGATTGAACTAAATCCTGCTTGACTTCTCACTGGCGACAGGGTTTAGCTGATGGGTCGTGTCATGGCTCAGAACAGTCTCCCTTCAGGATAAACCTGGGGATGTTTCTGTCTTGGGCTTCTCTCTCCACCTCGTGATGTGACCTTTGCTAATAAATATTAATTTCTGCAGCCAAGACCTGTTCCTGCGCAGGTTCTTCCCCTCCTCCCCTGGAGCATTCAGAAGCATTCCTCAGTGTTCCTCTGTGGAAGAAGCTCCTTTTGTTTCTGGCCTCCCAAACATCCCACATGGAGCCAAACACCTACTCCAGCAATTTCCTTCCAGCCAGTTGCACATATGATTTGGTCAGGAGGAAGATGTGGGATTTTGGCAGGGACATGTGCTTGCAGCATCTGCCTGCTTAGGCCTTGCCTGGATGATTTATATTTTTGGTTCCCAGCTGCTTCACACATTGCATGTGAAACATTCCCCCCAGGAATTTTCCAAAGGCAGAAATCTGCTTAAAAACCACTGTTTTACACACAGCTTTGCATGGGATACTGACTTCATAGAATCCTGGGATGGTTTGGGTTGGAAAGGACCTTAAATCCCATCTCATTCCACTCTGCCATGGGCTGGGACGCCTTCCATAGTCTGGGTTGCTGCAAGCCCCATCCAGCTTGGATGGTGCCAGCCTGTCTTTGGCAGATTGGGTTTGTTCCCTCCAAAGAGCAGGGCTATCAATAATTTTATGGCAGTTTATTTTCTTTGGGATAATTGGTATTAGGAAGCATCAGTATATTCCAGATATGGGAATCTCTCAGGGATTGTTTCTGCTCCAGCTGTTCCCAGCTGTGCTGGCTCTGGGCTCTTGTGCTCTGCTTCTCAAAGATCTTTTCTTCTCCATGTTGCTGTTCTCAGCCTTTCCTGCCTCATCCCTTTATCCATTAAAAACTCTGCATGCAGCCACAGCAGTGTTCCATCCACTTCTGCTTTCCTGTGCAGCTTTTTTCCTTCCAGCCTCACACAGGGATGCACAAGGATTATTTCTCCTGTCCCATGTGAAGACCAGACCCCGTTATTTTTTTTCCTGCAGCTTCTGTTCTGTTGTGGGAATATTTGGTCAGTGATCAAGTTACAACAGATAATTGTGTGATTTACAATTTAGACATATTTCCATGTGCTGCTAATCCAAACACGGGGAAAATCCCGAGTGAAGCAGTGTGGCAGAGTGTGAATTCCACTTACCTGTTGTTTTTGGTGCTGGTTCTGAAATTTCACCAATGAAAAGAGATGTGTTGGTGTTTCCTGGTCAGTAAGGGGTGTTTGGGGGAGTGGACATTAAAATGAGTGCCCTGACCTGTGTGAGAGGTGAGGGGACACGAGCTGGTGGCCGCTGTGTTGCAGATACCTGGCCTACAGGAACTTCATGATCGACACGTATCGGCTGAACCCGCAGGAGTACCTGACCAGCACTGCCTGCAGGAGGAACCTCACCGGGGACGTCTGCGCCGTCATGAGGTGACACCGGGGGCTCAGGGGCTTTGGGGCTTGGAGCTCTTGGACATTTCCAGGCATCAGCAAGATCACAGAATAACTGAGGGTGGAAAACCCTTCTGAGATTGATCCCCACCAGAGCACTGAGTGCCACCTCCAGGCGCTCCTTGGACACCTCCAGGGCGCCTCCCTGGGCAGCCCCTGCCAAGGCCTGGCCACCCTTTCCATGGGGCAATTCCTGCTGCTGTCCACCCTGAGCCTCCCCTGGCCCAGCCTGAGGCCGTTCCCTCTCCTCCTGTCCCTGTTCCCTGGCAGCAGAGCCCGACCCCCCCGGCTGCCCCCTCCTGTCAGGGACTTGTGCAGAGCCACAAGGTCCCCCCGGAGCCTCCTTTTCTCCAGGCTGAGCCCCTTTCCCAGCTCCCTCAGCCACTCCTGGGGCTACAGACCCTTCCCAGCTCCGTTCCCTGCCCTGGACACGCTCCAGCCCCTCAGGGTCTTTCTTTGGGGCCCAGAACTGGACACAGAGTCAGGCTTTGGTTCATACATGACACTCAAGTGCCCTCAGGTGTGCACAGAGCTCCTGCTCTGGGATTCGTTTTGCTGTTTGGGATTAATGAAGGCCTAGAGAAGCTCCCGGGTCTGTGTTTGATCCAGAAACATCAGCTTTGTCCTTTGTCACCCCTGCGCGAAGCACAGGCGGAACTTTGGTGGTAAAGGTTGGATTTGTCCTGTTTTCCACAGGGTCCACGCCTTCCTGGAGCAGTGGGGGCTCATCAACTACCAGGTGGATCCTGAGAGCCGCCCCATGGCCATGGGGCCTCCCCCCACCCCTCACTTCAACGTGCTGGCCGACACCCCCTCAGGGCTGATGCCCCTGCACATCCGCACCCCGCAGGTGAGCCCAGGGCCGGGGGTGCCTGGCCTCTGTCCAGCAGAGGAGCCTGTGCCCAGCTGGGTGAAATGTCCCCTTCCTGACCAGCTGGGCTGAGCATTTGGGGCAGTTCTGTGCAGAACTACTCACACACATTGCTCAGAGATTTGGTTTAATGTCTTGGGCTTGTGTTCAGCTTCTCTGGCCAGTCTGTGCTCTTTTGAGAACATTAACTTTGAATTCCTGCCCCTCTCCCCTTTCCCCTGTAACGTTTGTTCCCAGGTTCCAGCTGCCCAGCAGATGCTGAGCTTTCCTGAGAAAAACAAGGAGAAGCCAACTGACCTGCAGAACTTCGGCCTTCGCACAGACATCTACTCCAAAAAGACTTTGGCCAAGGCAAGTGTCCTGGGATTCTCCCTACAGCTGCCAGGGAGCTTTGTCATTCCTCAGGTGTCCCCCACTCTGTGTCACAGAGGTGACTTGTGTTGCTCCCCCATTCCTGATTTGGATGTCTTCCACCCCTGTGCAGGACACTGCGCTGGGAGGTTGTGCTGGAATTCTGATTTCATAGGGATAAAGACATGGACAACTTCCCAGACAAGTGCACGCTGCCAGCCTTCAGATCCCAAACTCCTTGTGTTCCTGCATGCCCTGCTGGAACGGTTCCGAATGAGCAAACCACCCAATGGCTCAGGACACAGAGAGCTTCCAGCAGGATCACTGACTCTCCTGTGTGCCAGTCTGAGCAGGGTTTCTGGGCTGACAAACAGGGACCCCGATTCCCACGGGTTTGGGTGTCCTGGGGCTGTTGCAGGGGACCTTGGGGCACTGTCACTGCAGGCTGTGACACAGGATCATTAGACTGGGAGACACGGCTGCAGTGATGAGTTGATTCCACAAGTTCTGCCTTTCCCTGCTCCCTGTGTGTCCCTGGAGGTGCTGTGGCAATGCCACGTTACCTTAGCACAGCCTCCAGTGGGAATCCCCAGAGCTGGGTGGTGCCTCTCGTGGGTGGCATCAGGCTGATTCTGTGTCATTGGTTCGTTGTCCTCAGAGGTCACTGTTTAAACCTAAGAAATAACTGTTTAAACACTGTTCACCACTTCAGACCTTCATTAAAAACCCTACAAACCCAAAGCAGTTCTAGAGCTGAGTATTTTTTATAAAGCTGGTTCCATCTCACCTGTGATGGATTGACTTTTTCACTTGTTAGGGGAGGTGTAAATATTCTCCAAATTGATAAATCTGTAGTTGGTTCTGGGCTCTGGCTCTGTTCACAGGAGCTGTGAACTGGAGCAGGTTTGTTGGCAGATTTCCCTGGTTGGTTTCTGTGTGCTGGGGGCTTTGGCTGTGGAGAGCAGCAGTTGGGTGACTCACATTGATTAATGTTCTCTGTGGGTTAATGAGCTGTTTGAAACGCAGCTGGAGATAACATTTATTATCCTAAATAGCCTCTTCCTTTTGGTCTAGCACGGAGCCATCCAGTGGTGCTGATGTTCCTTAGGAGCAGGTCCCAAGCTGCTTTTGTGCTGGGTCATGGTGTCACAGGAGGGCAAGTTTCACCATGAATTTGGGGTTTTTAGCCAATCTGAGCAGTTTACCACAAGGTGTAGATTGGGGAGCAGCAGCCCTTGGAGCAGGTGATTGCTGGGTGTGCAGATGATCCTGCTGGAACTACTCTGCCTTCTCACACAGCTCATCCCCCTGTGAAGAGTTGTTATTTCTCTGCTGAGTTACTGATGAACTTGGAGATAGATTAACTTATTTTGGACCATGCACAGCCCACTCTGCATTCAGCACTCAGAGGGGGTTTACTATTGAGGGAAATCCTCTTTGCTGTGTGTGCAGGCACGGATGACTGGGAGGAAAATGTGCCAGATTCCTTTCCTTTAGCTTGGGAAGGCACGGTGGGAAGTTGGGATGTGTAACCCCCAGCTGTGCCTTCACTGAGGGGTAAATCACATGAGCCCCTGCACGGGGTCACAGGGGCTGCTGGAGGGGGGAGGTTTGAGTGGATCAAATAACAGATTCTTCCCCTTTCCTCCTCAGTGTTTTCTTCTACAAGGTTTTGTGCAAGTCCTGTGTTTCACCTTTATTTTCCCCTCCTGTCTTTTGTAGAGTAAAGGTGCAAGTGCTGGCAGAGAATGGACAGAGCAGGAGACACTGCTGCTGTTAGAGGTGAGTTCATGAGGCCAAGCCAAAGGGTAGGAAACCAAACCAGCAGGGGTAGTTCAGGCTTTAAAAATCTTCATGTGCATTTTTTGGAGCTAGATGACTACTGCCATCATGGCTACAAGAATGTTGCTACCAAAAAGAGATGGCAGGAGCATCTCTGTGAGAGAGGGGCTGCCTGTGTTTAAGGTTTAGTTCTAATTTGGACCTGCAAGCCAGAAATGAAGCATTTAAGAATTCTGTATAAGTCAAGAACAGGTTTTGCACTGCAGAGAGGTGTTTTCATTCAGCTGGACTCACTGACAGTAGGAAATAATGTAAGTAGTTCAAATAGTGGTAAGTAATTCAGGTAAAGGTTTACCTGGCACTCAGATAAACACTTGGAAATTCTGGTGATCACTCCAGACCTCAGCCATGCCACAGCTTAGGGAAACAGCTCATTTTGGAAGTTGAACTGGTAGAGAAACAGCTGAGGCATCTGAGAAGGGGAGTTCTTTGGTAGCTCCTTCATCCCGTCCATCTCCTCCTCGTTTTCCCTGTAGCTGCACTTGGGGTGTTCTTTGAGCTTTTTCTGGAAGTCTACCAAAAAAAAATCCCTGAGATGACTCCATGAGGTCCCTTCCAATGAGCTCCAGGAGCTGCTGCTGGCTGGTGGCCCCAGGTGGCTTCATGTGAAGCTCTGGAGCCACACGGGGATGGTTGGATCTCCTGGAATTGCAGTGGGGATGGAAACCCTCCCGAGGAGCTGCAGAGGCCTGTTCTGGGCTCTCACATCAGGGCAGTTGTTTCTCTCTGCTTCAGCAGAAGAAGAATCTCAGTGGCCTGAAATAATTTAAAGTGCTGCCACTTCCTGTAAAGAAAATCTCTTCTCCCCAGTTTTGCTTTCACGGGAACATTTTCCTGATGGAGAGGCTGCATGGCTGATTTCTTTCCTTTAATGTAATTTTTAGTTCTAGGAATTCCAGTTTGGGGCTGTGTTTTTGTTGGGTGTTACTTGCAGAGCTCAAAGCAAACTGCAATTGCCTGGTTGTTTCAGCTTTTTTGTCTTCCCATGTGTCAATAAACCCATTGAAAAGTTAATTTCCTAGGGAAAAGCCTGGAGGATGGGCCTGTGTCAGTGCCAAATCAGCAGCTGTGATTCAGCCTTTACACATATGGAGTGTGGTCATCGAACAGCCAAAATCTCTCTTTTATTTCTGTTTATTTTAGGTTGATATTCACTGTTTAGCCAATACTTTTCTATTGGCACATGGAAAAATTTTGCTTTTAGGGTGTAAACAGCTCAGATGTTTTCCATGGTGTTCTTGTAGGGAGAAACAAGGCTAATGCCTTGATACCCTGACTTCTTTCCTTTATTATTTATTTAAATGTATTATTTAAATATTTAATATTAATAGTACTATATTTAAAATTCATTGGTTGGTGTGTTTTTAGCTTATGGTCATACACTGCACATTGTAGCCTCATGAAATAATCCAGTGACATACTCTGTGTATAAAATAAACCAAAACCCCCCCTAAATCTTGAGATTGCAATCCTATTTAATGAGTTTAAATTAATAATGGTTTTGTTCCTCCTTTTTCATGGATTTGCTCTATGAATAAATCAGTAAAGAGTATATCAGTTCAAGCATAAGTAATTCAGCTGTAACAAGCCAGCTCAGTCCAATTAAATCCTCAGGGTAGCTTTGGGCAGATAGATATGCAGTGAAGTTCCAAATAATAAATCGTATCTGAAATAATTATTGGCCTTCTGCCTGTTGACTGAATAATTTGGGGGAGGAAATAGAGTTTTGCTCCCCAAACCAACCCTCCCTGCACAGCCCCTTCCGTGTCTCCACGGCTCAGGCAGAGTTAAGTGCATTTTCAGCTATTTTTAGGAGGGACATTTCTTGTGAGCGAGGGTTTGTCTGGCAGGAAAACAACAGACGGGGAAGGAGAAGGAGCAGAAAGCAGCAATTTGGGGGTTGAGAAGCAGAGCTGATCTCGTGTGCTGGTGGGGTTAAGAATGGAGACAGGGATGGAGAGGCCAGAGATGCAGTTAGGGAAAGGGGAGTAAAGGCTGAGCAGAGAATCAGTATCTCCCTCGAGTGTGACCTGCTGAGCTGAGCAGTCTCTCATTTGCTCAAAGCCCCCTTGGAAGATCCCAGGGGCAGCAGGAGGGCTCAGCAGGGCTGGGGAATGTTGATTCCCATGGTGGGGACCAGGCTGTCGAGGTTCATTCCCAAGCCAAGTGGCTCCTCCCATGGAGCTCTCACAACTCTTCGTGGTGTTGCTCGGGGTCTCAGCAGCTCCTGGGTGTTCTCCCCACCCAGCTGAGCTCCTCGGGGCCGTTCCCAGTCGGGCACTGCCCAGCTGATCCCACTGCTGCTGCTGGCAGGGAAGGAGCAGGGAGCCAGAGGCTTTCTGGAGATACACGGGGTTTCCCCCTCCCCACCCAAGTTAAGGAGCCAGACCTGGCTGTGAGAGAGAAACTTGAGCCAGGTTTCAGCTGAAACCCTCTGGGGTCAGGGGGCTGGGGAGTGCTTCTCCAGTTTGAGGCGTGCTGGATCTCTGATGCTTTGCCATTGAATTACCTGTCCTTGTAGCCAGTTTGCTTCCACATCTTTGCAAGCAGGAGCATTTTCATGACCTCAGCTGACCTCCTGCAGCCATGATGGGCCTGAGGGCCCCGTTCAGGTCGATACTTTGTCCTTGAGGAATTCTCAGAGGTTCTGTTTTAACTGAACAAATACTGAAACACTTTTCCTCCTGAAGAAACCAGTGTGTTTGGAAGGGACCTGAGAGCTCATCCCACCCCACCCCACCTTCCACTATCCCAAGTTGCTCCAAGCCCCATCCAGCATGGCCTTGGTGTTCCATAGAAGTTGTTACATATTCTGGGCCCTTCCCAGATGGGGGAACTCTGGGCACCAGGCTGGTGGCTCACTTTGGATCTTCCCCTTGTCCCTGGGAAGTGCTGAAAGCCCCAGCACAGGAGCGTCGTGTCCCTCTGTGCTCTGCTCTCCCACCTTGGGTGTGTCCTCCCCGGGACCTCTGGCAGATCCAGCCCAGCTCTGAGTTCTCCCTCCTTGCTCTGGGAGTTAAGTCAGTCTGGAAGGTTGAGACTGACCCTGAAGGTTGAGATTTCTGGGAGTTCTCAGCCTTGTGGGAGAGATTTACTTGAGAAAACCCATTGTCACATTAAGCATCTTCTGCCAGAATCTCAAATGGTTTTTTTGCCTTTTCTGGGTGAATGCACCATGAATCCTCTCAAAAATGTCACAGTTAATGGTTCAGGATATGTCAGTATTTATTTTATACTGTCCAGATGCTTCACTAAAACGATTTTCAGGGAGAAAAATGGCTTGTTAAGGAGTAATAATTTATTAGGCTGTGACTTGGAGGGTTTTACAGGATTAATGTGTTGGTTTTTCAGGAACTAGTACAGGGCCTTCAGGAGCTCATTGCTGTAAAATTGCTTTAAGACTTTTCTTGAGGAAGTTTAAAAATGACTGAAACTCAGAATTACATCTTTGATATAATCTGGAAGTTCTTACCTTATCAGGTGCCATATCTACCCAGTAATGATGTGTTAGCCTGGATGTTAACAGGAATCACACTGGTGCAGAGCTCCTGGAGAGCTACTCTCTCCTGGCCTCAGGATGTGGGATAGATTTCCCTCTTTTCCCCTGGTGTATTGGTTTGATGCTTTTCCACTTCCATAACATCTGTTGGGTCTATAGACTGGATTTCGCCATCACAGGTGGTCCATATGTGAGAAATAAATCCTGTTCCTGCCCCAAAGAGCTTCCTGTGTTCAGGGAGGGAACACAAGAGCGCTCAGGGGGGAGTGATGGGAATTAAAGAGTTGTGAGACTTGGTAGGAACAGCAGGTTCAGTTCTCTGTGGAAGCCAGGTGGGGAACACCTACTGTGTGAATATTAGTAAATCCCAAGTCTTCTGACAGTCCTTTCTGATACAGTAACAGCATCCACTCATGTGATGGTCCCTGTGGCATCCATGTCACTGATACCCCAGGGAAATGCTCGTATTTCTTCTGCAGATAATTTTGATACCAGAAAAAAAAAGATCTTTAATAGTTGTC
Organism: Corvus cornix cornix; assembly: GCF_000738735.6. Taxonomy (NCBI): domain Eukaryota; kingdom Metazoa; phylum Chordata; class Aves; order Passeriformes; family Corvidae; genus Corvus; species Corvus cornix. Next base: position 508,452 of record NC_046333.1, on the reverse strand, counting down.
TGATCCCCATTTATTGTTCCATCACCACAATAGCCAGTATGGAAAGTCTTTGTGCCCAAAGCAGCGCTGTTTTCCCCAGCAGTCCGTGTGTATCCGCTGGTTTTGCCTTTTGCAGGCCCTGGAGATGTACAAGGACGACTGGAACAAGGTGTCGGAGCACGTGGGCAGCCGCACGCAGGACGAGTGCATCCTGCACTTCCTGCGGCTGCCCATCGAGGATCCCTACCTGGAGAACTCGGACGCCTCGCTGGGCCCCCTGGCCTACCAGCCCGTGCCCTTCAGCCAGTCGGGCAACCCCGTCATGAGCACCGTGGCCTTCCTGGCCTCCGTGGTGGATCCGCGCGTGGCCTCGGCCGCCGCCAAGGCCGCCCTCGGTACGGGACAGCCCCGGCCCTCACCCTGTGTCTGCCTGCCCCTCCTGCCAAAGGGGTTCTGAGCCCTTAGTGATGAGTAAGACACGGAAATTGGGGTACTGTTTATGTAGGAAAAGCTCTGCTGTTCCCAGGTTTGTGTTCTGCTTTCCTGAAATCCCCAGGTTGCAGCCAGGTTGCCCCAGTCAGGCACAGCTGGAATATCATGTGCAGTTCTGCCTGGGCTCCTCAGTACAAGGACAAGGAGCTGCTGGAGAGGATCCAGCAGGGGCCAGAGAGATGTTCAGGGCTTTGGAGCATCTCTGATGAGCAGAGACTGCAGGAGCTGGGCCTGGTCAGTCTGCACAAGGGAAGGCTCAGAGGGGATCCCATCAATCCACACAAATCTCCCCCAGGGCTGCCAGAGGATGGTCCCAGACTCTGCTCAGTGACAGGACAAGGAGCAGTGGCCACAAACCAAAACACAGCAAGTTCCAGCTCAGCAGGAGGAAGAGCCTCTTTCCATGGAGGAGGGGCAGAGCCCTGGAACAGCTGCCCAGGGGGGGCCTGGAGTCTCCCTCTCCAGAGGGATCCCAAACCCCCTGGACACGTTCCTGTGTCAGCTGCTCCAGGTGCCCCTGCCCAGGCAGGGGCTGGACTGGATGGGCTCCAGACCCTCCCAACCCAGGCACTCTGAAGTTGGAGTGGCTCCAAGAGGCCACTGAGTGCCTGGGAATGGTTGGTGTTCCCTTCTGCCCTCAGTGCTCCTGATGTGTTTGCACCTGGTGGATGGTGTTCCTCTGACCACTGTCACCAGTGCAGCTCTGGGTAAATTCAGCGTGAATCTTCCAGTTTTACCTGTGGGAAATTATCTGCCAGAGATCCTAGAATTCCCAGATTGGATTGAGTTGGAAGGGACCTTAAAGGGACCTCCTGTTCCACCTCCTGTTATGGGTAGGTGCGTCTTGCACTGGAGGGTTCAAGTCTCTAGTGAGCACTGGATGTGTCCACTTGATAAAATAGTTCCTTTCACATTTTTCCTTGTTCTTCCACATAAAACACAAATTTATATAATTGGAAGGAGACTCTTTACTGCCACATCTGAAAGACAAAATCAGCTACGTCATGTGACAGGAAGGAACTCAGATATTTGAGAATTCCCTTTGTCCCAGGGTTTACCTGCACACCGATCAGAGAAAACGTGACCTAATTTGCTGCAAAAGCCCCAGAATGCCACAGCTTCTGTGTCCTGTCCCACAGAGGAGTTTTCCCGGGTCAGAGAGGAGGTCCCCCTGGAGCTGGTGGAAGCCCACGTGAAGAAAGTGCAGGAAGCAGCACGAGCCTCTGGGAAGGTGGATCCCACCTACGGCCTGGAGAGCAGCTGCATCGCCGGCACCGGCCCCGACGAGCCCGAGAAGATGGGTGAGTGCTCCCTCCCCGGGGAGTGCTGCAGGTGGGGTTTCTTGGGGCGTTCTCTTCTGAGTCCTGATGAGCCCTAAGTCCACCTCCAGCAGGAGATGGAAGTTGTGGGTGTGGAGAAGGGGATGGGTCGTTCTGCTCACTGCAGGATTGACTTGGACACTGAACTAAGGAATTCAGGAGTGGCTTGAGTTTCAGGGGTTTGTTTTCCTGCTCTCACTGTGTGGAAATGCTGTTGCTTGGGATGCACAGAGTGGACTGACCAAAAATACCAGAGCAGGATATTCCATCAGCTGGGGTGTTGGAGCAGTTGGAGGATGCTGCCTTTGCAGGGTTAAGACAAAGCAAGCTGAGGGGTTTGGGCAGTGGGTTTTAAGGTCAGTCTGGCACTCTGAGTCTGTTGCTCACTGCGAAGGCAGCAGGAGAGGAATTTCTGATGAAGTGCTGGACTGGCACATGATAATCCAGTCCTGCTCTAGTTGTGCTGGAATTCTGCTGGGCATTACCTGTGCGTGTTAACAAGCTCTGGTTTCATTTCTGTCATGTTCAGCAAATATTCTGCTGTTAAGTCTCTTCTCTGAAACCCTGGCTGGTGCCAATTGGTTCCTCAATACTCTGGAGTGTCAAAGCAGCTCCCTGGGAAGTGAAGCCCTGTGTGGCCCCTCTCTGTGGGACCCTCATGGCTCTCCCCAGCAGGAGGATCAGACACTTTACTCTGTACCCACGGCTTCCTCAGACTTTGCTTTTCTCGTTTGGGTGCAGATCTACCATCTTGTCACTGTTGTTTTCCTCTCAGCACTGTTGGCTCCTTCTTTGTTCAGCTTATCACAAATGATTTTAGTGAATTTAGTGACTGGACGTGTAAAGGCACGTCTGGCTTTGGGTGAAGCTAAGCAGGATGTGATGGAGCTCGACCGGGAGGCTGCATTTGGGATGTGCTCCTGCATTTCATAGCTGACCTGCTGTCACCCCATCCAGAGACACGAGCAAGGTGCCAGATTGTGGGATGGGATCACAAGGGACTGTGTTTGGTGCTCCTCAGTTATCAACTGCTACCCATGGAAGACTGCTATTTATAGCATTAATGTCCACTGCACAACTACCCAGTAAATGAGATTTCAAAATGCCATTTAAATCACCAAGATAGTTTTTAAATAGAAAAGAAGCAAACAAACCACTCAGCCCTTCTGTCACATCTCTCAGTTTTGCACTCAGTGGGACAGACTTGCCATGAGCAGCTTGGTGCTTTGGGATGATGTGCACTTTGTGCTGGAAAGGGAAGAGAAACATCTGGAATATCTGCTGCTCCCTGTTCCTCAGAGCTGACAGCAGGCATCGAAGCTCTGCTGGAAGGACAAGGCTTTGGGGTTTATTTACAAGTGAACTATAGACCAAATCTCAGTGCTCCTCTGTCTGGGGCTGAGTTTAATTTCATAGTTGTTTTAAAATAAGGTCAGCTTAAGTTAAATTTTTCTTCCAGTCTTTGTTCCCCTTTCCCATATTTCATGGTACAGGTGTCACTGTGGGTTGTTAAGGACCTCACAGGATCATTGCAGTTGGAAAAGCCCTCCAAAGTCACAGAGTCCAAGCTGTGCCTGATGCCCGCCTTGTCGCCAGCCCAGAGCACTGAGTGCCACAGCCAGGCCTTCCCTGGACACTTCCAGGGCACTCCAAACCTCCCTGGGCAGCCCCTTCCAGTATTTAACAACCCTTTCCGTGAAGAAATTCCTCCTGATGGCCACCCTGAGCCTCCCCTGGCACGTCCTGAGGCCATTTCCCCCTGTCCTGAGCATGTCCCCGCATAACACATTTGCTGCTTCGAGTCTGCAGCCCCACCCTGGGAGTTTTCCCCATTGCCAGGTTGGCCCTTTCTGGCCCTTTCTCTGGGAGAACTTGGGCCCAGGTTGGAAGTGGGGACTCTGAAGTGCCCGTCAGTGGTGGGGGTCTCAGGGCAGGTGCCCACCCCACCATTGCGTCCTGAGGGAGCGGCGTGGGGAGCTCCAGGCCAGCCCTGCCCCGGCGCCGTTAATGCGATTTGTACTGGGCTGTGACTAATGGAGTAAATGAGGGCAGGAGCAGATGGTTCTCCCTGGGGGAGCTGCTCAGCCCGAGTGAACTGGGTCACTCAGCAATCTGTGGTGCCTCCCACCCCCCTGAGCTGGGCACGGGGACCCCGAGTGTCCATGGCAGAGAGGGTCCCGCGGGCTGTGGCCGTGCTCGGACGCCGGGGGGATTGTACCTCAGCGCAGCTGCACAGGCATCAAAACATCTGCTGGGGCTTCCAGATGGGAATTAAAGCTCACTGGCTGTTACATTGTCATAGAATCAAAGGATGCTGGGGTGGAAGGGGCTTTAAAGCCCATCCAGTGCCACCCCCTGCCATGGGCAGGGACACCTTCCTCTATCCCAGGTGAGCCCCATCCAACCTGGCCTGGGACACTTTAAGGGATGAGGCAGCCACAGCTTCTCTGGGCATTCTGTGCCAGGGCCTCCCCACCCTCACAGGGGACAATTCCTTCCCAATATCCCACCTAACCCTGCCCTCTTTCTCTTCAAAGCCATTCCCTGTGTCCTGTCCCTCAGGTAATGGAATCACAGAATGCTGGTTTTATATTTAAATGCAACTATGGATAAATAAAAGTATCAGCTTAGGGTTCCATACTAGAATTAAAGTTCATTAGTTGTTATATTTCAGAAACAAAATTATGTCAGAGCTCTATAATCATTTTAAAACTCTTTAATATCAGTAAATTATAGTCAATAGGGAATGTGAAAAGGGAAAATGACTGGAACAGATTGGAGGAGCTTAAGTTAATACCCAAGAATCTCCTCTTCTAAGTCTTCATTGTCAGTTTTTCTAAAAGCTGGTGGTAATTCCTTTTAAGTTGATAAAGTGAGGCTTCAGTGGAGTTACGAGGAGACTGAAGTGGTTCAGGTGCTGTGGTGAGTGTGGTGGACTCTGTCCTCTGCTTTCATAGAGTCATGGAAACGTTTGGGTTGGAAGGACCTTAAAGCCCGTCCAGTGCCACCCCTGCCATGGGCAGGGACACCTCCCACTGTCCCAGGCTGCTCCCAGCCCCAATGTCCAGCCTGGCCTTGGGCACTGCCAGGGATCCAGGGGCAGCCCAAGCTGCTCTGGGCACTCTGCTCTAAGGTTCTAAGACAGTTCCCCACAATAAATACTACGACCTTTCTTAGGTCCTGCCCCAGTGCAGGTTTTGGAACAGATCACTGGAGCTGCTCTGCAGCTGTGTCAGTGAAAATCACCTGAGGGGAGCAAAGGAGGATCCAGCTCTTCGGGTTGGGATTGAGCTCCAGAGAAGGGGAATATGCAGCACACCTGTGGTATTTAATGATTTCTAGGAAGTCTTTGTTAATGTCTTTCCAGAGGTGGTTAAGGACACTGATTCCTCGAGGCAGCCTCTGAAGGGGCTGTGTTGGAATTACTTGAGCATTTCAGGTCTGATTCCAACAAGTATTTCCACTGCCACCAGTCCTGGGGGCCTCAGGCTGGAGCTGCTCTGTGCCAGTGAGTGAGGGAATGGTGGTTTGATTTCCTGCATCCCTACACTGTAAAGGGCTCCAGTGGAGGGTTACATTCACCACTTTGTGGATGGCTTTGATTCACGCCCAAGCACACACACTGGAAAACCACACACAGGGAGGGCACATCCACACGGGAGTTATTTTAGTCATGTTTGGTGGGGAGATTCCCTCCTGCTCTCCAGGGCGAGAACTCTGAGGTGATGGAAACTTTCCTAAACCAAGGGATTGCACAGCACTTCCTCAGCTTTGGGCGTGTCCAGGTGCCTGGTGGCTGGGTCTGCACCACTGGGGGGTTGAGCCCTTCAGTCCTCTCCTGGTGAATTCGTGTGGCTCACACTGAAGCTGCTGCAGCTTTTCCAGCTCCCCCAGCAGCTTTTCCAGCTCCCTCAGCCTTCCCCATGGAGCCCCCCTGTTGCTGAGCCCCCAGGCTGTGTGAGGCAGGGGCAGAGGCAGCTCTGGTGGCTGTGCAGCCCTGATTTATTGTGGGAAATGTAAATGATGGTTTGGATAACAGCATCATTATCGTACCCAGAGCCAGGATATTTCCACAGCTACAGTGTATTTCCTCTCAATTAAATATTAATATTCCAGCCTGGCTGTGACAGGTTGTATGTTGCCTCAGTGAAAACAAAGGAGTCTGGGATGTCTGGAGGGCACCTTAAACTGTTTGCTGAGCTGAAACTGAGGCAGGTGACTCTGCTTTTGTTTGCAGAGCTTTGTTTGTTCCTCTCACGATGGCCGAGGTTCTGGACCTGCTGCTTCTGCATCTCTTTGGTAACGCAGGGAATTCTTAGCAGGGAGATGTTTCACAGGTTTCCTTGTTGACCTAAGTCCATTTGAGTTCTCTGTGAAGTCACTGGGCTTGGGCAGAGCTCAGCTCCAAGTTCTTTGTGTTAGAAAAAAGGCTCAGTGTTCTTGGAGATAATGTGCAAGACAGAACAGAATTCCACAGAAACAGAATACTGCTGATTCGGGGGCAAAGAGGGCCTTGGAGAGGTGATGATTCCTCATCTCCCAGTGGCTTTTCCCTCGTGAGAGGTGTCCTGTGGTGGCTCACAACCATCTGCCTCTTCCTGACCTAAGAAACATCCTTTCATTCAGGGAACAGGGGCAGGACAAGAGGGAACGGCCTCAGGCTGGGCCAGGGCAGGCTCAGGTTGGGCATCAGGAGGAATTTCTGCATGGAAAGGGCGCTCAGGCCTTGGCAGGGGCTGCCCAGGGAGGTTTGGAGTGCCCATCCCTGGAGGTGTCGGGGGAATTCCTGGACATGGCACTCAGGGCTCTGGGCTGGGGACAGGGTGGGCATCGGGCACAGGGTAGATTTGAGGTGTATTCCAGCTTTAATGAATCTGGGATTCTGTGATCCCACATCCTGCAAGGTGCAATACCAAACCTGCTGGAGAGAGTTCAAGAGTATCTTTGGTGCAGGGGAAAGGGATTTCAGGGGTTTTCTCCTTAGAGTCAGGGCTTCCCCCTTTGTCCCAGGGACACAGATCTCCAACTGATCGATTCCTCTGGGATGTATTTTCATTAAGCTCATTAGATCACACAGGAAAATCAGTACAGTTGTGTTTGTGTCTGTGCCAGGGGCCAGAGGCAATTCTGTCATGGCTGTGCAGAAGGTCAGGCATGTTTTGGGCTTTGTGTGAGCCTTTCATTCTGGAATTAGGGATTAAGTTTTACCAGACTCAGCTGTTTTGAGGTACTTCCTGAGGAATTCTTCGTGGAAAGGGTGTTAAATGTTAGAAGGGGCTGCCCAGGGAGGTGGTGGAGTCTGGAGGTGGCACTCAGTGCTCTGGGCTGGGGACAAGGTGGGCATCAGTGGTCTCAGAGGTTTTTTCCAGCCTCACTGATTCTGTGATACTTTGAGCAGTCTGTGATTTAGAACCAAAAACCTGCTTCCACCCAGGCAAACCATTTCCCCCCAAGACTAATAATGGATCATTTAATCTGTTGTCCCTTGCACGTGAGTTGTCCCACCCGTGGGAGCTGGGAGCTGCAGCCACCGCGCTGTCGCTGCGCGTCAGGGCTCTGCAGCTGATGCAGGAAAACACTTTCCAAAACCATTGACTACAACCTGTCTGAAGTTGTCAGCCTGGTTTTAACCTGACATTTATTGCTGCAGCCAGAACCAGAGAAGCGAGGTTAAATCAGGCTGTTTGCAATAATCTCAGTGTCCCATGTCCCTTTTCTTCCGAGGGTGTCCCTGGGAATGGGAAGGAGCACTTGGGTTTGGATGGTGTCCATCAATGTGTCCTGGCACAAGGGAGGATCTAAGGGCAGTTTGAGATGCTCTGCATGCTTTTCCTTGAGAAAATCCTCTCTAAAGAGTGAATGGGAAGCAGTTTGTCTTTCTGGGATGTCCTGTTTGTTTGGAACCCCTCCCTGACAGGAGGGGGCAGCCGGGGGGGTCGGGCTCTGCTCCCAGGGAACAGGGACAGGAGGAGAGGGAACGGCCTCAGGCTGGGCCAGGGCAGGCTCAGGTTGGACAGCAGCAGGAATTTCCCCATGGAAAGGGTGCTCAGGCCTTGGCAGGGGCTGCCCAGGGAGGTTTGGAGTGCCCAGCCCTGGAGGTGTCCAAGGAAGGGCTGGAGGTGGCACTCAGGGCTCTGGGCTGGGGACAAGGTGGGCATCAGGCACAGGGTGGACTCCATGGGCTGGGAGGGCTTTTCCAGCCTTTCATTCTGGGATCCAGTGAACTTCCTCCACAGCAGCAGCATCAGTCCCTCAACAGCTCCTGTGGTCCCTGGATTGGTCTCTTGCCCAGAGCAGCTGGGGCTGCCCCTGGATCCCTGGCAGTGTCCAAGGCCAGGCTGGACATTGGGGCTGGGAGCAGCCTGGGACAGTGGGAGGTGTCCCTGCCCATGATGATCCTGATGATCCTCCCCACCCAAGAATGTAAATTTGGGTATTTCTGTGCAGTACTTTTTTGGTTGAGCTCCACCAAGCTGGGCACACTCAGAGTGTTTTGCACTTTGTCTCCCCTTTTTTTTCTTAAAGGATTGAATTCAGTTTTCTTAAAGGATTGAATCCTTCCCTTTCCTGGGAGGGATGACACTTTTAAGACCAGTTTGGAACTCTGCTTCTAGGCTTGAAAGAGCTGTCTGACAAAATCTAATCGAGATTTTCCCTGTGACATTATTGGGTCACTAAATCCTAACTCCGAGATAAAACTTGTGAGGAAGAATGTCCCCAGTCTCCCTAAATTGAATTATGGTGGCAGATAGTTCAGATAAGTGGGTTTATCATCTTAAAATAGGCCATGAGGAAAACCATTACCCTTCAGTCAGACATTTTAGTTGGTTTTTCTTATATATGGAAGGGACTTGTGTAAAAACTTCTCTACAGAACTGTTGCTATTCAAGGAGGACACTTTGTACCTTGTTTTTCCTCAGTGTAGCACACAGGAATTAGCAGGCAAATGAGGATTACTGAAAATGAACCCCCAGCACCAGCTGATGTCTTCAGAAGCTTAGAGATGGATCAGGGCTTGTCACCAGCAGTTCTGCATCGCCCCAGTCCAGGATCTAAATAAGCTCCTTTAATGCCTCTGTACATTAAATTGTGAAATCCTGGGCCAGGACCACGAGGCTGTGCTTCCTCCCTGTCCCTCCTTGCAGAGCTGTGGATAAATCAGGATTTCTCGGTCTTCTGAGCAATCCAACAAAATATCAGGGATAGTAGCACATTATCCAGCACCTCCATGGTGTTTCCTTGGCTGGCTGTTATCCCCTGATCTCTGGAACCAGCTGTCATTATAGCAACATTTAAAACCAATGTTTCATAAAGCAATAAAGGAATGAGCCAAGGGCTGTGTCTGGAGCACAGGGATGCACTCCCAGCTCTTCCACCACTCCTGCCAGGAGGTGCATCCATCCAGCCCCTGGAACAGTGACTCTCTAATCATTATCTTTATTATTTCTTTTTCTTTCCTCATGTTGGTCTCGCTTTCACACCAGTTGGGCCTTGTCTGGTCTGGGTTAGGGCTGGAGGGAGATGGGGGTGCCCAAGGCCAGGTTGGACAGGGCAGGGCTTGTAGCAGCCTGGTCTGTGGGAGTTCAGTGCTGGGACTTTGTTGAAGCCACTGTTAGAGAGCAGCAGATTTTAGTTAAGCCCAAAATAGAGAGCGAGTGTGGTGAGTGGCTGTGGGGGCAATTCTGAAAACTTCCCTCTTTGTTTCTCAGATGGAGCTGAGGAAGAGAAGATGGAAACGGAGGCAGAGGGGCAGCAGGCAGAGAAGGTGAGTTTGGGTCCGCTGGCAGGAGGCTTCTGGCACTTAAATCCTGAGTTCCCAAGCTTTAGGGTGCCTGTAAGACAGGGGACAGTTGTGCTGCTTGTGTGTCCACAGTTTCCAGCCTCCACAGAGCTTCTTCTCGGTGACTGAGTCCTAAATCCCAGCAGTGAGGCATCAGCAGTTGTTCCTGGTCCTGGGGAGGAAAGGCTGGGCTGGGAGGAGCTGGGAGCTGGCTGATGCTGTGGGAATTGGGATTGGAGCTGCACAAGGAGCTGGCCCCGTGGGCTTTCCTGCCTGGGGGTGCCCTGAAGTGTCACCTTGCCCTGGGACAGTGGCTTTGGCAAACGCTTTCCAGCAAGGCTTCCAGGGCACGCAGGGCTTGGAGCACTCCCAGTACTCCACAGCCATTTGTGCCCCAGGTGCCTCCAGCTGAGCTGCTCAAGGAGAATCCTCCTCACAGGAATTCTGGGCTGGCTCTTGGGCATGGATGTGTTTGTGTCCTCCTGATGCTGGGGGTGATCCACCCTGCCCAGGAAGATCAGATATTTAGACACCAATTATTGTTATCCTTCAGCCTGTTGATAATGACCACAAGAACACATTTGTGGCTTTTTCATAACCTGCGTCCACAGACAGGTACCTCAAACTGCAGTGAGTGTTTCACACCTGAACTGGGATTAAACTGGGATCCTGGAATTGCAGGATAGCACTTCAATTACTGCTAAATTATTCTAATATTTAAATGATTACTATTTTATTTGTTTATATATTAATATAATGTTGTTTAATATGTATTTTCATAAAACTAATGTTTTAATTATATATTTATATGTAAATTTAATTTTAAAGCTATAATTAATTTCATGTGTAATTCCTGCTACATTCTTGATAAATAAATGGGGATGGTTGTTTCTGGAGTCTGCAGCAACAGGAAATATTTCTTGTTGCCTCCTTCACCACATGAGGAGTTCAGACTAACCTGGGGCTGATCAGTGCAGCCTTGGGGTTATTTCCCACTCTGTTTTCAGGTCGTTCTTCTGCCTCCCTGATATACAGGGGCATTTGGGAAGAGATAAGTGGGGAAGACTCACTCAGGACTTGGAAATCTGCATATTCCCAGCCATTCCATGATTCTGTGATCTCAGTTCAGGAGTTTTTGTACCCACAGAGTAACCCAGCTTGGCCTGGGTCACTGGACTTGGTCCAGTTTAGCATTTACTTTTACTCACATTTTGGCTTTGTTTGTCAGATTTGGCTGAAGCAGCAGCCACCCTTTAAAGTGTGATCTCTTCATTTATGGTAATTAATTAATTTGAAGGCCATGAATGAAGTTAACGGTGAATATCTTCTCTCCCTGCCATTCTCCAACCAATCTCATCCCCTTTAGGTGGAGAACAAAGCCGAGAGTGAAACTGAGGAAGGGGAGAAAGTCCCGGAAGGGGAAAACGAGCGGAGTGCGGAGAAGGAGCCGGAGAGCGAAGGGGCTGCGGAGCCCAAGACAGGTAACAGCTGCCAGCTGCTCCAGCACCTCCCCCAGAGTGCCTGGGACAGGCCCCAAACCCAGCTGGGAATGTTCCCCTGGCACCTCGGGCTGCTCCGTGTTCAGCAGAGCAGATTCCACTGTAACCTCCCTGCAGAGCTCAGGCACCAAATCCCTCCCTGAGCTTCCCAGCCCTGGGCATGGGGGAAGGAATTGCAGCACCAAAGTGCCTGTGGGTCGTAGAAATGGGTGGGGGTTTGCTCATATTCCACAACATTTGATCATTTTGGATGCAAAGAAGTGGAACTGCTGGAGGTGCTCAAGGTTGGACGGGGCTGGGAGCACCCTGGGCAGTGGGAGGTGTCCCTGCCCGTGGCAGGGGTGGGATGGGATGGGTTTTAAGGTCCCTTCCAACTCAAACCATTCTGGGATTCTCTGCTCACTTCTACCCTTGTTCAGTTTCCCTGGGAAGTGATGCAAAGCCTGAGGCTGAGGAGTAACAACACCTACATAAAACCTTGTTCTTTTTGACATTTCTCATGTGCCCCATAAAATCATGGAATGGTTTGGGTTGGAAGGGACTATAAGGGTCATCCAGTGCCACCCTGCCATGGGCAGGGACACCTCCACTGTCCCAGGCTGCTCCAAGCCCCAGTGTCCAACCTGGCCTTGGGCACTGCCAGGGATGGGAATGGATATATTGCTTTTTTCCTGCAACTTAGATTCAGGTTCTTAGCACCAGGTAGAATAAGGAGCATTTGGATTTGATGGAGTTGATTTGGAAATGATATGGGGAAGCTGATGGCAGGTGCTGAATTGAGAGGATGGGGATGAAAAGCATTTGAAGTTGCCCCATTTGTTGGATCAGGTCCCCTCAAACTGGGGTTCCCCTGTCAGCATTTGGATGGGGAGCAGTGCTGGAAGTCAGGAGGAGTTAATTAGTGCCTGCCTAATGAGTGTGGGGCCCTCCCATCCCGGGAATGCGTGTAACGGCCTGGGCTGGGAATGTCTTGCAGAGGAAAAGGAGGCAGAGGAGAACAAGGAGAACGTTGATGGCAGCAAAGACAAAGAGGCCGAGGCTGGGAAGAAGAAAGTGGAACACGAGATCTCGGAAGGAAATGTGGCCACAGCTGCAGCTGCTGCCCTGGCCTCTGCTGCCACCAAGGCCAAGGTTGGTGCTGCCCCAACACCCTGGGCTTGGCTTCCAAGGACAGCAGAGCTGTGCCTGAAGTGCTCCTTGGTCCCAGAGCTGTGGAGTTCACACTCTGATCCCTGACACCTTGTGGGAGCACAGGTGCTGCCTTAATTTCTCCTGCCTGGGCCCCTGAGTGAGATAACGAACAGTTGTAATTAAGCAGCTCCTTGGGTGATTATGGACTCGATGAACATCCCTGAGGAGCAGCCCAAAATGTGTGTGATTGCTTGGCAAGGCTTTTTTCTGCTGGGAGGTCTGGCTGTGGTGCTGAGGGTGCAGGTCTGGGGCACAAACCCTTCGATGGCCTCTGCTGCTGCCCCAGGGCTGCACACAAACCCCTGAGCTCTGTGTGGAGCAGACACAGAGGGATGTTCTGTCCTGGCACTACAGCTTCCACAGACACCTTAATGATTCTGTGTTTTGTTAAGAGCTCTGTTAAAAGCACGTTGGTGTCTTCCCTTGACTCCTGTTTGTGTGTGGTCTCTAATGAGCTGTGTTGAATCAGCTTTTCTTTACCCTGTAATTACTAATTGCACGTTGTCTTGCCTTTCCTTCTTGCAGGAACCACACTGCTTTCATTGCTTTTAGAGTATCTTTTTCAAGTCTGTTTTCTCTTTACAAATTTCTCTGGATTCAAGTTCTAATTTGGGTTTTTAAATCACTCTTGGATTCAGTGCCACGTTCCACGTCCACCTGCTTTACAGAAACCAAGAGCGAAGCATGGGTGGTGTTTATTCCTGATGGATTTCCACGGATAGAACGAGCTGTTGTGTGTTCTGTTGACTTTTCCACTCTGATCTTTGACTCGTTAACTTTAGACTCTTTCCCCAGCTGCATCCCCCAGAGTGAGGATGGTGGGTGATGTCATGTGCAGTCCCTCCTTTTGAACCCAGGAGATGGAGGATATTTTCGTTCTTACCTTTCAAACCAGGTTGTAAAATCCCACAAGGCAGAAAACTCCTTGTCCATTAAAATCCCAAACTGCAGGCAAAGCTGAGGTTCAGTATTTTGGTGAAGTGAAGCAGAGTCCAAAGTGGTTCCCTTGTGCATCACTTTGAACCTGAGGGTGACTCTCAGTTCATCAGACTCACAGATCTCCTCAGCCCAGCTGGAAAAACCTGTGCTGCATGAGGAGCCGTGAGATTTAATCTGTGCTTTATGGAAGGCCACTTGCTCCAAATGAAGATGAGCTGCTGCTCCCTTCCTCTGGAGACAACGAGCTGGAGGGAGCAGGGACCTGGCTGATGGCACTTTCCATTATGGCAGTAACAATGTTCTGGAAGAGCTTCAGCTTTCCATTATTGGGAATAATGTATTGTAATTAGGAGGCTGACGCTTCAGAGTAGAATTCAAGTTCAACAGGGATTTCTCTTCCCACTCACTTAAAAAGCCAGACAGTATTAGAGCTTTGGGTGGTCTGTGTCTTGTCTGAGGGAGTAATTAAACTCTTCATCATGAGCTCTAGGCCTGGTCATGTGGAAAGCTGTTTTCCTTAGGATTTGATATCAGAGGAATATTGCAGTTGGATTCTGAGGAAAGACAGGGGTTAAACACAAGTGATTGAAATGGGGTTTCATTTGTTTTGGGGCCTTTTTTCTTGGTTTTTTTCTTTTGGGATCAGTAGCTTCACCAAGAAATTGTGAGTTGTGCTCTTTGAGAAATGGTGAACATGAATGTTCAGGGTGAGACTCTGTATTTCGTAGAGAGCAACAGTTAAAATGTGTTTTTACGGGTTCTGGTTTCTGAACAAACACCATCAGAATTTAACTCCCTTCTGCTCATTTTCCTCCCAATGGAAAGCCAGTGTGAGCTGGTTTTTTCCTTTCTGTGCAGAAGTATCCCTGCTGGATCCTGTCCTGTGCTGCTCCTGCTCTGCTCCAGCTGGGACTGAGCTGCAGAACTTCTGCTCTTCATCCACCACTTCCCCTTCCCAAAACAACTGTTCTGGTCCCAGTTTGACCTCCTGCCAGACAGACCTCCCTGAATTCCTGCTGGGAGTTGGCTGGGACTGAAGAGATCATTCCTAGAAGGATCACTGCTGATCCCAGTGATGCAGTGGGGCTCCAGGAGAGCTGGAGAGGGACTTGGGATGGAGGGACAGGACCCAGGGAATGGCTTTCCTCTGCCAGAGGGCAGGGCTGGATGGGATAGTGGGAAAGAATGGGCTGTAAGGGTGGGGAGGCCCTGGCACAGAGTGCCCAGAGCAGCTGTGGCTGCCCCTGGATCCCTGGCAGTGTCCAAGGCCAGGCTGGACATTGGGGCTTGGAGCAGCCTGGGACAGTGGCAGGGCTGGCACTGGATGATCCTTAAGGTCTCTTCCCACCCAAACCATTCATGCATTCCGTGATTATTTTTTATAGAACCATTTAGGCTGGAAAAGCCCTTTAGGATCACTTGCTCATTTGTGACTCAAGGCTGGTGCAGTGATGGGTTTATCAGGCATTTCAAATTACCACTGAATTTGTGTTCCTGGTTTTCCTCAGCTGCAGCTGTAGGGATTTGTCCCTTGTCCACGGAAAGCTCAGGTAATGTCAGGCTGGGGAACAGCCTCTTTGAGTCTCTCTAGGAAAAACTTCAGGGATAATTTCCTTTCTAAGGTGTATTTTGAGACCTGTCCTTTACCTAATCATGTGCTTTGATTTGCTGTTAATCCCATTTCATTATTAAAATTGCACGTGTGACACAGAGTGAAGTGTTTGGTAGAAGACTCTGTATCACCAGGTGCTTCCCTCACTCTGAATTTTCACACAAACAAGTTTAGTTTACTAAACAGTGTTACTTGACATGAAATTCCCTGTTCTGTCAGCATTGTTTCATTATTTTGTGTGCAGCACTTTGGTCAGTTTTGGAACAGCTGATGGAATTTCAGGCGGATGTGGTGTTGGATGAGGTTGGAGTCACTCTGCTTCTCTCAGACCTGATTTAAAATTTACTTTAGAGCCAGGAGTGCATTTACCCACATTTACTGAACCCTCCTTCACTGCTGGTGGGTCAGGGAGGTGAATGCTGTCAAATGGCACAGTATCACATGGGTTTGAGAAATTCTGATTATAATCAGGGTTTTACAAGGAGGTTTTTAATGGTGCTTTCCTCCAGCTTGGTGTTTGTCCCAGTTCTGAGGCAGTTTGGGGCCCAGCTCCCTCGGTCAGGGTCTGTTTGCAGCTGGGGCTGGATGAGCCTCCTGCTTTTCCTTTTTTCCTTCTTCCCCTCAGGCCTCACCTTTCCCTTCTGACAGCCCAGCCCTCCTTGCCCCCAGGCCTTGGATGTGTCAGGAAGGCTTGGACACGGTGGGAACGTGTGTGCCTGTGAGCACAGAGCCCCCAGGCAGGACACTGCGGGTGCCTTCTCAGGGCGTTCTCGTTCTGAGCAGCAGGTTTTTATAAAAACGACTAAAAGCATCATGACCACACTTGTCACACTCTGAGGGTGTGAAACACTTCCCTGGCTGTCTCATGTATCAAATATATATATACACAGAGCCCTGGTGTTATTTATGTGTGTGTATAAATGGGATGAAGCTAAAGCCTTATAAAGAATCCACGTGCGCTTTACTTGAGCAAAAACTATTTTAATGGCAAAGACATGGCAGTGCCATCTACCTGCTTGGGGGTCATTCTGGGTCACAGCCTCTCGTGTGTGTCCTGCTGGGAGCCTTTTGGGTGACCCACAGCTGACTCCACTGAACCGACCCTTCTCCCTCATTTGCATTCCCACTGGAAGTGCTCCCTGTGCCCAGTGCTGGGAAGGCTCCGAGGCAGAGCTGGATTGCTCTGAGCATCCTCCACAGCTCCTGTAGGAAACCTTCACACCTATTTATTTGATTAAAAGCCTCATAATCTTCCAAGGGCCTCTGGTTCCCAGCATAAGATTTATAGTCTAATTCCCTGTTTTCTGTCCAGAAGCGGAGCAGGGTGGCTGAAGCTAGATGATTCCCTCCCTCCCAGCCCCTTATTGTGCCCAGCTTCCCAGAACAACCCCTGTGTTTCATCCCCAGCACCTGGCGGCCGTGGAGGAGAGGAAGATCAAGTCCCTGGTGGCCCTTTTGGTGGAAACTCAGATGAAGAAGCTGGAGATAAAACTTCGCCACTTTGAGGAGCTGGAAACCATCATGGACCGGGAGAAAGAGGCAGTAAGTGGGAATTTGGGATTACATCTGTCACTGCAAAGATCTGTGTGCGCCAACGTGGAAAACCAGCAGCTCCTCTCCTCTCCTTTATTTCCTTCTCCTTCAGCTGGAATCCATGATTCCCTCCCACAGTGGCTTTTGAGCCCTTTCCTCCTTCATCCAGTGTTTTGACTATTCCATAAGCAGCACACTGGGGGTGTCCTGGGTTTGCTTCCTCATCCTCATTCCAAGCAGGAACGTGGAATTGAGCCTTTAGGTGGCCTTTTCACATGGATTATATCTGACCTAAGAACAGCTTTTCCCTGGAGGAGTGAAATGGGTGGAACCCTTCCTTCCCTAGGAGGGGAACCAGCCCTGTCTGCCTTTCCCCCGACCCAGGGGAAGAGTCAGTTCCAAGGAGATGGTTCAGGTTTTTGGGGGCATTCTGAGCAGCTCGTGGGAAAGCCCTGGAAGTGGGGTGTGGAGGTGGAAGGGGAATGCTCAGGTGTGACAGCCTCATTTGTGGTGGTGGTGCTGATGATGGGTTTGCCTGAGCCGGGAAGGCAGCAGCAGCTTCAGGAGAGGGGAGGTCAGAGGAGGAGTGAGGTCAGGACATGGAGAGGTGCTGCCTGGGCCTGGATTACTCAGGAATTACGAGGAGTTGTGTCACACACAGTGCCAGAGGCTTTGGAGAAGTGCTTCCTCTCTGGCTGCTCGAAAGATGACTCAAAATCTCATTTTTATCAGAATGGCCATTTTTAAATGTATTTTTTCTTAGCTGCCTCATTGTTGTGGGTAGATAGTTACTCCAAATGGGTTGAAGATGTTGATTCATCATTCCAGGGATTTCCGCATTTGCCCTTCTGTGTGAAGGCAATGGAATTATCCCCATTTGGCATCCATGGAATCATAGCCCAGGCTGGGAAGGGCATTGGGTCCAACTCTGCTGCTCACAGAACCTCAAACTAAACCATGTGAGCAAGAGCATCATGCAGACATTCCCTGAACTGTGCCAGGCCTGATGCCGTGGCCGCATCCCTGGGGAGCCTGGCCACCCTGTCCATGGAGAACCTCTTTTCCAGTGCAAAGCTCCCCCTAATCACACTGATGGAGTTTGACAAGATGTGGACTTCTCTTGGAGCAGGATGTCAGCAGGAATTTCTGGATTGCTCCACATCCTCTACCGTTTCAGTCTGTATTTGATTGGCAGCTCAGGAAATGGACCTAACTCTTTTGGAAAGGTTCCCTGCAGATTCTTTCTTTGGGGGATATATTCCATTAGTGACAGGGAGGGGTTTTTTCCTCCCTTTTGAGGCATATGACATTTCCCTTTTTAAAAATGTGCATACAGATTTTCCCCTTGGCTTCCTGGTGGTTAAATTCGGTCTTTTCACCTGTCATTGTGGATATTTAGTGGAATAATTAAAGCAGAAAAAGCTCCTTGTTGCCATTGCACACTGTGCCTGTCGCTCCTGCTGCCCTGGCTTCTCCTTGCAGGGAAGGAGCAGGGATTGTGAGTGTTGACAGGAGTCAGTGCTGCAGACTGGAGGGTGTTACATTTCAGGCAAAGCACATTTATTTGTGTTTGAGCTGAGCAGTGTCAGCGCTGCCAGTGCTGAGTGTGGCAAACCAGGGGCCTGTTGGTGGAGCTTTGCCAACCCAGAATTTCTAATGGCACCTGAAGCTTTGCTGGTTCTGTTCAGGGAGGAATCCCTGAGGCTGGAAAAGCCCTCCCAGTCCATGGAGTCCAGCCTGTGCTCAATGCCCCCCTTGTCCCCAGCCCAGAGCACCCAGTGCCACCCCCAGGCCTTCCTGGGACTCCTCCAGGGATAGGGACTCCAAACCTCCCTGGGCAGCCCCTGCCAAGGCCTGAGCACCCTTTCCATGGGGAAATTCCTGCTGAAAGGAAGTTCTGTGCTGGAGATGAAGCTGTAGCACAGTGATGTGTTGTATTAGGGAACATTAAATGCTTGTAGTTGCCCCTCCTGGTGCATCGCTTTTACAACAGTACAGAAGTGGTTGTTGAATATTGGGGGATTGTCAGGTGTAACACCCAGAACCACCTCCCTGAATCCCAGCTGATTTCCTGAGCAGGGTTCTGTAGGGAGACGCTGTGGGAGAGGGTCCAGCAGGGGCCAGAGAGATGTTCAGGGCTTTGGAGCATCTCTGATGAGCAGAGACTGCAGGAGCTGGGCCTGGTCAGTCTGCACAAGGGAAGCTCAGAGGGGATCCCATCAATCCACACAAATCTCCCCCAGGGCTGCCAGAGGATGGTCCCAGACTCTGCTCAGTGACAGGACAAGGAGCAGTGGCCACAAACCAAAACACAGCAAGTTCCAGCTCAGCAGGAGGAAGAGCCTCTTTCCATGGAGGAGGGGCAGAGCCCTGGAACAGCTGCCCAGGGGGCCTGGAGTCTCCCTCTCCAGAGGGATCCCAAACCCCCTGGACACGTTCCTGTGTCACCTGCTCCAGGTGCCCCTGCCCAGGCAGGGGCTGGACTGGATGGGCTCCAGACCCTCCCAACGCAGGCACTCTGGGATTCTGGGGCAGGTGACAGGAGCTGGCCTTGGTGAAGGTTCTCAGCCTCTCTCCTGCCTCATTCCAGCTGCAGGAATGACTGAGACTGGGGAGCAGCTGTAAGTTACTGATGGAGTTCCCACTGGAAAATGTGTTGCTGCAGTTGTTTTAATGCCAGTCCAGGTGTACAGCCAGGGGTTGTGTCTGAGGTGGTGACAGAGCCTGGTACAGAACCAGGGGTTTGGGCTCTGTACTAGAGCCCAAGCTTAAACTTGGCTCAGCTTTACACCAGCTCATGTTATAACTTGTCTTTCTGTGCCTTTTTATCCCCTGTCCAACTGTCTGTCCTCATCCCAAGCATAGGGATTGTATAGAGGGGAAGTTTCCCCTGGCTTTCCATACTCAAATGTGAATTTTCAGGCACTGGC
The DNA here is from genome assembly GCF_000738735.6 of Corvus cornix cornix. NCBI lineage: Eukaryota > Metazoa > Chordata > Aves > Passeriformes > Corvidae > Corvus > Corvus cornix. Next base: position 489,178 of record NC_046333.1, on the reverse strand, counting down.
TGCTGTTTGGGCATCCTTGTAAGGACTCTTTTAAACTGTAGCGGGATGGGGTGCCCGAAGAGAGCAATGCGGGCCACAAAAGGGTCTCAAAGGAATAAAAAAGTGTTGCCTGAGCCTTTGTTTGGGGTCATTTGCAGGAGTTCCTCTCCCAGCTGTCTGCCACCTCGGGAATGTTTCCCCACACGCCCCATTTCCCCGGTGGGGTGGATTGATCGGGTGCTTCCCTCAGCGTATCAGCGTGTCCGAGGAGAAAGGAGCCAGGGCAGCATGAATAATGCCATTGTGGGCCTGCAGCAGCCGCTCCACCCCGGCCAGGATCATGTTTAATTCATGAGCTCGGCCCTTCTGGGGCTGCTGAATGGCTGCTCTGTGGAGCTCCCTTCCCGCTCCCCATCCCTGCCTTGTCAGCAGCCAGGCTGCCAACACCGAGTACTGAGGGAGCTTTGGGATTTTTGGAGAACTCGTGCTAGGTGAGAGTCTCCTTGGCAACCTGCTTTTCAGCTGAATTACAGTCTCTACCTTAAAACACTCATTGAATATTTGTAAGTGAGTCACGCGACCCCGGGTCTGGTTGTCCAAGAGTTATAATGTGGGAATGTGTCAGTATTCCTTAAATAAGTCAAATTCCACTTCCTTCACCAGGACACTGATCCATCAAACAAATGCCCGATTGTAGGGAATGCTTCCTGTAGCTTTTTTGTCTTTTCATGGAATTCCAGACTGGTTTGGGTTGGAAGGTTCTTCAGGATCATCCAGTTCCACCCAGGGCAGGAGCACCTTCCCTAGGCCAGGTTGCTCAGGTCTCACTCTCTACACGATTTCATAATTAATCAAAGTAGCCTATTTGATGTTAATTGGCCTAGGTTTTTTACATAAAGCTCTTAATAGTGCAAACGACTGGTGTCTGGCTGCTGTGGCATCCAATTCCTGCACTCAGAGGATGGAGAAGGCTCCTGCCTGTGATCCCCAAGCTCCTGCAGCTGCACACATGTTCTGCTTTGGGCTTGCCTAGAAAACTCCTTGAGTTTCCTGTTCTCCCTCATTCCAGCATGCAGAACATGGAGAGAGAAAGCCCCGGTTTCTTCCAGAGCTGCATTAGGGCTGAGTTCTCAGTGCAGAGCTCTGTGAGTAACGAGCTGTGTTGCTGAGAGGTTTTGGGACAGAACAAGGTGAGTCCCTGTGTTCCAGCTGGAAGAAGCTCTGGAGACTTTCCCAGAACCTGCTGCAAACATCCACAGGACAGGTGTTCGATTTGGGTTTGGTGGGGTTGGAATGAGAGGCTCCTTCCAGCCCAGCCCCCGTCTGGTTGGTAGGAACACGTTTGAAATGCATCCTTCCTAACTTGCCTGTGCCTTCTGTCCCCTTCTGGCACAGCTGGAGCAGCAGAGGCAGCAGCTGCTGACCGAGAGGCAGAACTTCCACATGGAGCAGCTCAAGTACGCCGAGCTAAGGGCTCGCCAGCAAATGGAGCAGCAGCACAGCCAGAACCCCCAGCAGCCCCACCAGCACCCCAGCGGGCCTGGCATGAACCCCCTGGGGGCACCAGCACACCCAGGGCTGCTGCCCCACCAGCAGCCCCCGCCCTACCCCATGATGCACCACCAGATGCCACCTCCTCACCCACCTCAGCCAGGTAAGAGCTGGGAGCAGGGAATTCCTGCTGTGAATCCCTGTAGGAGTGAGCCCAGAGGGAGAGGAGCTGCCAGGAGAGGCTGCCCGAGGGGTGTTGGCTGGTCTGGGTTACTGGTTTGTAATGGTGCCACTGTCAGACACGGCTGGCTGGAAGGATGAGCTTTGCTTGTTCTGCAGGTTCATTTTGGAGCTTTTACCCCATTCTGGATGTGTGGATGGAGTTTGAGGAGGTGGTGTCTTATGGAGGGTGTGAACCCCAAAAGTTGGGAATGAGGGAGGGCCAGGCTCCCCCCAGCAGCACCAGGGTGGGAGGCAGTGGGCACAAACATGAGAAATTCCTTCCAGCCACAGGAAAACACCTTTTTTTTTCCCTGGGAGGTTCATCAGCCCCAGAGCAGATTGTCCAGCAGGGCTGGGAGTCCCCTGTCTGGGACAGTCAGGCTCTAAAGTCAAGTGAAATGTGAAGCTACCCCAAGCACTTCCAGATGTTTTTAGGTTATTTGTATTTCTCTAGACTTGTTTTGGTGATCTGAGCAGATGCTCCTTCAAAAACAATCATTCCTCAAATTCTCCAGTTCATGGCACGGAAGTTAAGAGACTGGGACAAGCAGCAGAAGCTCCTTAAGGAACTTCCTTTGGCAGGAGACCTGACTGTGAGAGGTTGCTGTGTCCTGCCTGGATGTGTTTGATGCCAGGGGAGGGTCACAGGACCGTGTTGGTCAGAGGGGTCACCTGGAAGTGTCCAGTGCAGCCCGTCCTGCTGGTAGGGGACTTGTCCTGCTGAGGGTTGGGTATCTCCAAGGGGGGAGATACTCCTGATTCCAGAGGGTGGGATGATCAGGTGCTGATGTGAATTGGCAGCTTTTACTTGCTAAAGGTTGTTGAAATGGTAATTTAAAATTGAATAATGGTGTCTGACACATGGGAATCTGGTTGTGGGACTGGACACAGCCGAGGAGCTTGACCAAAACCTGCTCCAGAAGAAGACCTGATCAGTTATTAGCCAAAAGTATTTTGGAAGATTTTTCATAGGCAGCTGCTGAAGAAGCTGGAAAGTTTGAGTGTCATAATCCAGATAGAACGTGGCAACAGGAAGCTGCAGGAACTTGAGTTTTCCTCTTGAGACAAAAAGCATTTGATTTGGGAAGGAGCAGAAGGGCACAGGAGACAGCAGGATTTGCAGGTGACCAGGAAAATGGGCACTAATCCAACTGGATCTGCAGAGTGATCAAAGTGGATTCCTTCAGCAGGGGCAGAGGACTGGTGACTGGGCAGGAAGGGAAGACTTGTCTGGTGAGGCTCAGGCTCACTCCGTTTTTAAGGCTCAGGGAGTTCCTGGGTTCGCTGTGGACAAAAATCCGTGGGAGCTGGTTTGGTTTTTGCTGGAATTGGATTGTGAGTGTGATAAAACATGGTCTAGCTTTAGACTCAGATTTAACATGCTGGCTCAGTGTGTCTGTTGTGGGGTGTGGACAGCTCAGGGCTGCTCACGTGGCTGTGAAGGAATAACCTGGAAAGGGAAAACTGGCAAATGGGGAACGGAGTAAAGGAGGCAATCCTGGCACATCCATACACAGCTCTCCTTCCATGCTGCTGTGGGGACTGGGACAAGATTAAAGCATTGTTGTGTTTATTCTCTGGGGAGCTGATAACTCCTGCTTTCTGATGTGCTCCCATCCTTGGCTCACACAGCCCCGTGTTACTCCAGCCCCTCGCAGCCACCCAGGCTCTGCATTCCCAGGGGTCCCTCCCGGAGCAGGAACAGGGAATGTGGCTCTGTTAATTAGTCAGAACATCTCTCTTTCAGGTTTGATTAAAGCTGGTCGATAGATTGACTTTTCCAGCAGCACCTCCCCTGGCTGAGGGCAGCAGAGCCCTGGCTAAGGCTCAGCACTCCTGACTCCCACAGCAGCATCCAGAGCTGTCCCATTCCACACGCCCCCAGCACCGGGATGTGCCCTCACCTCCTCTGACAGTTCTCTGGTTTGATGCTTCTGTGAAGGGAAGAGTTGGAGGCCTGCTCAGAGTTTGGAGCAAACCGCTCTGTGTCTCCAGCCACAGCCCAGCTGATCTTTCCTGGAAAGCAGAAGGGGCTCGTTTCCTTGAGTTCTTCAGTGGCAGTTTGTTAGGAGTGCCTGGGAAGGCCACAGGTGCCAAAGCTCCTTGGCTGCACAGCAGAGTTATTCTGACTTGAGGGCATGGAGAGAAAATGGCAAACTGGTGAACTTCACCTTGCTCACCCTACACCTGTGAGTTCCCTCACTGGGTCTGCCCCTGAGTCTCCTGCAGCCTAGGGGGAGATCCCAAATTTTGGTGAGTGAGGAGATTATGGAGTCCTGGAATGGTTTGGGTTGGACCTCGATAATCACCCAGTGCCACCTCCTGCCATGGCAGGGACACCTTCCACTGTCCCAGGCTGCTCCAAGCCCCAATGTCCAGCCTGGCCTTGGGCACTGCCTGAGATGGGGAGAAGAAACTCCCAAACCCCTGAGAGTGATCCAGGAGCACCATGGGGCAGCTGGGCTGGCAGTACCTGCACAGTTCCTGCTCAGCTGGCTGGGTGTCACTCCAGCCCTTACCTCGGTGCTCTCTGGTGGTTTCAGACAGGTTCTGACCTCAATAGCAGCTGGAAGTGCAGCCGTGGGCTCAGCAGACCGTGAACAGAACCAAGGTCGGTTCCTTGGAGTGATTGACGAGAGCTGAAGGGGTGGTGGGAAGCAAAGGGAGGAAAGGATCTGAGATGGCATTTGGAGAGGGAAGAGAGGAAGATAAATTCCTGCTCACGGCTCGTCTGGACTCGGGGGCAGAAACAGTTAAGTCAATCTCTTAACTAAAAGTGAGGCTTTTCCCAGAAATGTGGTTTTTAGCTCAGATGTCAGTCTGGACATGGTGGTGGAGAACATCTCCAGTGGAGGGTTGGGCTGGAGCCATCTGGAGAACATCTCCAGCTGAGGGTCACCCATTTCTCCTTGGCAGGACCATGTCTGGCTCTGCTGGACCGTAGATTCATCTTCCCTGAGCTTATTTTGTTCTCCCCTTTGCCCTGGAATGAAAACTTTTAGAATAGGGGGAAAAAATTGGATTCCAGTTTCACTGTGAAAAGCTGCACCTTGTCATTATAACGGGAAATAAAATTTCCAGTTTCTTCCCATGGCACTTCATTGATTTCTGTTTAAGCTCTGGGCTGGTGATCAGTGGGATGAGAACTCCTGGTTCTGGTGATACTCGTGGTGTGGACTACAGGAAACTTCTGGAAATTCTTGGAGGAAGAGAGATAGCTGGGATTAGTAGCTGTCATTATTAACTCTTCCTTCGGGTGGAATTTTCACCTGGTAAATCATCTCTGACCTAAGGCAGAAATGGAATGAGGAGGGCAGGATACACTTCCCACCACAGCTGGATGAGCAACTTAATAACCTTTCCCTGATATATTTTGCCCCATTTTCTGTCAATGGTTGAAATACTCAAAAAAAATACTTTGTCAGGAATTTTGAGCTTGTGGTTTTTCAGCTGCTGAGCATTTCATTATTTGTAGGTTTAAATTAAGTTCCTGGATGCTATTTGCTTCCTTATTGGGCTGGTGACTATTCCAGGGGGTTTTTTTTTGGGTACAGATAAAGATTTTGAGTTCACTTGCTTTAGGTAAATACTCCCTAACAGCTGTCAGTGCTTCCTGTTTCTCCATCAGATGTACAGAGTTTGCTGGGGAGGTGCAGGGAGCAGTGGGATGAAAGGAAATCCAAGTCATGGGGTGGTGCATGGGGTTGGAGCTGATCCACAGCATTGTAACCTGGGGGTAATTTGGGGTTGAAGGTGTGAGGGAGGTCGGTGGCACAGGAACACTGGCACCACGTTGGGCTCTCTGCAGTTTGGCTGTTTAAAAACCTGCCCCAGGCAAGAGGCAGCGGCTCCTGGGGCTGAGCGCTCCCGGGGATGTTTGGTGCAGGATCCTTTCCTCTGGGAGGGTGACAGCAGCAGCTTCCCCACGAGGTATTCCCAGAGTCTCCTACGTGCTTCCCGGGAGGCACGGAATGGTGATCCCGGCGCGGGGCCCAGGCACGGCTCCGGCCCTGGAGGTGCCCGAGCGCGGCACTCGGAGGGAGGGCCAGAAATGCTGGATGCCAGTGAAGTGGAAATTCTGCCTCTTCTTCCCGGAGACACGAGGCCAAACGAGTTACTGTGGTTAATTATTCACAGTGCTTGGCTGGGGGGGCAGCGGGAGGGAGGGTGGAGGGAAGGATGGATCTGCTGTTGGAATATCCCTGCCCATGGCAGGGGTTGAATGAGCTGAGCTTTAGGGTTCCTTCCAACCCAAACCATTCCAGGATTCCCAGAGCCTGTGAAACCCATTCCCAGTGGGAAGGAGCACACCTTGGAATGCCAGCCAGCATTCCCTGGAGGTGTTCTCTGCCTCTTCCATGTCAGGGCTGGGAAACAACTCCTCAGTAGCAGGAGAGCAGGCTGTCAGCCAGGCTCATCCCCACAGAGCTGCTCCGTGCCCTCCGGAATCCCGCCCGCCAAAGGCCCCTCCTGCACGGAGCACTGGCTGTGTCCACAGGTTTTCCCTGCAAAGGCTGGACAGGGAGAGGTGCTGGAGCATTTGGATCAGCTCCAAGCCTCGTGCATCAAAACAAAACCCCTCTGGCTGCTTATCAGCCCAGTGCTCCTCAAGTGCTGATTTAATAGAGGCAGAGGCTTTTTAATGGAGATAAATACCTTGGAGAGCCTCTAAAGGCGTTCCTCCCAATTCCCTGGAGTGTGAGGCTGCGTTGGTAACAGGGGAGGGTGCTGGAGAAGGTGCCCAGCCCCTCCCTGTGAGGGGTTTTCATTCTGGTAAATCTCGATGTGTTGAACCTTTGGACTGGACCTTTTCCCACAGCTGCTGTTCCTCGGCTCTCCCCCCTATGTAGGTCACACTTCCACATTTTCTGCTTGAGCCGCTGTCTTGGAGCGCTTTCTCTTGGAAAAAAACATCTGTGTAGGAGCAGGGCTTTGGTTCTGCCATGGTGGCAGCAGTGATTTCCCTTGGTTAATCCCACTCTGGATGGGTTCAGTACTTGGGTACTCTCAGCTTGGGTGTTTTGGAGCTGGGATGGGATGGGATTGTTCCTCTGCCAGCTCCCTAAGCTCATTTTGAGGTAAAATTGTTGCATCCCGTGTCAGGAAGGGAAAAAATGGGCAGCCAAACCCCCACACAGAGGAGCTTCTCAGCTTACGGACAACTCCAGCAAACCAGCAGTGCTGCTTGGTTTTAAACCTCCAAGGTTTAACAGGGAAAACAGCTTGGGACAATCCATGGTCCAGGAAGGAGGGAGCTTCCCAGTGAGCATTGCTGGGAGGTTGGGAGTTGTAGAATCCCATGGTATGGATGGGAAGGGACCCTAAGGACCATCCAGTGCCACCCCTGCCGTGGGCAGGGACACCTCCCACTGTCCCAGGCTGCTCCCAGCCCCAATGTCCAGCCTGGCCTTGGGCACTGCCAGGGATCCAGGGGCACACTTTGCATTTATGAAGAAATGACATTTTAGAAAGTAGATTTAATTTCTGTTCAGAGGTGATTTTAGCACAACTGGGGTTGATTTGCATATCAAAACATCCTTGAAGCTGCATGTCCCTGTGGGTTTGACAGCCTTTTCCTGAAGGAATTCTTGCCCAGTGCTGGAATTTCACGTGAAGCCACTCAGTGTGTAGTAAAGTCTGATTCAGCTTCCGATGTTTCAGAAAAGGGATTTTAATATTAATCACTTCGTTAGTGAGAGAGAATCCCGTAGGCCTGTGGTGTTCAGGGATGCCCAAATTATTGAGGGTCCTTTCAGGTGGCAGCTCCCAGGCTGGGAATTTCTCAGTTCCCAGCTTTCCTGGGCCTTTCAAACACAGCTGTGTTATTCCAGTTTTTATGTTTTTATTCCCTGATCAACCTTAATTTTGCCAGTGAATAACACCCCTCGTAGCTGTGAATATCTTCTTCTGCTACAAAGTCTCTGAGTCTTTAGGAGGTTGGAACTGGATGATGTTTCCCAATATCCCATCCCCCTGGCACTGGGAAGCCATTCCCTGTGTCCTGTCCTTCCATGCCTTGTCCCCAGTCCCTCTGCAGCTCTCCTGGAGCCCCTTTAGCACTGGAAGGGGCTCTGAGGTGTCCCTGGAGATTCTCCTCTAGGAGTTAATGGTGTTTGTGCCCAGGTGTTGGCTCCATCCCAAATGCAGAGCTTTAGCCCCGTGTGACTCTGGTGCTGTTCATGTGCGTTCAGAGCCTTTGTTGTGTCAGAGGGTTCATCACGTTCATTTCCCCCCTTGCCTGAAGGGAAGGAGCCATTTCCATCCCTGTCTCATTAAATACTGTCCCTCCATGGACATGTGTTAAAGGAAATGGAATTGGATTATGCCAAACCATCCCTCAAATGAGGTTTTAAAGTATCAGCCCCAAGCTGGAGGTGTCCAGGGCCAGGTGGTGTAGCTGGAACAGGGAGGTCTCCCACAGAGCTGGTTTGTGAGGAAGAGCCTTGGAATCCTCCTCACAGCAACACCTGGAATCATAGCAGGAATTCCTGTGCAGCCCAGCTTTAACTGTGTGATTTCAGTTCTCCCAGGAAGCTTATCCATGAGGCTTCATGGCTGCTCCTCTCCATCAGGGGCTCTTCCTCTGATGCCTTGTTACTCCGTCTGGTTCCCAGCACTTGGATTCCGTGGGATGCCCTTTCTGGTGGGGGTTCCCCTTGGGTTTGACTGTGTTCCCTCCCACTTGCCCCTTGTTCCGGTGTTCCCAAGAGGTTCCAAGTGCCCCCTGACCCTTCCTGGAGGTGTGTTGGGGGATGAAGAGGCGTTTCCTGGGAGTGTGGAGCGCACGCGGAGCCGCCTCTCACAGAGGGCTCTGCTCACTGCTGGGAGCACAACCCCACTGGTTTTCCCTCCCCAGCACTTCGAGGGCCTCACGCTCGTGTCTCTCCCTCCTCTGCAGGTCAGATGCCGGGGCCTGGCTCCATGATCCCAGGACAGCCCCTGCCGGGCCGGATGATGCCAAGCGTGTCCGCCAGCATCCACCCCGGTGGCGGGGCCGCCCCGCCCGGGATGGCCCCGATGTCGGGGAACCTCATCGGCCCCCGCGTCCCGCTGGCAGCTCCCAACGGCATGTGTGAGTGCACCTCCTGGGGATGCTCCTGGGGGGCTCCTCTGTCACTGGGAAAGGCATTCTAGTGGGAACTCCCTATTTCCTGCAGGAATAACGGGATCTGTGCACACTGCCAGCCCGAGAGTGGTGCCGGGGATGTGCTGGAAGCTCTAAGTGCTCCTCAGCCCTCTGGGCATCCCAACACATTCCATTGTCCTTTATTTTATTTATAACATCCCCTGGTTTATTTATAGTGATACAGAGGTTCAGTGGTGATGATCAAAAACTTCTCCCAGCTTAGTGGAGGGTCAGGAATTAACTATAACTCCTAAATAGTGGAGGTAAGAGTAGGATCCAGTTCAGTAATACCTTACTGAAAGCTTGGCACCCTGGAATCGGAGCGAGGAAGTCCTGTTTAGGAAGAAGGAGAAGATAAACCATGTAAGGAACATTCCCAGTATAAAATCTGCACCTCTAAAATGAAGTTGATTTATGGCAGCCAAAAAGGCAGCTGGATCAGGAGCCATGGTGTGGGAGTTGCTTGAATGAGTGTGAGAGTGTGGCCAAGCCCAGAAGGCAGAAGACAAGCTGGCACAGGGAGGAATGAGTGAGGAATTCTCTGTCAGGAATTCCTCAATAAATTTGCCATTATTAATTGCAGCCTGGCCCACTGCTGCTCAGGAATCCTCACCCCCAGAACGCTCGGTGTGGTTGTCACTGGACGAGCAGGAATTGTCATCACTTGTAGTACCTCTCCCAAAAAATGATGGGAAAAGCCCGTTTGATTTTGGCTTCAGCGGCAGGAGCTGCTGCGAGCTCTGACTCACGGGCATCCCCAGCCCCAGCGGGAAAACTCTGCCTGTGCTATTTCTGTTTGGGCTTTGCTCCTGTTCCTCTGCTCTCCCAGCTTTACTTCTCCGTCCTTTTCCCTGAGCCTTTACCACTGGGAATATCTCGTGTCAGGTTGTATTCCTGTTTGCTCTCTTCCCTTCTCTTAATTTCTCCTTTTTTCCTCCCCTACTAAACAAGTCAGTCATGTTCCATTAGTATCTCCTCTCTGGGCACGAGGCTGGTCCTTTGTATCCCTCCTCTCTTCCCTCCTGCTCGCTGCATCCGTGGATTCCTCTGCTTTAACCTACATCCACCCTTCAGAGGGAGGGGCAGCCGCTGTTTATATCAAACCCATTGTTCCATCTATTTTAAACAGAAAAGAGCTGTAATTTGGGCTTGGGCGCAGAGCTGGGAGGTGAGAGATGCCAATTCCAGCTCTGCAAGTTGCTTGGCATGGATTTGCCAGCTGCTGAGCCGCATCCCCGGCGCCTTGTCCATAAAAATATGGGAATTTTTCCCTCTTTCATGAAGTCCATGCGGCGCTGGGTGGTGGAAAAGCACCATAAAGGTGCAGCAGAGCTTTGGGAGCCACCATGGTGCCGTTCCTAGGGACGGTCCTGGCTGCAGGAATTCCCATCAGACAGACTGTCCCGTGGCCTGGAGACACCTGGGCACAGGCGTTGTGTCCCTTCTCTGTGTCCAGCCCCCCCAGTGTCCCTCCCTGTCCTCCCAGTGTCCCTCACTGTCCCCCTTGTCTCCCTGCAGATCCCGGCCCAGCGCAGCCGCCGCCGCCTGCGGAAGGAGTGACCCCGCCACCGGCCGGAGCCCCGCCGGCCTCAGCCGCTCCCTAAGCAGCCAAGGAAGGAGGAAGGAACTTCCACAGCAACATAGTGGTGACCAAAAGAGAATTCCTCAGTTCCCTTCTGTTCCCTGGGGAGGTTCCCCCCTCCTCTCCCAGTCGTGTGTGTGTGATCTGCACACGTTCGCGCGGCGGCGTTCCCCCGCTCCCCACCGGAGCCTGGCAGAGCTTGGCATTCCCTTGGGAAAGCTGGAGATAGGGATGCCAGGAGCGCCTCCATGTTGCTGGTGGGAAGTCCTTTACCCCTTGGCCTGCTTGCCTTGCAGAGCTCCACGCTGGTTTCCTTCCTCTTGGTGCTTTGAGCTTGGGCTTCTCCCGGGAAGGGTGAAATAATCCAGGTTTTCGGGCAGGAGCTGAGCTTTAGGACGTGCCCACCCCAGGGTGACTCAGTGTTCTGAGGTCCCTGGGCAGAGCAAAGCACTGAGAGGAGATGCCAAACCAGAGCTTGGAGCAGAGCAGGAAAACCAGGGTGTGCTGGGGCACGGAGGCGCAGGGCCGGCAGCCGTGTCCGCAGGGATTCCTGGTGGCTGCGGCCAGAGCTGCCTCTAACTTATTACAGGAAATATTGATCCATGGGAATGAACCGGGAGTGAATCGACCGGAATAAAACCACTCAATGGTAGGAGTTTTCTTGCTCCAGTTTTTACCTTTCCTTTGCCTTTGGAGGTGGTAGTTGGACCTTCCCTGAGTAGTTCGGTGCAGTAGCCAACTGAGGAATAACCCCCGTTTTTAGTCCCTCTTTTTGGAGCATATACTTTGTACTTTTTAAAATGAAGAAAACAAAAAAATAATAATAAAGTAGATAGCTGAGAAGTGCTAGAATTTGGGATTGGGTTGGGATGGCTGGGATGGGAATGCCAGAACTACCTCTGGACGGCCGGGGCGGCAGCGAATGCAGCTGGGACAGCTCCCGTCACCCCCCACTGCGGCTGGAGGGGTGGGGAAGGGAACAGCTTCAGCAGGTGGATCTGGGAGCACCCCAGAGCTGCTGCTGCACACCTCCAGGCTGCCAAAACTTGGGGAAAAGTCCTGCAAAAAGTCCTTATCAGGTTCTCTGCCCTCATCCCAGCCCAGGAGCGTTTGGGGTTTCCCTGCTGAGGGTCTGGAGGCTGCTCCTTGATTTCAAGGGTGGCTTTTGGCTGGGTGGGAGTTGAGGTTGGGCTGGAGAGAGACTCCCACAAACTCTGGAACCACTTCCACCATTTAAAAATTAAGGATTTGCCAGGTCTTCCAGCACGACTCCCCGGTGCCACGCAGAGAGCGGCCGGGGCCTTCCCATTCCCCTTCCCAAGGCTTCCTTCCCCTCCAGGGTCTTTGGGGTGAGCATGGGATTTCTGGTGCAGCCCTTAGTCCAGTTTAGAGTAACCTCAGGTTGTTTCTAGCGTGAGCGATTCCCAGGATCCAGGTGGAGACTATTTTTTACTGTCCTAGTGCTGATCCTGCCGAGGACCTGGATCCTGGACACTGTTTTGTTTCTGTATAAATAATCCCTGTGCCCACTTTTTCACCTGATCTCTGTATAGGGCCGGTTTGATTCCTGCAGCAGCCACCCAATTTTGTGAAATAAAAGCAAAAAAAAGCGGTTTTTGTACAAAGCCTGTGGAGTTTGTGAAGTCTCCTTTGCCTTTGTGTGCGGGAAGAGCTGGGAATTGTCACTGCAATCCGGGGCTGTTTTGGGGCTGAACGTGAACTCCGGAGGAGCAAACACAAAACCTGAGCTTGGGGCAGACCCCGAAGGCACGGGGGGAGCGCAGACCCTTCACTCACCCGGAATGTGCTGCTGTGGACAGGCCCTGGCAGGGTTCGGAGCTCAGGGAGGCGGCTGCAGCGGAGCAGCCCCGCAGCACGGCTGCTGTGGGCTTCCCGCGGGCTCCGGAGCCTGTTCCCGCTGGGATCGCGCTGGAGGGGGAGCTCTGGTGAGGCAGCTTGGGCTGGGGAGGCCTCGGTCCCACTGCTCCCCCCTCCAGCTGCTCTGGCAGGTTCAGTCCTGCTGCTGCCCTGCCCTTCCCTCCAACCCCGGCGGGCTCTGCAGGCTGCGGGGGGGGGGGGGGTTTGTCTTTTTGATTAAACTGAAACCAGAATCCAGTCTGGATCACATTCCAGCCATTCCTGCTGCTTTGCCCAGGGAGAGGCTTTGCCTCGGAAGTGGCACCTCTTCCCAGGCATCTCGTAATGCCCGCAGTCCTTAATTCCCGAGGAGGGAAAAGGCCAGGGGTGGAGCTGTGTCCCCGGGTCCAGGACACGCCATGAAAGCCGCATTCCCAACTCGGAATTCCTCCTTGGGTGGGCAGGGGGGTCTCCAGGGCTGGGGCGTCCTGCTGAACATCCTCTTGTGGGCTCCTTGGTGCTGCTCCTGCACGGGGCAGGAAGGAGAGGGAAGGAGCTCTTGGATCTTTGCATTCCAGCAAGGCTTGTCCCTTGGATGATGACCTCTTCACCTCCAGCACGGCCAGCAATGGTCACTTTTCCTCCTCATCCTGAGGATCATTCTCCTGAGGGATGCACAGAAAGTGGTAAATCATAAATGTCCATTTTAGAAGTCTTCTATTGACAGCCCCCAAAGCTTTGTGGTCGCAGCAGCTGCCAAGGCCAGGCTGGGCAGAGCTGGAGTAAGGGAGAGGAGACTGGATCTGCTTTGGGATCCCAGTTTTGGGAAAGCTGGTGGGTGAGGAGCTGGCCAGACCCCGCCGTGCCTGGGCTGAGCCCCAGCGTGGGCAGCAGGAAATGGGGGATTCTGCCCCTCGGCCCCACTCAGGTGAGACCCCACCTGCAGAGCTGCCCCAGCCCCGGGGCCAACAGCACCAGGACCTGGAGCTGCTGGAGAGAGTCCAGAGGAGGCCCCAGAGCTGCTCCAGGGCTGGAGCCCCTCTGCTCTGGAGCCAGGCTGGGAGAGCTGGGAATGTTCCCCTGGAGAGGGGAAGGACACAGGGAGAGCTCCGAGCCCCTGGCAGGGCCTAAAGGGGCTCCAGGAGAGCTGCAGAGGGACTGGGGACAAGGCCTGGAGGGACAGGACACAGGGAATGGCTTCCCAGTGCCAGAGGGCAGGGCTGGATGGGAGATTGGGAATTGGGAATTGCTGGCTGGGAGGGTGGGGAGGGGCTGGGCTGGAATTGCCAGAGCAGCTGGGGCTGCCCCTGGATCCCTGGCAGTGCCCAAGGCCAGGCTGGACATTGGGGCTTGGAGCAGCCTGGGACAGTGGGAGGTGTCCCTGCCCATGGCAGGGGTGGCACTGGGTGGGCTTTGAGGTCCCTCCCACCCAACCCATCCTGGGGTTTGACTCCGCTGTGGGTGTTTGGATCCCCACAGCTGGGCTGGGCCTGGGGTGGGGGCCGGGGCTGCTCCTGCTGCTGGAGCACGGAGCGGGATTAGGGAGTGAATCCATTGCTGTTCTCAGTTTCCTGCTGTGGGTACAGCCGGCTGGAAGGCGGCTTTAGGACAGGGCTCTGAACCGGCTGAGTGTCCGCTCCAAAACCGCTGTTGGGGTCATTTCAATCCAAGATGTCTTTAGGATAAAGGGAATTACCTGCCCAGGGTGAGCCCTTCTGCCTTCTCCAGAAAATTCCCTGTAAAAATCCTGCCTGTACGGCGGAGAGGGGTTTGCATCTTCATCCGAGTAACCGGATCCTGCTGGAGACGGGCGATGCGATCCGCAGGATTTTTCCTCAGCACCATTGGCCGAGGGAGGGAAGAGGGAGCGAAACAGGAACAGGAACGGGCGCTGGCACCGCCCTTGTCCATCCCAAAACCGCCCTAAACCTCCAGTGTCCTGCCGGGGGTACGCACTCCACCTCGGGCTGCCTGAAAAGCTGCTATTTTGTCCTTTTCTGGCCGATTTAAAGCCCAAAATGCGCCTTGGGGCTCGTGGGCAGTTTGGGGTGTCTGAGTGCGCGTTGTCCCCTCGCTGCTGTTTCATCCCTGTGCCTGTCTCACGGGAAACTTCCACGCGAAGGGTTTGGAAGGCTGGGAGCTCCTTTTTCTCTCTCCCTCAGGTTTTACAGGAACGAGTCCAAGGCTGACCCTGGCGCCCACCCCCTGGATAATCCCCCCAAATCCCGGGAGGAAGAGACGTGCCCCAGACAGGACGGCTCTGGGTGACCTGCCAAGGGCTCGGCCATGCCGGGGCCATGCCGGGGCCGTGCCAGGGCCGTGCCAGGGCCGCTCCTGCCCGGATTTCCAGGAGCACTGTCCCCCTTTGTCTGCAGCAGCTCCCGCCCGGCCGCCGGCGCTGCCCGGCTGGGAATTTCCCCTTTCACGGGAACCTCGGGACGCTGCCGGGGTCCCGGCACAGGGACCCTTCCAGCGGCCCTGGGAGCCCTCGGGACCTCACCTGGAGGCTGCAACGGGAAACTGAGGGCTGATTATTGGGAATTTTTTTCCCCCAAATTCCTCGTTTTCTGTGGTTTTGAGTTGCAGTGTGATAAAAACAACCTGGTGTCCATCACAGCCAGCAGCCTTCCAGGCGTGTTGCCAGAATTCCAGCCCTGGGATGGTGCTGGTGGTCCCTGTGTGCCAGGACCAATGGTTGCCCACCCAGCAAAGACCCGGGGCCACTTCCAGGCGCAGGATCAGCCCCGCGGGACCTGAGGGACGTCCCCTCGCTGAGTTCTGGTCCGAGTGCTGCTGTGAGAGCCCCCAGATCCCCCCAGGAGCCATTCCATGGAATTCCCTTGTTCCTTCCCAGTGCCAGGACCGGGATGTTGTGATCCCACTGGTCCGGAGGCGGGCGCTGCCCTCGGAAGATGCTCCGGGGGGATTTCGGTGCCCTGCAGTTCTGGGTCTCTCTGCTGCTCCAATTTTGGGTTTCCTCCTCCAGAGGTGCTGGAGCCCGGGGGTGGTGAAATGGCTGTGACCTGCCGTGGGAGGAACGGGGTTTGCGTTCACATTCCGGGCTCAGCTCAGCCCTCCCCGAGCCCTTTTCCATCATTTCAGGGGATGAAGTTGTGTCCTCACTCCTTGTCCTGAGTGTGGAACAGCCGCCTTGACTCACCCGCGTTCCCAGCAGTGATGAAAGCAAAGCCTTGGAGGTGAAAAGCTTTTCTGAAGGGCCTTTAGTGCCCTCTTGGCAAAATCACAGGCACTAAACCGGGTTCCGCAGGCGGGAAGGAGGAAGGTGTGGGAGCAGTGCTGGCGCTCGCGGTGACTTACCCCGGTCAGGGACAGCTTTATTTGCCACCTGTGCAGACTGTGCACGTTCACAGACACGAAAGGAGTTGGGCACAGCTGGCAGGTGTGATGTGTCCTTGGATGCAGCGCTCCATCCTTGGGATGCAGCTCCCCGCTGGCCCCTCTCCCCAAAGCTCGACCTCACCTCGCTCAGGGTTTTCCTCACACTCTGCAGCTCAGAGCTGGGACAGGTGATTATTAAACCTCTCCCACCTTTTCCCTCTGCAGCCCCAGGGCAATGTGGCTCGGGAATGGCTGGGAGACCGAGCCAGGGGCTCTGTCCCTCCAGCATGTCCGGCACAGCCTGAGGCCTCTCGGACACTGGACTCTGCCCCTGCCCGCACCAGCTCTGCCTCTGCAGGCCCAAATGCACCGGCCCCTGTGCAGGTCAGGAAGGGTTTCTTTGGGAAGATCCCGGCTCCAGCGCCGCAGGACACGCAGAGGTTGTGGATCTGTGTATTTTTGTGCCTCCGGCATCCTTCCCCAAGCTGCTCCTGCAATCCCAAACACGGCTCCTGCTTCGAGGACTTTGAATTGCGGTGATTTTCGGATCAGCGGGGTGCCGGGAGCAGTTTGGCGTGTGCCGGATCCGGGGCGGGGGAATCTGTTCCCTGCAGAAAGGGGTTGGATGCTGTGGGCTGAGCACGGAGGAGGCTGAAGGTCGATGCGGCGGCGGCTCCTCCAGCGTTCGGTGTCGCATCGGGACTCGTCACCTCAGAGCCAGCCCGGGCGGTGCCAGCCCCAATCAAGGACAAAGCTATCCCTAAAACCCCGCCTGGCTGAGCTGGGCTCGGCCCTGGGCTCAGGCTCAACATCCAGGATATTATGACAGGGAAGGGTTCACTTGTCCAAGGGGAGTGGTGCCTGAGCCAGGGCAGGAAACGCCAACCTCAGTCCTGGCTCTTTGATTCAATTCTTTATTTTCTTTGCACTTTTCCAATACTCGTTAGTGAAAGAAAAATGGGGGAAAGGTGACTTGAGCCTCTCCAGTACCTGGCTGAGGAAGGAGGGAAAGATGATGGGAGGAGCAGAAGCTGGGGTGAAGTGCTGGCCCGGCCCATCCTGGCCCTGCCATCGCCCCCCCTGCCCTATCCCGCGGGTCTGGATCCCCTCACTGGACACGGGGATGAGGCGATTCCTGATGCTCAGATGATGGGAGGGAGCTGGGAAGGTGGGGATCCAAGCCCAGCCTGTGCCTCCCCCTGGCCTCCGTCTGTCTGTCCATCCCCATGGGATCCTGGACCACAATCCAACCTGGCACCTGCGGCCAGCGGTGCCCCCGCGGGAGGAAGGTGCTGGTGTGGGGCTGCCCCACGGCCACTGGGGCACTGGGAGCTGCCAGCCAGCATGAGCTGGGCTGAGGGACTGAGCCGAGCACTGGCAGGAGCGTGAAGCAGGACTGGGGGAGCAAAGCCCCTCCCGTGGGCTTTTGGGGATCCCAAGGTAGGGCAGGATCCACGGGCAAGCTCCAGTCCCAGTGCTGAACTGGGCAGGGAAGGGGTTTGGGATGAGATCCCTCCCCAGCTCACTGCACCGATGGACAGGGCTCACGGATTCGCTCTGGGAAGGCCCCCAGTGATGGCTGCAATTCCCAATCTTTTAAATCACCTTTCATATTCTGAGTAATTCCCCCAGGAAAACACAGACTTGGCAAGAGCAGCTGGTTCTCCCCAAGTGAGGGAGCTGGTGCTGGATTTCTCCTTTGAGACCGAAGCACCGTCACTGTCCATCTGTCTGTCTATCCATCCTGTCCATCTGTCTGTCTATCCATCCTGTCCATCCGTCTGTCCTGCCGTCCCTCATCCAACCCTCTGCTGCTGACGAAGCCCAATCCAAGGCAGGTTTGTAGGATTGTGGTGGGATCTGGCTTCAACCCCGTGCTGGGTTTGGGCACA
This sequence comes from Corvus cornix cornix, assembly GCF_000738735.6. Taxonomy (NCBI): domain Eukaryota; kingdom Metazoa; phylum Chordata; class Aves; order Passeriformes; family Corvidae; genus Corvus; species Corvus cornix. The sequence continues at coordinate 471,690 of NC_046333.1, read as the reverse complement.
GTGGTGGAATTGGCGCATTGGGGCTCAGCCCCGCTCCGCCCCTGCGAGGCTCCGGAATCCTCCCCGGCTGGATGTTCCTGCCTGTGCACGGCACCCACCGCCCTCCCTGAGCTCTGCCCACCCAGGGGCACCCACCCTGATCCAGAGCCGTGGGCACAGGGATGGGTGTGGGGCCTGTGTGTGAGGTGGGGGCTCCTCCCGTGCAAAGGGGACCTGCAGGGAACGTCCTGGCCCTGTGCCCTGAGCGCAGGCGAGCAGCCTCCAGCAGGGTGGGGATGCCCACACCCTCTTGTCCCCAGCACAAGGTCTCAGCCCCCTCATGGGGCTCTGAACCCCACGGTGACACTGGCTGGAGCTCCTGGGATGTTGATACCCTGAGGGGACACCAGTGAGGGTGGGAGCGGGATCCCTCAGGGTGGGGGACACCCCTGGATGAGGTGCCTCAGGGCTGTTGTGGGACACTGGCCACACAACTCTCTGGACAGGAGGAGCTGGTGCTCCAGGACACCAGCCCGGGCTGTCCTGAGGGCTGGCAGAGCCTCTGGCCATGGAGGTGTCCAAGATGTGACCCTGCGTGGCTCCAGGCCTGGCACAGGTGGCCCCAGGTGTCCCTGCCAGCCCCACCAGCTTCCTGCCCCCAGGAGTTACTGTGGGTGCTGGAAGCTTCCATGGGCTGCCCATGGAAGCCCTGCCCAGGCTCCATCCCAGCACCATCCCCATTCCCGGATCCCACCCGCCTCCCCTCAGCCTCCTGCTGCCAGGCAGGGACCTGGCACTGGGACCCCCCAGCCTGTGGGACCCCGATGCCTCTTCCCAACCCTTTTCCCGGCTGTCAAGGCCATGTCCCCCCATCCATCCTGGCGGCCCCTCGGCTGGTCCCCTTGGAAACGCATCCAGGGGCGGAAGCCTGGGGAATACTAAGCAGGTGCAGCCCCTTCAATCCCCCTTTGAGAGGGACAGAGCTGGGCTTGTTCCCGGCGCGGAGCCGGGCCAGGAGCCGCGGCTGCTGGGGGGAGAGGGGACCCCCATTCCCGGCATCCCCCCAGCCCAGCCCCCTGCACACACAGCCCATGGGGGCGGGGGGACACGAGGGGGTCACAGCCGAGCTGATGTGGGTCCCACGTGGGAGTGGGGGGCACTGCAGTGGGGTACCCAGGGAGCATCCTTCAGTGGCGTGGGTGCTGTGGGGTGTGGGATACGGGGTGTCTGATGCGGGATGCCCGACGTGGGATGCAGGATTTGGGATGTGCGATGCCCAGCGCAGGATTTGGGAAGTACGATGCAGGATGCCTGATGCAGGATGTGGGATGCCCGATGTGGGATGCAGGTTGTGGAGCAGCCATGACAGACACATCCCTGCGCTGCAGGTGGAGGTGTCCAAGGACACACAGCGACCTTGGGAGGCCTCGGCCAGCCGGGAGCCGGTGCCGGCCTCAGGGGGACGAGGTATCCATGGAGCCAGTGGTGCAGGGACAGCGAAGGAGCAGCCGCTGTCCCACGGACGGGTCCAGGCTGAGGCCCCAGAGCAGCCCGGGGTGTTCCCGGGTGCTGCTCCAGCACCGCCACCACACCCTGCGGGGGTGGGCTCTGGGGGCGAGGGGCCGGCGGTCCCCGGGGGCCCGTGGCCATTGCGAGGCCGGGCACGTCCGCGCCCTTTCCCTCTCCCGGCTCTTCCCCGGCTTCATCCAGACGCTGCTCCTGGCGCTGGGCTCCAGCCCCCTGCCCACACCCCTGCCCGCCCCCCCTGCCCATTGGAGGGGCCAGCCCATGGTGCCCGCGGGGACAGGTCACTGGTGACAGAGGCCGCGGTGGCACCTGGTGGCAACTGGACCAGTCTGGCACTGGCAAGCGGATCCAGGGCCGTGGGGCACCCACGCGGGGAGCAAGGAGGGTCCAGCCTGGCACTGGGGGTCTCTGCCTGGGCGCTCTGAGCCGTCACAGCCCCGGCTGGGCCGGAGCCCCGCGGTGCCCCCGGGGCGGTGCAGGAGTGCGGGTTTGGGGGCAGGGTGGGGGTCCCCCCGCACCGGGTGAGGATGCTGGGAGAGGATCCCGGTGCTGGTGCGGGGAGGGGTCCCCGCCCCATTGCAGGAGCAGTTTGGGGGGGCCAGAAGGGGATGCCGGCGCTCGGGGATTCCCGGAGCTGTTCCCCCCGGTGCTGGGGGGTGCCAGGATGTGTCCCCGGTGTCCTGCTCCAGGAATGCCGATGCGGGAGGTGCCGGGGTGTGTCCCCCCAGGGATAGTGGTGCCAGGATGTGCCCTCTGTGTTCTCCGCCCCAGGGGTGCTGGTGCCGGGATGTGTTCCCCGGTGTCCCTCCCCGAGGATGGCGATGCCGGGGGGTGCCGGGGGGTGTTCCCCCGATGCTGGGAGTGCCGGAATGTGCCCCCCGGTGTCCCCCCCAGAGGATACCCATGCTGGGGGTGCCAGGATGTGTGTCCCTCGGTGTTGGGGGGTGTCGGGATGTGGCCCCCCGTGTTCCCCTCCGGGGATGCCGATGCTTGAGGGTCCCGGGGTGTGTCCTCCCCGAGGCTGGGGGGTCCCGGGGTGTGTCCTCCCAGAGGCTGGGGGTCCGGGATGCGCCCCCCGGCGCTGCCCGCGGGGTGCCGGGGGGGTGCCGTGCCCGTGCCCGGAGCCGCCGCCGCGTCCGCGGTCCCGCCCCCGCCGCCCGGCCCGGCCCCCCGGCTCGGCGCGGCTCCGCTCGCTCGGCGCGGCTCGCTCGGAGCGGGGCGGGCGGAGCCGCTGCCGGTGCCGGCCCGTGGCGGAGCCGGGGTCCCTCCATGCCGCCATGGCCCCCGCGCCCCCGCGCCCCCGCGCCCTGGCCCTGCTGCTGGCGATCGGCGCCCTCGGTGCGTACCGGGACCGGGGACACACGGGATGGGCACGGGGGGGGCGGATCCCGGGGCGGGGGGATCCCGGGGTGGGGAGACGGGGGGCTGCGGTCCGGGCGGGGGCTGCGGGGTGGGGGGATCCCTTCACCGGGGCTGGATCCCCTGCCGGGGGCTGCACCCCCGCAGGAAGGTGGATCCCCTGGGCGGGGGGTTGGATCCCACTGCAGGGGGTGATGATGTTGATCCTGTTGCCGGGGGCTGAAGTCCTTATGTGGGGGGCATCTGCAGGAAGCCGGGGAAGGGCTGGATCTCCTTGCAGGGCGGGCGGGATCCCTTGCCGGGGCCGGATCCCTTGCGTGGGGCTGGATCCCCTTGGAGGAAGGGCTGGATCCGCTTGCCCGGGGCCGGAGCCCTTGCGGCGGGGGCTGGATCCCCGTGTGTGCAGGGGGAGCATCTGCAGGAGCTAGGGAAGGGCTGGAGCCCCTTGCAGGAGGGACCGGATTCCCTTGCAGGGGCTGGATCCTCTTGGGATTATGGGGGGCACTTGCAGGAACCGGAGGGGGTTGGATCCCCTTGGAAGGGGCCTGGATTCCATTGCAGGGGGAGTTGGATACCCTTGGAAAGGGGCTGGATACCCTTGCAGGGAGCTGGATCCTGTTGCAGGGGCTGGATCCCCTTGCAGGGGCGGGATCTGGTTGTGTGGATGGGGGGCACTCGCACGAGCCGGAGGAGGGCTGGATGCGCTTGCAGGAGGCTGGATCCCGGTGTGGGAAGGGCTGGATCCTGTTGTGTATCTGGATGGATGTGCAGGAGCCAGAGAGGGCTGATCCCCTCGGAAGGGGCTGGATTCCATTGCAGAGGGGCTGGATCCCGCTGCAGGGGCTGGATCCGCCGTGTGTAGTGGCCGCATCCGCAGCAGGCAGAGGGGGCTGGATCCCCTCGCAAAGACCGACGGATCTATGGGGCGGGGGGGCTGGATCCCATTACAGGGAGCTGGATCCCGTAGCGTGTATGGAGTGCACTTACAGGAACCAGAGAAGGGCTGGATCTGTTGGGGGGGGCCTGGATCCCCTTACGGGGGGCTGATTTCTTTGGGTGAGGGCTGGCTCCCCTTGCAGTGGGGGCTGGATCCATCTGGGGGAGGACTGGATCCATTTGCAGGGGGATGGATCCCGTTGAAGGGCAGCTGAGGGGGCAGGGCTAGGGGCAGCTTGGTTTGGGGGGGCTGTGCTGAGGGGGGGGCGTCACAGAGTTGGGTGTGGGGGCACCCGCAGAGCTGGGGCCTTCTGTGGGGTTCACCCCTTCAGTCCCCGGGAGAGGCTCAAGGATTCGGGGTGCAGCCCCCCCCCCCCAACCCCCCAAATGCCTTGTCGTGGTGCTGGTGGGTGCAAGGTGGAGCAGGTGGGGACCTGTTAGAACCCTCCCCCCGGATGCCGCGTCCTTCCGGGGGTGCGGGGGCCCCTCTGACACGTCCTTTCTCTCCTTGCCCCCCTCCAGCATCCGCGTGGCCCCCCCAAAACTCCAGCGTTGGCGAGGGGAGAGCCTGGGAGGGCTCGTTGGAGAGCAGTCCCCCGAAATGGGACCTGGCGAGTGGAGAACCCCCCTGGGGGACCCAGCAACAGCACCAGCGCCGGGGGGGCCGCGGCAGGACCCAGCTAGAGCCTCCCGGGGCGGGCACGGCCACCACGGAGCCGTCGGCCATGCCCGAGGGGTGCCCGGGCTGTGCCGGGGAGGGCGAGGCCAGCGCCGTGCCCCCTCGAGCCGTGACCTGGCCCGGGGACGGGGGCACGGTGCCGGTGGCCCTCGGCAGCCCCGAGGAGCCGGGGAGCGGTGACCGGCCCACGCCCGCCTCCCCGCCCGGCGCGGGGAGCTTCGGGGGGCTCCCGGCCGCCCCGCCGAGCCCCCCCGGCCCCCAGCTCGCCACCCGACTCTGCCGAATCCGACCTCCTGCTGGCGGCCGGGGGCTCGGCGGCGCCGCGGACCCCCGTGCTGGGCGAGCCCAGCCCCGTGCCCGCCGCCGGGGGGACTCGAGGGGTCCCCCGGAGCTCTGGGCGGCCGCCTCCAGCCCGGCCCCGGCGCAGGGGGCTCGCGGCTGGACGGATCTGACGTGGCTGCAGGAGCCCATCACCGCCGCCACGGGCCCGGCCAAGCCCCCGGCCGACCGGACGGGCTCGGAGATCATCGACGTTGACTACTACGACCTGTTCGAGGGGGGCGAGGGACTGGGGGGCTTCCCCGGGGGCGGCCGGGGGCGGCCGGCTCGGCGCGGCGGCGGGAGCCCGAGGGGGCGGCCACACCCTGGGCCCTCCACGAGCTCTACGACGACTTCACGCCCTTCGACGACGCCGATTTCTACCCCACCACCTCCTTCTACGCCGATGGGGACGACGAGGACGAGCTGGAGGACGAGGAGGAAGAGGAGGAGGAGGAAGACGGGGGGCTGGAGGACGAGAACGGCTACTGGCCGTCCACCTCGGCCGCGCCCGGCGCCGCGCCGGCCCCGCAGGACCCCCGGCCCACCGGGCACCGTGCCGCGGCCCCGCCGCCGCCGCCCGGAGTGTCCGGGGGCAGCCCCACGGCCTGGCCGCGGCCGGGGGAGCGGGGCCCGCCCGAGAACGGCTCCGAGTGCCGGAGCGGGTACGTGCGGCACAACAGCTCCTGCCGCTCCCTGTGCGACCTCGTCCCCAGCTACTGCCACAACGGCGGCCAGTGCTACCTGGTGGAGAGCCACGGGGCCTTCTGCCGGTAAGGGACGGGGCCCCGGCGGGCTGGGGGGTGTGGGGGCTCGCCATCCCTGGGCACACCATTCCTGGGCACATCATCCCCTGCGCCCCATCCCCAGGCTCTCCATCCCCCATACCCCATGCCCAGTCTTTCCATCCCCCTGCAGCTCATCCCCAGGTTCTCCATTCCCAGTATCTCATTCCCAGTCTTTCCATCCCTTGTGCACCCCCACTCCCAGTCTCTCCATACTCCATGCATCCCATCCCTGGGCTCTCCATCCCCCTGTACCCTATCCCTGGGCTCTCCACCACCCATGCACCCTATTCCCAGTGTTTCCATCTCCCTGCAACCCATTCCTGGCATCTCCCGTCTCTCTACTCCATCCCTGGGCTCTCCATCCCCCTGACGCCCCATTCCCAGTCTTTCCATCCTTTGTACATTCCATTCCGGACCTTTCCATGCCCTTGGCACCCCATTCCCGGGCTCTCCATCCCCCTGCACCCCAGCCCGGTGCCCCCCGCAGCCCCATCCCGCCGGGATGCAGAGGGGTTTCCCTGCCCCCCGAGCGGCGGCTGGGCAGGAATTAGGTCAGGGCCGCGCAGCCGAGGCTGCGGGGCAGCCGCGCTAATCGGCCCCGGCAGATTGTGCCCGGGAGGCCGATGCCGGCTGTGCCGCACGCACCGGGATGTGCCCTGCGGCTGGCACCGAGCCCGCCCGCTCGGGGGGCCTGGGGGGCCCCCTCCCTGCTCCCACCGCCGCTGGGGCTGGAAGCTGCCGGTGCGGGGCACCAGCACCGTCTGGGACACCCGGACCCCCCTCCTGGCATCCCCCAGTGTCCCCATCTCCCTCGGTGTCACCCCCCTCGGGGACCCGCTAGTCCCATGCCCCTCAGACACCCGTAATCCCCCCAGGTACAAACACCGCATCCCCCCGAGGATGCTCTGTGGGACGGGGGCACGTTTTGGGGCGGGGGGACGCGTTTTGGGGCGGGGCATCCCTCTGACCGCGTCCCCCGGCAGGTGCAACACGCAGGACTACACGTGGCACAAGGGCACGCGCTGCGAGTCCATCGTCACCGACTTCCAGGTGATGTGCGTGGCCGTGGGCTCGGCCGCGCTCGTGGTGCTGCTGCTCTTCATGCTGACCGTGTTCTTCGCCAAGAAGCTCTACCTGCTCAAGACGGAGAACAGCAAACTGCGCAAGACCAAGTGAGTGACGGGGACACCCCGGGCGGGCCCCAGACACCCCGCGGCCGCCGGGCGGGCTCAGCCCCCGCCCGCGCTGGTGCCAGCCCGTCCTTTGGCGTCACCGGGACCCCCGGTGCCGGTGGGGGCGCGGGGACGGCGGGTGGGAAGGCTCCCGGAGGCGGGAGACGTGGATGTGGCTCCTGCTCCACGGTTAATCCCTTAAAGCTGCTCCTGACTGGCACCAGTTAATCTGCTTCGCTGGGATCTGGGGACACCGGCTGTGCTGCCATCGGGGACGGTCCGGCTGGGGACAGGGGTGGGGGGGGGACAGGGAAGGCTTCGGGGTCATCTCCCCGCCCCAGCCATTGCTGCCCAGCTCCTGGAGCAGGGAGGAGGGAGCCTTCCCAGCCCGCTCCCTAATGAGCTGTTAATTAGTGTTTGGAAATGCCAAGTGTAATTAGCAGGGAAGCTCCGTGCCAGCTCCCGGGTCTCTCTCTCCAGCCCTACCCCGGGCTGCCCTTCCCGCTCCCCTGCCCGGAGCCCGGCTACCCTAAAACGCCAGAGCTGGGGGCACCGAGCCCCCCAAAATGTCACATTGGGCTCATTTAGCCCCAACTCCATTCCTGGGGACATTTAGTCTCCAAACCTCCATCCAGTTCAGGATATTAAATCCTGTAGACCTCCATCCCTGGGGATATTAAGTAACCAAGTCCTCCGGATTTGGGGGCATTTAGCTCCCCAAATCCTCAGAGCTGGGGGTATAAAACCCCAAAACCCCCAGCGTACGGGTATTTATCCCTCCAAAACCCCCAGGTCTGGGGGTATTTAGCCCAAAATTCCATCCCTATGGGCATTTACCCCCCAGACCTCCAGCGCTGGGACAAGTTAACCCCCCAAAACCAGGGTCACCCCACAACGTGGGCGGGGGCTGTTGGGGGGTCCTGCTCTCACCCCTGCTCTCCTGCCCCCCGCAGATACCGCACCCCGTCCGAGCTGCACAACGACAACTTCTCCCTCTCCACCATCGCCGAGGGCTCCCACCCAAACGTAAGGAGCTGTGTGGCACCGTCCCCCCTCCCACTTTCTATCCTGTCCTTGTCCCTCTGTCTGGTGACCTCTCACCTATGCCCCCTCCATGACCCCAGCACTGCCCTCCTGTCCCCCCCATCCTGCCATGGTCACAACTCTGTCCCCTTGCTGGTGGGTTCCCAATGACCTAAACTGGACCCAGGCCAGGCAGGGGGTCAGTGTCACCCCCCTGTCCCTTCCCTGTCCCCTCCTGCCTATGTGGCTTCTCGGGGAGCCAGCATCCCGAGTTCCCGGTGGCTTTGGCTCCATGCGTGGGTGGCAGGGGTGGGTGTGCCAGAATTTTCAGGGAGGGGACAGCCGGGGCAGATGATGCTCCCTGGCTGTGGCATCACTGGGCAGGACCAGCAGATGACTCCAGATGCTGGAGGATGACACGCTCCGGGCTGCTGCTGCGGTTGGGGTGCACCCACCGGCATCGCCCGGGATGCCCTTCCAACCTCCTGTCTTTCGACTCGGAACAGAGAGAAGCGAAGGGCTTTGCGGAGCGCGAGCCGGAGGAGGAGCGTAGGTCCCTTTAGCCTTTCCCTATCCATGGCCGGTGTTCCCGTCTTCTGACCGCCTTTAGCAGCCGTAGCGTCGGCGCGGCCCGGCCGCCCTGGCAGGAGGCTCCGGGGCCGGCCCCCTCCCCGCTGCCGAGAGGATGAAACTCGGGATGAACTCGGTGCCGCTCCCCGGTGTCTCGCCGGGCTCTGACACATCCCTCGTCCCCTCCGGATGCGGAGGGTTCGGCACGCGGTGCCTGGGATGCAGCACTCCAAGGATGAGGAGGGGTCAGCAGGGTCAACCCCCCTAGAAAGGGGTTTCTGAGGATCCTGCAGCGGTGGAGCCAATGGCACCAGCTCCGGACTGGCCGGACGTCACTGCCCAGGAGATGGAGAATCCTGTCCCTGTGTGACGCCGGCCCTTGGGTATCCCCGTCCATCTGCCGCTCTCCGTGTGGCACCGGGAGTACCGTACCCACCGCGGCCCGGCCCGGCCCGCCCCGCCCTGGCACCCCCCAGGCCGGGGCTCATCCTGCCCCGCCAGCGCCGCCGGGACCGTGCGGGCACAGCCGCACCCAGCGCGGCCGGAGCTCGGCCCCGGTGCCGAGGGACCGCTCTCCCCGTGGATGCGGGACAGACTCGGGGCACAGCCCAGCCCCGGCGCGGGGAAGATGCTCCAGCGGGGGGACGTCGGGAAGAGGCGTGCCCGGCTCTGCCAGCGGCGCGGGGGCACCGGCTGTACGCTGAGGAACCGCAATAAATCCAACCCCTCTGGCCTCCTGCCAAGCGCCGCCGGGAGTGGCTGATTGTCGCGGGGACGAGGAGATGCGCCGGGCTGGGAACGGGAAGAGGAATCGGGTGGGAACGGTGGGCGGGATGGCCGGGGGGGATGTGCCTGTGGCTGGCACAGGCTCCTGCGGCTGGCACGGCTCGTGGGCGCTGTTGGCTTTGGGAGCCGCAGCACCCCGAGGTGGGGAGGCTGTGCTGGGGGACGGCGTCACCGCGGGGGGGTCGGACCCTCGCCCCGCGCCGGGAGCACCACGGGCCCCCCGTGCCGCCATCTGCGCTGGGGGGGGACATTTGTCCCCTCCAGTGGCTCTCTGCAAGGGGTCAGTGAGACATCGGTGCCCTCACTGAGTCTCGCCCCCATCACGGCCCGGCCCTGACCCCCGTCTCTCCCGCAGGATGATCCCGGCGCTCCCCACAAGCTGCAGGACTCGCTGAAATCCTGCCTGAAGGACGAGGAGCCGTTTAACATCCACAACTCGACGTCGCCCAAGCACGACGGCGGCAAAGGGGAGCAGGACGTGGGGGAGCTCAACTGCCTCCAGAACAACCTGACGTGAGAGGCGGGGACGGGAGCGGGAGCGGAGCGGGAGCCAGGCTCCCCCCGCATCCACAGCCGTCTCCTCCCGCCGCTGTGTCCCTTCCCGCTCCGTGGCATGCTTTGGTGTGTTTTGTACAGAGGAAAACAAAAAATCCAGTCATAATTCGGCCGTGTCGTGGGGGTGTTTGGTTCGTGCTCCGTGTTTCTCGCTTGGGTTCGTTCCGCGCTGTGATTTCTAAACCTTTGCCGTTCCGCAACTGACTTTTTTTGTACTTTTGCCCCACTTTTTTTGAAATACAGGTGAAAACAACAAAAAAGGAGGGAAAAAAAAAAAAGAGGAATATCTTGAAATAAATAAACCGTTTTTTTTTTTAAAGTTAAGCCTCTTGCCGGTGCCTGCGATCTCCCGACATGGACATGGCGGGATTCAGTCCCTGCTTGCACAGGGTCCCATCTGAGCGTCACCCGGGGTGGTGGGTGCCTGGTCCCCCCTTCTCACCCTCTCCAGGCACCTTCCTGCCTCTGCCAGGCCAGGGGTGCAGCACATCCTGCCACCCCGGACACGCTCAGGAGCAGATGGGACACCCTGGGATGTCTGGTGGAGGTGCCTGGGCTGCTCCAGGGTTTGCTCCATCCCCATCCCTGTCCCCACCATGAGTCCCCCCAAACAGTGTGGCTGCACACGGGGTGACGGCTCCCAACCACTCCTGCTCCAACAGCCTCCTTCAGTGGAGCTGACCAGGCTGTCAGCGGGATTTTGGGTGAGACGCCCCAGGGTTGTCACCCCCCAGCTCCCAGTTTCCATCTGCATGGAGAAGAACCGGTGCCACTGTCCCAGTGGCTTTGGCAAGGTCAGGCTGGCCCTGCTGCCATCCCCCGGGATCGAGCATGGAGCGGGGATCTCTCCCCAGGGAGTCCCAGCACTCCCACCACCCTCCCCTCCAGTCATGGCTCCGTCTTGCTTCCAGCAGGAACTGATTTCTTCTGGAGATGGATTCATCCACGAGCCAACACTCTGGGTTCCTTGAGAGAGAGGACACAAAGCCATTAATCACCACACAATATTAAGTGTGCGGCACGTCAGGGATGCAGCCGGCGCTCTCCCGGGGTAGGTGGGAGCCAGAGCTGCAGCTCCGCGTGGATCGGATGTTCCCGATGCGTTCTGTGAGCTGCTAAATAATTAATTCTCGGCTTGCTTGGGGAGATTAAAAACTGAGGAGTGGTGGAGGGAGCCGGCAGTCGATCCCGGCAGTCATGCGAGGCAGAGCGAGCGGCTCACCAGCACCGGCAGGGTTTGGTCTTTGCCATTCCCCTTCCAGCACGGAGCTGCAGGACAGGTACAACCATGGATAGAGCACTGGGAATGTGGACACAGCAACAAAAAGGGTGGGGCGGGGGGAGAGAGTTGTGCTGGTGGAGCCAGAGCCCAGCAGAGCAGAGAGGAGATGCTGATGCCTGAGGAAACCCCGAGGAAAGGTGGGATGTCCTGGCATGGGCAGAGGCTGGGCACAGGCTTCCTGTGGGACGGGGAGGGAGGGAAAGGGAGCTGGAGTGGGATGAGCATCGCTGTGATGGGAGAGGATCTGTGCTTGTGTGTGAGCAGTGAGGGGAGAAGAAATGGTTGTGTGAGGAGAGGGATGTCGGAGGGGATTGGGAATGCGAGGATGATATAGCGTTGTGGGTGATGCAGGGAAGAGGAGGCAGGGGCAGTGCAGGATGAGGGAGGCACCCCTCATCTCCAGCTGCCCTTGGAGGGAATCAGCAAGGTGGGATGCAGGGAGACACAGAACGGGATGGGGCAGCCAAGGAGCGAGTCCACCCAGGGCTGTGTGGTGGGATCTGGAAACCGTCTGCTCCTCACTGGGATCCTTCCTCACAGTGCCTGTGGGTCCGGCCGGCTGGACACTGCCTGGGGAGACATCTGCCGTGGTGTCACCGTGGAGGTGAGGCTGGCACAGCACAGGACAGTGACACCATGGAGGTGAGGGTGATGTGGCACAGCCCCTCTGTCCCAGCACAGCCAATCCATCATGGACAGTGACATCGTGGAGCTGAGGGTGACACGGCACAGGCCCTCAACCCTGGCACAGCCCATCCATCCTGGACCTGCCGTGGCCCCACGCAGAGGTGCCCACCTTGGAGCGGTGCCCACATTCCCTCGCCACCCGTTTTTGTCCCTTCCAAGAAGCCCAGTGTGGTCCGGGTCAGCAGTGGGACCGTCCCCTCCACAAAGGCGGGCGGTGGCTCCTCGGTGCAGGCCCTATCTCGGAGCTGTGAGGGATGACCCACAGAGGAGTCCTGGATTCAGGAGCCATCCTCGGCTGCAGCCGCTCACCCCCACGGGCTGGAGGGACTTACTGGGATTCAGGACAAAACTGGGTCACAAGGATTTAAGCAGGTTTAAGGATGCTCCTGCTCACACACAGGTTGGGAGCGCTGGGGGATTTGTCACCCTGTGCCCCTGCTCTGGGGTATTGTTCTGACCCCATCATTCCCCCTGGCTGCTCCCGCTCCCTCAGACCCTACTCACCTTCCTGGCGTGCTCCTGTCTCCCACGGGAAGGCACAGCCTCCGTTCCCTGCCTCGCTCCAGCCGGCCACGAGCCCTGGAGCCCCATCTGGCTCCGGGGTCAGTGTCCCTCGCCATGCCTCCATCTCCCCCGGGGGTACCAGCCCAGCCCCAGCCCGCGGGCTCTTATCCCCTCTGGCTTTCCCAGAGCAGGGAGGAGCGTGGTCTGGAGGGATGGATGGGGTTATCCGAGGGCTCCCCGCCAGCGCCTGGTCAGACACGGGAAAGGCGAGGAGCAGGCGCCGTGTACCGTGCTCAGAGCCGATTTCACGGGCCCTGTGGAGGAATTTGCCTCCCAGCCAGCAGAGCAACACATGGGCTTTAATCACAGGCCTAATCACTGGGATGGAGAGAGAGGCCGGAGAGCTATTAAATTTCAATGCTTGGTTGGTTTGCTGGGAGGGGAGATGGCCCGTTGTGGCCAGAAAGGGCTGGCACGGGATGCGGGCAGGGAATTGGCATCGGCAGTGGGCCTGTCCTCCTCTCTCCGCCGTCCTCTTTTCTCTCGCAGACACATAACAGGATTAGAGCCACGACCCCGAGACAAGGAGCCTTTCTTCCCTTGACAAACTCCGGCTGCCTGAAACAAAATATCCGGAGTCGGGATTCATTAGGTGAGTCCCGATTCACCGACCAAGAGTCCACATTCACCAACCAAGAGTCCAGGTTCACTGGGCGAGAGTCCTGACCATTGGCTGAGTCCTGATTCACCAGCTGAGAGTCCCGATCACTGGCTGAGTCCTGATTCAATGGCCAAAAGTCCCAACTCACTGACCGAATCTTGATTCACCAACCAAGTGTCCTGATTCACCAGCCGGGCGCTGGTCAGGAGCGTGAAGGGCTGGAGAAGGAGGTGGCAGCAGCTCAGTGTCCTGATCAGCCCCCGCACACCCCAAACTGTGCTCAACACCTACGGTCAGGATGCTGCTCCTTTGGGATGCCAGGTTGGTCTGTCCCTCCCTGAGGTGCCAGGAGCTGGCTGTGCCATGTTTATCCCTTGTCCCCTTCTAGACACCTCTGAGGACATTTCCTCACCTGAGGGCTGGCTCCACACCCTTTCCCTTGGAGGAATATTTGGAAGATGAGGTGGGCTGTCTCCTTTCCTTTCCTTGGTGCTTCTGTCCTGCATCTTCCACCACGGCACAGTCTGGCCCCGTTCACCCGTGGCTCCATCACACACAGCTACAGCGGTCGGATGAATCCCACCCTTGCAGTCCCACCTCCAGCTCTCAGGGCTGGTCAGGCTTGAGGAACCATTCCCAAACCCTTCTGGACCATCCCTGGTCAGCAGCTCTGCTGACCCCCAGCACAGGAGCGTTATGCAGTGAACCCCAGGATGAGCCGAAGGCTTGGGAGGGGACATTCCTGTAGGTCACTGTGGAGAGCTCCTGGGAGCATCTCCTGTGACATCCCGGTGTTCCCAGCAGTGCTGGGCTGCCTCCTGGCTGGGAGGAGCCCGTAACTGGTATTTGTGTAGCCAGAAAGCCCCGGGATCCCAGTATTTAGTGCTGGGAAATACCAATTACTCCATTACTCGCAGCCTGGCTGTAACAGGGAGCGAGTCCAGTATTAAACTGACTCCGCATTGGATTTAGAGAGAGGAGAAAAGCAAAATCCTCTTAACTTCGTGAACTGTAAAATGCCCAGTGTGGGAACGAAGAGCTGGGCATGTGCCCGCTGACGCCAGCGAGGGCTGGGACGGCTCCAGGCAGGGCGGCTTCTCTGCGTCACTGCTGTCACTGGGCTGACTGGTGCCACTGGGAGAGGGACAGAGCGGGGCACGGGCAGCAACCAGCACCAGACACTGGTTTGGAATGTAAAGGCAGGAGGAAAACCGGCCAAGACTGTGCGTGGAGTGCCCGAGCTCACACCCCTCATGGAGGGATGTGGGAGAAAAGGGGAAAATAAAGACAACGGACGCCGAGACTTTTGGAGAAGCGGGAAGTAGGATCTGATGGGAGGCATGTTTAAAAGTGAAAGGAGTTGAGGAAACTGGCGGGACTTCAAAGAAATGCTGCAAGCAGCACACACAGAACCCATCCCAATAGGAAATGTAGCAGGAACCAGCCTGGCTACATCGCAAGCTCCTCACCGACCTCAGGCTCAACAAAAAAGGTTTATGGGAAATGGGAACTAGGTCAAATTACTAAGGACAGTTACAAGGGGAGCATAAGCATGTGGGGAGACATCAGAAAGGCCAAATTGAGATGGAAATAGGAAGGATTCATTAAGGAGAAGAAGAAAAGGCTCCATCAGCAGGAGGAGAATGAGCAAGGGAGCATTGGTCTGGACCCAGGGAAGGAGGGAGGTGGCTGGCAAAGGAGGCTGGGAACTCAGGGGGATCACCAGCTTGTTTTAAAACCTTTTAAAACCCCCAGCCTTTAAAGATGCCAAGTGCAAGCAGATGCCCACCACAATAATAAGGTGCTGGGCTGCTGCCGAGAGAGCCATGACTGCAGTAAGGGGAATATTAAACAGCACACCCAGACTGCTCCCGACTCTCAGAACCTCATCCTGGGGTGCTTGGAAAACCAGTTAAAGCCACCTGAGAGGTGTTTGGCAGCACAAGGGATAGCTGAGGGTTTACAGGAGCAGGTCCAGTTTGGGGCATGTCATGTAAGGAAAGGTGGAAACCACAGGAGAAGGTCCAGGAGAAGCAAGAAGAGAGATTCAGGACAGACTGGTGGGCAGTGGGGAGAACTGGAGCCCAAGGGAGACATGGGAACAGTGTCTGAAAGACTCCACAGCTCCCTGACAGGAGGGGGCAGCCAGGCGGGGGTCAGGCACTGCTCCCAGGGAGCAGGGGACAGGACAATAGGGAAGGTTGTGCCAATGGTTCAGGTTGGATATTGGGAAAATTCCTTCATGGAAAGGGCTGTCCAGCCCTGGCACAGCTGCCCAGAGCAGCTGTGGCTGCCCCTGGATCCCTGGCAGTGTCCAAGGCCAGGCTGGACGGGGCTGGGAGCAACCTGGGACAGTGGGAGGTGTCCCTAGAATGGGATGAACTCTAAGGCCCCTTTCCACCCAACCCACTCCAGAACCCAGTGATTCAATCTGTGTATGCAATTTGCATTTATTAAAGGAATCTGGAGCCCTCCTGCAGGAGCACCCAGGAGTCTCCATCACCTTTTGCTGGGAGCTACAAAAATGCAGCGTGAAAATGCAGCTCTGGTGTCAGAGCCGAGAATCTCACATCAAGGCAAGAGACGGCAGATGGGACAATCTGGTGGGCTGTGGAGCACAGAGAAGCAGTGAGACAACACTGGCTGCCATGGCAGACAAGACCAGTCAAACTTGGTGGGGTTTTGCTGGAAAAGAGGAGATTTCAGGAAGGATTTGGGAGAAAATGCAGAGATTCTTTTGTAGCTTCTGAACTCCAGCTCTGCATGGTGATCCAGGCCTGGGACACAGGTGTGGGTGGAGAAGGGGATCTCTGGAGGTGTCTGTTGTCCTCAGGCTGCTGGATGTTGTACATGGGGTCAGCAGGAAGAGCAGAGGGCAGGAAAAGAGGAGCTGTGGGAGAGCTCTGTGAGCAAGAGTTGGAAGGGGGAGATGGAAGTGCTGCAAAGCATGGTCAGAGGGGAGAGGGGAATAGCAGGATGGGGCAAAATGAGGAGAAGGAGTGGCTGAAGGGGGCAAGGAGTGTGAGGGATGAGCAGGCACAGAGGATCTGGCAGAGAGCAGTGGCTTTAGGCAGCCAAACACCTGGATCTGGGAGAGGGGACAGCACTTTTCCTGCCGGCTTCAATCCCACTTGGCTCAGAGCCATCCTCAATCCCACTTTGCTCAGGACCTCGGTGGTTCCCTGCTGAGACAACTGAGGAACTTTGTGTTGAGACAGCTTTGCTGCCAGATCCCTGCTGGATTCAGCACGTTCCCCAGGAATTGTCCAGTCTCTTTTGCAAAAGCCCTGGAGGTCCCTCGTGGAGAGCCAGCTGCATTTTGCTTTGAAATGGTCAAGTGAATTTTAAAGGTGACCTGAAAATTGAATCCAGACTGGTTTGTTTTTCTCCCTGCTTTATGAAGGCAGTGAATTATTCTCCACAGCCACGAGCAATCAGCAAAAGAACCACGGATAAAGCCAGCGAGGGATGCCTGGGTGACACGGGGCTACGGAGTGGGAATAAAGGGGGGCTGGAAAGAAATGCCAAGCGAGGGTGCGGAGTCGTGGCCGCTGAGGGTTTCTGGGAACAGGCTGGACAAACATCTGCCAGGGAAGGTTGGAGCTGAGCAGATTTTGCTGGCGGCAGGTGTTGCTCCATCCAAGCGGCCTCTCCGGGCCCCTCCAGCCTCATGCTCAGTGATCCTGCTTTTCTTCCATCAGAAATGTCAGCCCAGCTCTTCCCTCCCTCTGCCAGAGCGTGTGGAGCAGGTTTATCAGCTCAGTCCTCATCATTTTTTCCAACATTTTTTACAGTTGCTCCTTTCACGGGGGATGCGTTTGTTTATATGGATACG
This sequence comes from Corvus cornix cornix, assembly GCF_000738735.6. Classification (NCBI taxonomy): domain Eukaryota; kingdom Metazoa; phylum Chordata; class Aves; order Passeriformes; family Corvidae; genus Corvus; species Corvus cornix. The sequence continues at coordinate 455,029 of NC_046333.1, read as the reverse complement.
AGCAAGCAAAAAGTAAGATTTGAAATGGGAAAAAATAAATGTCAATTTTCTCTATTTATCTTGTATTTTTCTGTCCCAGTTTTATCAGTCTCCCATGAAATCTTGCAGCACAAGGAACACCCCGAGGTGAGAATAACTCCATCCTGAAGATCTGGCCCCAGGCAAACAGTGGAAGGAGAAGGTAAAAGAGAGAGACAGGAGCTGATGCTATTCTGTGCTTTTGTTGGAGTCTTTTAAAGGCAGCTCAGGTGTCCCGGCCATTTCACCACGTCCTCAGGATCTAAATCCATATTTATTTTCCTTGTGCCCTCCTTTGCGCTTTGTCCCTGCAGCCCAACCCAAATTACTCCATGGTCTGCAGCCTCGGATCACAGACCAGAGTGTTTGTAAATGCCCGGAGGACTTGGTTTCATCGGCAGCACTTCTCCCAACCCTGCCAAGCTAAAAGAGACGGGAAGGTCCAAGAGAGGCTGGTTTTCCCTGAGTTTTCCTAGAGAAAAGGGCTCTGGGAAAGGCAGGAGGGCTGGTGACACCGGGAACAGCCCTGCCTGTCCCACCGGACCCGGGTCCCTGCTCCTTGTCACAGGGAGGGACCTCCCGCCTTCGCAATTCTTTTCAAACTCTGCCTCTTGCATTTCTTCAGAGAAATTCAGCACCTGGTTCAGCTCATCCATTATTCCTTCCAGCTGCTCTTTGCCGTGTCAGGGCGGGCATTGAGGAGGCGGAATTTACACCGGAACGTGTCCCGTTCTTTTCTTCCCTGGCCATTGACTCGGCCAACATCTGCTCCCGTTAACCCCCGCTGGCCCCACAGCTCTGGTGATCCTTTATGACTCCGAAGCACTTGGCATTGTGTCAGCAGCAACCGAGGTGTCCCGAGAGAAGAAAACCCTCCTTCTGCTGCGGTGGAACGGGATTTGTGCACTCAAATCCATCCTGGATAGCTCAGCAATAAGCAACAATCACAGGAGGTAAATCAAAGTGTTTTCTCCCTAAAAATCATTTTCCACACACTCACATCATGAAACCTGGTGGGTTCAGCTCCCCTTCCCTGCCAGGCTCTTGGGAATCACCTCAAACACTGCAAGATTAATCGCTTTTATTTGTTCTGTTTTGGTTTTTTTCTACTTTTGGGCATGAATTGCTTTTCACTCACTGCTCTACACAGGGGTTTCATTGGAAGCAGTGTGGACACCTATGGATCCCATATGGCTCCTCTGGGAAACAGCTCCATGATAAATACTGGAAATAGGCATGGAGCAGATGGGAGGGAAGGGGCACCAGTTTTAACAGCAAAATCCTCACTGCCTTCGCACGGTAACAAGTCCTGGGATGTGGGAAGGAATATATTAGGAAGGACAAGAGGTGTTTTGAGAGATGCAGCTGCACTTTGCATGCGGTTCTGGTCCCCCTCCCACTGGGAAGAGAAAAAGAGAGGATTTTACATTTCATTTACAAGGCATTCCGGGCTCTGCGGCTCCTGAAGGAGCCGGGAAGGGAGTGCCACAGGGAGGGAAGCGTGACAGTGCAGACAAAAGGTGTCTGAGCGGTGGCTCTGCTCGCATACAAATGCAGGCAGGTAGGAACACCTCCAGGAACTCCTCCAGGAACTCCTCCGGGCTCTGCGAGCCGCCCTTGCCGTCGGAATGGGCTCTGCAGCCAAGCCCTGTGACCCAGGAGCCAGGAGGGAGCCAGGCTCTCTCAAAGGCTGCCGAAGGAATTCGGGCTCTGGCTGCACCAGCACAGGGCAGGGACTGGTTCCTGCGCTCCCCGGCACCGAAGCGGGGTTCCCAGCTCCCTGAAAGGGAGGGAGAACAAAAGCAAAGCGGTTTGGACTTTTAAAGAAGCTTTCAGCTCCAGCTTTTACAGGACTGAAGGCATCAAAGGGAAAGAAGAGAGGCAGTTCCTTTCAGTGGCCGCCCGGTCGGGCACAGGAAGGAAGGGGCCGGCACAAGCGCTCTCTGCGGCAGAGCTCTGGGGGACCTCGGGGGCTGCCGGCTCGTCCTGAGCGCTCCCAAGCAGGGCTGGAGAGCAGGATGGGGAATTTCAGAGGTAGCACACACACACACACAAACATAAGGAATAAGGACAGAGGCGCGGCCGCGGTGCCTCAGCCAAATCCTCGCACAGCCCATCTCTCCTACGAGAGTCATTCTAGGGGAAGGCGAGGGAACACCGAGGCAAGCACCTCTTGTGTTCCCACAGCTCTTTTCCCAGGAATCTGCAGCTCAGGGGCTTCCCCAGATGGCGGCAGCCCTGTTTCCCACAGGTTTGTGCCCTTCTCCCGTGGAATCCCGCTTCTAAACCCACACAGTCGCGCAGCACCGATGGATGAGCTGTGCTGAGCCTCGGCAGTGCCTCCGTCCCCGTTCCGTGCTTTTATCGCATCGTGGGATGCCCCCTAATGCTCACAGAGCAGCATCCCGGGCTCCAGCAGCGTCTCCTCAGCACATCCTGGGCTCCACTTTCTGCTCTCCAATCCCCCTGGCACATCCCTGGCTCCAGAATCATCTCTGCAGCCTCCCCAGCACTTCCCAGACTCCCGCAGCAACCCCTCTGCATGTCTCATTCTGGAGCACATCCCGGGCTCCAGAAGTTACTCTCCAGGCTCCTTGGCACATGCCAGGCTCCACTGGCTTCTCTCCAGTCCCCCTGGCACCTCCCGGGCTCCAGAATCATCTCTGCAGCTCCGGCACATCTCCCCTCAGCAGGGCAATCCCTGCTTCCGTGATGAAACTCATACGGTTACAAAAGCTTTGCTGGAGCAAATGAAAAGGTGAATTAAGGCTCGGAGGCAAAAATGACACCAAAGAATGTGGATTTTGGTGGTTATGCATAGTAAATTTGCTGTTACTGCTCAGGGGCTGCTGCAGATCATTTTTGGTCGCCGAACGGATGTGCAGCACTTCCCAAACGTGCTGATAATGAAACAGGAAATAATGAGAGAGTAACAGACCCCTCGCAAATATCCCCGTGTCCCAAAATGTCCCAGGTGCTTCCCAGATGTATTAAACCTGACACAGAAAGGCAGAGTTTGAACGGGGGCAGGGGGCACCCTGGGGTCAGTGGTGACCAGTGCCACCAGGCCACATGGAGGCCAGCACTGGTGGTGGCAACCGGGATCCAGGCCCAATTCGTGCCTTTATGAACAACGGGATGTGGATCCAGACCCATTAATTACGATGGGATGAGGATCCAGTTCCATTTAGCACCTTAATTAACCATAAGGGTCAGGATCCAGCCGCTTTAACTAACGGTGGGACGTGCGCCCAGCCCCGTTAATTGGTGCTCCAGCCCTGTTAATGAGCGATCTACTGCCGTTAATGAGTGATGCAGCCCCGCTAATTGATGATGCAGCCCCGCTAATTGGCGATCCAGCCCCGCTAATTGGCGATCCAGCCCCGCTAATTGGCGATCCAGCCCCGCTAATTCGCTGCGCACGCCGGTCCCCGGGGGGCGGCAATGGCGGCTCCGGCACCACCCCGCCCTGCCAGCAGGCGGCGCCACCCGCCCGGCGCATGCGCTGCCCCGCGGCGTTTCCCGCCCTGCGCGGCCCCTCAGCGCCGCCCGCCATGTTCGCGGAGCTGAACGAGCTGCTCGGGGCCTCTCCGGAGCGCCCGGACGCGGTGAGAGGGCGCTGAGAGGGCGGGAGGGACGGGCCGGGGCTGCCGGGAGCGGCGGGGCACGCTGGGAGGGGTACGGCCTCCGCAGGAGGAGGCGGCGGCCGCGGCCGGTCCCGGAGCTGAGCCGCCTTCGGCTCTTCCCTCGCCCGTTCCCGGCTCCCCGCCGCCTCTCACGGCTCTGGCTCCGGCATCCGCCGCTGAGAAGCGGCCGAGCTCTGTTCCCGCAGTGTGTCTTTGCGTGCGTGCTGCCATGCGGGAATAAAAACAGAACTGGGCGTTAGACCCGCTGCCGGGCACTGCTCCGGGGCGGGGAGCTGTTCTACAGGTGCTTTAGGGCGCTAAATTAATTAGTTGAGCATATCCAGGGAGGTTTTGTGTTAATGAAGTCACGCTGGAATTAAACCCCCTCACTCTCTGTGAGAGCTGTGCAGGTAAAACGTCAGTCATGGAATCCCAGAGTGGTTTGGGCTGGAAGGAACATTAAAGCTCATCTGGTCCCACCTCCTGCCATGGGCAGGGACACCTTCCAGTGTTCCAGGCTGCTCCAGTTCCCATCCAGCCTGGCCTTGGACACTGCCAGGGATCCAGGGGCAGCCACAGCTGCTCTGGGCACCCTGTGCCAGGGCCTCCCCACCCTCCCAGCCAGGAATTCCTTCCCAGTCTCCCATCCATCCCTGCCCTCTGGCAGTGGGAAGCCATTCCCTGTGTCCTGTCCCTCCAGGCCTTGTCCCCAGTCCCTCTGCAGCTCTCCTGGAGCCCCTTTAGGCCCTGCAAGGGGCTCAGAGCTCTCCCTGTGTCCTTCCCTTCTCCAGGGGAACATTCCCAGCTGTCCCAGCCTGGCTCCAGAGCAGAGGGGCTCCAGCCCTGGGGCCGCTCTGGGGCCTCCTCTGGACTCTCTCCAGCAGCTCTAGGTCCCACCTGAGTGGGGCCGAGGGACAGAATCCCCCATTTCCTGCTGCCCACTCTGGAGCTCAGCTCAGGGCACATGGCTGGGGCATGTCCAGCTCTCACCCCTCAGCACCCCCAAGCCCTTCTGCTATGCTCATCCATCCATCCATCCATCCATCCCCCAGCCTTTGCTGATTCTGGGGATTGTCCTGATCCAGGTGCATCACCTTGCATTTTGTCTTGTTGAATCTCATGAGGTTCCCAGGGACCCACTCCTTCAACTTCTCCAGGTCCCTCTGGATGCCCCATCCCTTCCTCTGGTGTGTGACCATACCACCAGCTTGGTGTCATCAGTAATTATTAATAAATTACCTGTGTGCTACATGTTATCCCATATTTTTCCTGACAGTTACAAGCTTAGTTAATAAAAGCAAGTTTGGGGTGATAATTTATTTTATAAGTCTGTGTACCCCTTTGTCTCCAGTTTCCCTCCTTGCCCTACTACCAGCTTATGATGGGAATAGGGCAGGTTTGTCCTTTATTTGGAAGATACTTCTGAGGTCATTCTTTGTCAAGCTGCCTGGAGTGGGGCAGGGTTGGTCTGATGGGGAAACAATACTGAGGAGAATTTGGGGTAGTGCCCTTGAGGCTCAAAGCAGATCTGGTGCAGGTGTTGGCTAAGGCTCAGTACTTGTAAAGGATAGTCTGAGGCTGCACAAAGTCCCAAATCCCTGTGGTTCCTGTGGGTTGGTGTTGGGTTTTTAATGCATGTGAAGCACTTAAGTGAGAAATGCTTGGAGTTTGTTGGCCTGTGCTCAGTGGTGGAGCTGTGGGATGAGCGGGAATGTGGCCATCCACGAGTTTGGTTTCTGAGGCAGGTAGCTCACCTTGATGTGAACAGGAAATTCCACAGAGCAAAACCAAAAGATTTGGCCTCAAGATCCTGGGTTTGGACTTGGCAGCCAAAGCAGGAGCTGACCAAGGCCTCCTCTGTGCGAGGAATTCCCTTGGATTGAGTTGGCTCTTCCCATCCCACCACACTCCACAGGTTCTCCTTTGTCTGGGTGTCACACCGGTGTGGCTGGCTGCCCAGCGGGCGGTGTTCCTGGGTGCTGGAGGGACTGACTTCATGCCCTGCAATGCTCATGGTATTAAATCTGGTTTACTCTGGTAGTAAATCATGAGTATTTGTGTTCTCAAGTCCCCCTCAGTGTCACCAGTCCCTGTGCAGAGCTAATCCCTGGAGTGTGCTGGGATACCCAGCCTGGCCTGGTGTCACACTGTGTAACAGCATCAGCCCTTTGCAAACCTCTCCTTCCTGGCACTGCCATCCCAATTCCTGCAGCTCCACGCCTGCTCCGTGCTGTTTTCCAAGCTCTGACAGGCGCTGTCCCCGCAGGGCTGGTGGGTGGATGGAGCTGCTGCCAGCGTGGGTGTCTCTGTGGGTGTATCTGCCGTGTCACTGTGGGGTTGTCACACCCACTGCTGTCCTGCCAAGGGGTTTTGGCAGTTCCTAACAAGTTGCTGCACCTTCTGCCTCATAGCCTGCAGGTATTGAGAGTGTGAGGGCAGAGCATGGCTGGAACTGGCTGGGGTTCATGGAGATGCTACAGGAAGGCTTTGCCTTTGGAAGGGTTTCATCCCTGGTAGCATCTTCCTGGGACTGAGAAGGGAGAAGAAATAACAACTGGGACAGCAGTTTGATCCAGCTCATAAGGATCTTGAAAAGCCAACTTGTGGAGCAGCTATCTCCCATTTTGAGACTGGTTCCTCAACATCTGAATCCTCTGATACTTTCGTGACTATTTGGGTCCCAAATAGATGGAATTTTATCTCCTCCTGTGTGTCTGTGGTGGCAAACTGGGACCCTGGGGTTCCTGAGACAGTGAGCAAAATCCTGGTGGTGGGGCCAGGACTTCCCTGCTTCTCAGCAGGAGAATTCCTCTTGCTGTGAGGACATCCAAGGACCTGGTTGCTTCCAGCCAGCTGTTAAATAACTTGATATTCGTAGTCTGTGGGATGGAGCTGTGTGAAGACAGTGTGAGCACAGACCTTGGAAAGCCCCACAGGTTCCTGTCAGCTTTGCTTAGCTTCCTGCTTGTGTGGGCACGGTGGGTGTTGTGTCTGCACTGGTGTGACCACAGGACCAGGGCAGTGCTCGTTCGCTGTGCTGGCACTGCCAGGACATCTCAGATCCTGGGGGCAGCTCTGGGCACTCATGGGAAAGACCTTGGGGGTCTGTAGCCCCAGGAGCGGCTGAGGGAGCTGGGAAAGGGGCTGAGCCTGGAGCAAAGGAGGCTCAGGGGGGACCTTGTGGCTCTGCACAAGTCCCTGACAGGAGGGGGCAGCCGGGGGGGTCGGGCTCTGCTCGAAGGGAACAGGGACAGGAGGAGAGGGAACGGCCTCAGGCTGGGCCAGGGGAGGCTCAGGTTGGATATTGGGAACATTCCTTCCCCAGAAGGGCTGTCTGGCCCTGGCACAGCTGCCCGGGACTGTGGTGGAGTGCCCATTGCTGGAGGGATTTAAAAGCTATTGTGGATGTGGCACTTGGGGACATGGGTCAGTGGTGGCCTTGGCGGTGCTGGGGGACAAGTGGACTTGATGGACTCAGAGGCCTTTTCCAGCCTCGGTGGCTGTGACCCAGTGATTCTGTCAGTGCTGTCTGAGCAGCTGCGGTGCGACAGCCCAGTGAGGGCTGGCAGGGTTGATGGCTGATGGCTGCAAGGTTTGGAATGGCAAAAGGCCATGTGCTCAGAGCGACAAAGGCCCACGGTGCCAGCACAGCCTGCGGGAGCCAGCCGGCAGGGAGGGCACACGGGAGCGCTCAGCCCGCTCTTCCCGGGGCTCCGGTGGGGAAGAGGGGAGCTGAAGGGGATGGAGTTGCAGAAGATAAACCCCTGAACATCTGGGCTTGTGCTGTTTGAGCACAGGTCTCCTCCAGGCTCATCCAGGGCATGTCTCAGGGCGGTGTCCCTGTCACCGCAGTGCCCACTGAGGCATAACCCTTTTTTGGGGGGGAAGAGCTCTCACTCTGGCTGAGGGAGAGCAGCTTCCCTGCCCTGGCCTCTGCTTTGCATTCCCTGCAGTCATGTTCCATATTTGCCATTCCATTCGCTCTGCTTTAGGCACCACAGAGTTTGTTCTGATGGATGACTTGGGAATTGCCTGTGCAGAGATGGCTTGTTGCTGCAAAAGGCTTTTTCTGTTCCTGGGAGTAGAAAAACTCCTACTTTGATAAGTTCTTTGTGTTTCCAAGCAGCTCTTCTATGATTTGTATTGATTAAAGAAACATCCTGACTAAGATTTTAATGGAAACAAACACCTTGATGAAGCTGGGGCTGATAATGAGTGTGCACTGATGAACGGAATTAATTTCCTGCCTGATCAAAACAAGGTTTATACCTTGTGCTGAGAGCTCTGCTGCACTACAGAATTCTGGTGATAAGGTTTTCCACCCCAAAGGTGGCATGTTGGAAGTAAACCTGGAAGAGAGGACAAGGGAGGACTGTGTGGGGACAGGAGGAACAGCAGCTCTAGAGGTGCTGACATTTTAAACACACTGGCAATGCTGGCTGTGGCAGGGGGAGAATGGACCGGGAATAAGTGACTGTTGTCTCCCTGCCACTCGGAGAAGAAAGATGCCTGTGAACTGGAGGAGAGGGGCATAAAGCTGGGAGGTGGAAATTGCCCAGAACCCCCTTGATGGTGTCCAGCACCAGAGGCTCCGGATGTGGCGGCGCTGGGAACGCAGTGCTCCGTATCTGTTGTTTCCAGGGGAGGGGGTGGCACCTGGTGGGCACAGAGCGTGGGGGTCCAGCTGGGGTCACAGTTGAGCACAAGGGTTTTTAGCTGGTGGACATGTGGGATGTGGTTCAGTGGTGAGCTTGGCAATTCTGGGTTAATGGTTGTCCTGGGTTGATGGTTGGACTTGATGGGCTCAGAGGGCTTTTCCAACCTTAGCAATGCTGTGATTCAGATGCCTCCCTGTGGGCTGAGTCCAGAGGAAGTGCTGGCATCCCTCTGTAAACAGACAGGCAGCTGGAGCTCTGCTTATCCACTTCTTTCTCTGAGTAATACCTGCAGAGTTTCCTGTACCTTGAGCCAACATCTTGTCTACCAGGAGCAGTTTGTGCCCTCACCTTACTCTGTTGAGTTATTTTGCTTCTTCTTTTCCAGGGTAAATTTACGCTGCTGCGAGACTCCCGGACAGATGGCAGCTTCCTGGTGCACCACTTCCTCTCCTTCTACCTCAGAGGTGGGTCAGCAGCAGTGCTCTCTGAGGCAGGGAAACCTTGGAGGTCCCTTCAGGGTTGCTCCATGAGCAGTGGGCAGTTTTGCAGAGTGTGAAGTATCCTCATATAAACCCAAAGCTTTGGGGTTAGGATTTATGGATCCCAGTCCTGACTTGGGTGCATCCTGTAATTCTGTGCCTTGTTTTGTCACGGGTCGTGGAGATGGTTGTAAATCACACAGGCTCTGACCAGGAGGTGTTCACTGATATTCCGTCACTGCCTCCATTTTTGTGATGTAATTACACATATCAGGATCAATTAACAGCAGATAAGATCACAGTGAGTAAAGAAACAAACAGAGCCTGGCAAGTTGTCTAATTACTTTCCTGGGAACAGTTTCCCCTGTGAGTAACCTCCTGGCCCCTGCAGAGCCTCCAGCTTTCTGCTGGCACAGCCACCAGCCCAGCAAATCTGGTGCTGTCAGGCCTGAAAGGGAGCTCAGAGTGCTGGGCGGGGTGTGGGACAAGGACATGCTGCCCCCCAGAACTGCCACTGCCTCAGCTGGGGCTTTACCCTGCTTTGAAATACTTTTTACTTAACGGAACAGAGGGAAACCGAAGGAAATCCCAAGGAAAGTGGGTTGGTAACAGCATGAATGGTTCAAAGAGACCTGCCAGACACTGCCTTGGGCTCTGCTGATGTGCTGCCCTGCAGCAGTGCCCTGGGAATTGGTACTGCCCTGGGAGTCGCTGTCCGCTGTCCGGAGCTGCCTGTCTGCCTGGGAGAAGCCTTCCATCACTGGTGGGTGGGCGGGCAGCCCTGTGGGATATTAATGTGTCTCAGAACAGGTGTGCTGGCTGTCACCTGCCCCTTGCCAGCCCAGGACCTGGGTGCAGTTATCCCATGTTTGCAGCACCACCATGTTGTCCACTTGGTGCCCAAAACCTTTGGGAGCTCTGAAGGTTCACATGGGGCCACTGACTTGTTTGCAAGCCATGTCTGACAAACACTGATTATGTTCATACCCAAACCGTGTTCCAAAATCACATTTTATTTAGGTGTCTGACACAATTGCTTGTTCTGTGTGTTTTTCTAGTCAAGGTCACTTGCCCTGTGTGAGCCAAAATGGGGATTTTTGGCATGTCCGTGTTTTCAATAGTTCAGTGTTTTGGCTGGCCCTTGGCCTTCTTACAGTAACACCAGCAAACTGGGCCAGCAGGTCCCAGGCTGGCCTGGCACGAGGCAGAAAAGGGGCCTTACATTTTTTAAAGTCATCTTTTTCCTTCTTTCCTTCTCTTTTAAAACTAACATTTTCCCTAATGTGGATATCGTCTAGAAGGGTAAAAATTGAAAAGCAGGGGAGGGTCTGTGTAGACCTGCGTCACTTCAAGGTCCTTCCAAACAGATCTGTGGCCTGGCTGCTGTGATTTACGAGCTTTGATAATGTCAGCTGCCAAGTGGACCTGCTAATGTGTGCTTTTGTCCCTCCCCAGCTGGCTGCAAGGTTTGCTTTGTGGCCCTGCTCCAGTCCTTCAGCCACTACAACATCGTGGCGCAGAAACTGGTGAGTCTCTTGGTGGGTTCATTATTACAGGTCCAGGTAGTTTCTGTTGGGTGGGAAGGAATGGGAATGGGGAGCAGGAGTTGTGTGTGAGCTAATGTTTCCAGGTCTTGATGGGGACAGTTAGGATTGGTGCTCCTGTGATGAGGCACGAAGAGCACTTTAGGGCAAAAACTTGGCTGCGAGGTGCCCCACAGGCTCTGCCCTGCCAAGAGCTGGATGGCTGCTTGCTTTGTGCTTAGAAATGTTTTCTGGGGATCAGCGTTCCCCAGACAGGCCCAGACTAGTAGATGGAAGTTCCTTAATCCTCTGGGGAGGAAAATGCCATGGTGGCCGTGTTCCCAGGGCTGCTGTACACCTGCAGGAGCTCCTGAGGTGACTTTGTCCCCTGTCCTCTGGATCCTGTTGGGATGGAGGGCTGAGTCACCTGTTCACAAGGACACCCAAGTGCCTCATTTGGGCCCTGGGCTGAGCCATCACTTCGAGCTCTGTGAGGAGCCACGGGTATATTCCTAGGGATTTCCTTCCCGTGGTGAGTTGGGCAAGGATTATTTGTACCCTGAAATGAGGAAACAGAGAGACAAAGCAGGCAGGGTAATTCTGCGTGTCAGCAAATTGTCTGAGCTCCAAACTGCTTCACTCAGCTCTTTGTACAACACTCCAAGGTGAAATGCTCCAGGTGGGAAGTCCAGGTGACCTTCCAGGGCTGAAGGGATGAGGGCTTGCATTGGTCCTCCCTCCTCTGGTTCTGCTGGGAATTCCACTGGCACTGCTCCTCATAAAGACTCCCAGGTGTTGAGGAACCAGGTGTTGTATTCCCCACTGTAAGCATGGTGCTGCTAAACAACGGTATTTTATTTACTGCTCCGTTTTTACCTTTTGGAAGGAGTGCAGTGGTCCGGGGTACATGCAGTGGGCTGAGCAAACACAGTGTTCCCCCACGGAGCTGTAACTCACAGGTGGATACTCAAGGTGTGATTCCCCTGTGGAGTGGATCCCCCTGGCTGAGCAAACCACCCCCCACAAGTACAGAGCTGTCCTGGCCTTTGTGGTGCAGAGAGGAGGAAATCTTGGAGGGAACTTGCTGAGTGGGGCAGGAAATGGGGCACAACAACTGGTGTGGGGAGGAGATTCAGCTGTTGAATACGGGGTCCTTGCCTGCTCCTGAAGTTGGTGTGTTTCCTAATGCAGTGAGATTTCCTGGTGTGCTCTTACTGGGAGCTGCTGACATCTCCCTCAACGGACAGGCTTAGGAGGGAGAGAACGTGGGGTTAGCTGGAGCACACGTTCGATGCAAATGGGGGTGATTTGCTGTCTGATACTTGAACAAAAGGTGGCTGCCACGAAGGAGGTGATAAGCACAGCTCAGAGAAGCACTGAGCTGCTTTCAGCTCTGAGTCACTCTTGCATTGCAGCTTCATAGGTGCCCCTGAGGTCGTTGCTGTGAATTCCTCCCAAGCTCTGAGGAGCTGGAGGTCGTAACATCAGTTATTTATATCCAAGTTTCCATCGCATCTTCTCTTTGCTTTAATCCTTCTTTGCGCAGGTGAACACATCAGGCTCAGAAAAGGTGGTTCTTGGCAGGGTAGTTTCACTCTTAAATTTGCTTAAGAACTTGTTGCTGTAGATCGTTACTGGAGACCAGTAGTGGTGTGGCCACAGGCCAAGGACAGGGCCCATCTGCTGTGCTGGCACTGCTGAGGCACCTCCAGTCCTGGGGGCAGTTCTGGGGTCCCCAGGTACAGGACAGAGTGTGTCCAGGGAAGAGAATGGAGCTGGGAAAGGGTCTGTAGCCCCAGGAGCGGCTGAGGGAGCTGGGAAAGGGGCTGAGCCTGGAGCAAAGGAGGCTCAGGGGGGACCTTGTGGCTCTGCACAAGTCCCTGACAGGAGGGGGCAGCCGGGGGGGTCGGGCTCTGCTCGAAGGGAACAGGGACAGGAGGAGAGGGAACGGCCTCAGGCTGGGCCAGGGGAGGCTCAGGTTGGATATTGGGAACATTCCTTCCCCAGAAGGGCTGTCTGGCCCTGGCACAGCTGTCCAGGGCAGGGATGGAGTGCCCATTGCTGGAGGGATTTAAAAGCCATTGTGGATGTGGCACTTGGGGACATGGGTCAGTGGTGGCCTTGGCAGTGCTGGGGGAATCGTTGGACTTGATGGACTCAGAGGCCTTTTCCAGCTTCAGTGATTCTGTGACTGACTATGCCCTTAGGAAAGACTGCACTTGGAAGAGCTTCAGAACTGAGCAATGCTCCAGTTTCTTTAGGGAGCAGGGTAGTCCCAGGCCCAGGAGGAGGCTCCTGGAGCCAGGGTGGATTGTACAGTCTGTACAGTGACACTTGTAGCACTGGTGTGTGGTGATACAGTGAGTATTTATACACAGCTGAAGTGATGCTTCTAAGGGCTTGCTGTTTTCCCAGCTGCCAGGTGTTACAAGTCCCAAACCACTTACTTACGTGTTAGCTAACTGCAGGGATGTATCTTGCAGGAGAAGCTTCCCTGGCTTTTTGTGCCTGTGTCCTCTTTTCCTGAGGACCTACACTTCATTTTAAGGCACTGTCGATGTTATTGGCCCTGACCTTGCAGAAAACATGCAGGGCTATATGAGGACAAACAGCACCAGGGCACCCTGCCAGGTTGATGTTCCCACCCTCACTTTTACAAAGTTTGTTTTAAAGGGAAACCAGATTTTTCCCCATTTGATGCCCGTCTCCTGTCCCCTGCTTCGAGTTCACAGCCTGGAGGATGTGGCCTGGCCTGATCACTGATGGCCACACTTTGTCCCACAGCTGTTTGCTGATGGAGCTCATTCCCCCAGCTTTGCACACTCCATTCCTTGTTCTGTCCTTCAGATATTTTGCTTTCCCGTATGGAATGGCCAGCGGTGAGTGGCAGCTCTGGTTTGAGGGGCTGTCACTGCTGGCAGGCTGGAGGGCACCAGGCAGAGGGGCAGGAGCAGCTGAGCTGCTGCTGCAGGAGCATTCCTGGGCTGGGTCGATGGCTGACAGCGTGCCAGAGATAATGTCCCTGTGCCCCAGGGTAATGGAGCGGGATGCTGGCACGGAATGAAAGCTTTCAGGCTGTTTGAGGGCTGGGCAGCGCTGTGGCTGTGACACGGGTATGTCAGTCCTGCAGGGGCATCGGTCCTGTCTGTGCACTCAGGAAGGTGCCACTGGCCATTTTGAGCACTCTTCCCACTTTTCCAAGCTGTCTGATGCTTCCTGTGCTGCTTCCAGTGGTCACACTGGGTGGGCTGCTAGCAGGGAGTCAGGCAGAGGTTTGCTGTGGTAGGTGACTGCAGTGGGTGAGTCCAGGTCTCTCTGGGACCTGGGCCCCCCGCTGGAAATGAGGCTGGACTTGCTGGGTCCATGCCGTGGCACTGAGGGGGTCGAATTCTTGGTCTGACACAGAGGCACCCTGTCCCTGGCTGCTGTGGACCTTCTCTGTCACCCAGGCAGGCCCCAGTGGCACAGCACTGAGCTCCCTTCTAAAGAGGGGACACTTCTTGCAGATCTGAGGTACAGAGAGTTTGTGTGTGCAGGAAGAAATGGCTGAAACAAAGGTAAAATCAGTTGTTGAATTATTTTTATTAATAGTGAATTTAGTCACGGCATTTCAGCAGGTTCCCAGTCCTGTGGACTGCAGAAATCCCTGAGGGAATGAGGTTTGTGAGGCTGCTGTGCAGCCCAGCCCTTCTTTATGGCATGGCAGGTATTTATTTGCTGGCTGTTCCCCGCTCCTCACCTGCCACATAAAGGTGGTTCTGTCCTTGGCTAGGAAGTTTTCCATGGTGTGTGCTTGGAATTGCCCAATAACACTGATATTTCTGAAGCTGTTACTGAGGGGTGGTGTCAAAAAAAATCTATTGCTTAATAGGGGGAGTTTGAAGAGGGAATGAGCATTCAGGCATAGATTCCTTCCCAACTGTGTAGAAGGAAAATAGAGGAAGCATTTTTCTCAGGTAGCAGGATTCACAAGGTTGGGAGTGCAAGCAGCTTCCATTTAAATCAGGGAGCAGATGCCAGCAGATGGGAGTTCACTCAGGCCTCAGATTATTCTTAATATCTGTGTTACAAAGTGATAGTGCTGCAAAATTGAGCCTGGGAAGATAATCATGGAATAGTTTGGGTCGGAAGACACCTGAAAAGGTCACCTAGTCCAATCCTCCAGGAAATAATTATACTGCGCATGATCAAGGAATCATTGAGGTTGGAAAAGCCCTCAAGGATCATTGCATCCACCTGTCCCCCAGCACTGCTAAGACCACCACTAACCCATGTTCCCAAGTGCCACATCCACAAGGCTTTTAAATCCCCCCAGGGATGGTGACTCCTCCGCTGCCCTGGGCAGCCCCTTCCGATGCCTGACCACCCTTTTTGAGAAGAAACTGGGGAGAGCAAGAAGGTCCCCCCTGAGCCTCCCCTTCTCCAGGCTGAGCCCCCCCGGCTCCCTCAGCCCTTGACAGGGCTTGGAGCAACCTAGTCTGGTGGAAGGTGTCCCAGTAGAGGGATGGAACTGAATGGTCTTTAAACATCCCTGCAACCCAAACCTTTGTAGAATTCTGTGATCTCAGCTGGAGTCGTCTCCGTGTCTGCTGCAGCTCTGGGATGTCTCCGTTGGAGCTGGACATTCCCAACACGTGGCTCTCCATTGGCCTCACCACCAGGCAGGGCTTTGAGCCAGCTGAGTTTGAGTCGAAGCCCCAGGCGTTTGTCGTGGTCCCTCCTCCTCCTCCAAGTGGAGCCAGGGCTGCTTCCCGTGGGAGCTCTGGCTGCCCTCTCCCAGGTGTTGTGCAAGTGTTGGGATGCCCAGCCCACGAAGCTCTCGGGATCCAGGCAGTGCCCATCTCAGCTGCGTGGGCTGTGCCAGGAGCCGTCATTGCCACAGGCATGATCTGGAGATAGTGAAAAACAAAAGCTTTCACCACCCAGGAAGGGAGGTGAAGGAATTGCTCACAGCAGCTCTTGGAGAAACCTGGGCCATCCTCTCCCTGCCTCTGGACAGGCAGCTGATTTTCTCCCATGCCACCAAGCTGGCTTCCCAGGAGGAATTCCGGGATGTTTGAGGCCCCAAATCACAGTGTGTTTTTGTTATCTTCTGGTAAAGTACAGAAGAGCGAATGTGCCACCAGTGACTGTAACACAAGTGCCCATTTCATCCCTGAAGCACTGACTTTATCAGCACATTTAGATAAGATTTGATTCAAGTAAGAATGCAAATTCAGCTGTTGACCCTCGTGGTTCTGTGTGCACCATTTTCTATAAGTGTTCACTCTGAAACCTAATGTTTTCCTCTCTCGAGGGAGTCAGTCTGGCAGCTGCCAAGGAGCGGGGACAGCTCGTCTTCCTGGAGGGCCTCAAGTCCTGCCTTGACCTCCTGTTTGGGGAGGAGGAGCAGCCAGGACAGCCCAGTCCTCTGCAGTTTCTGAGGTGAGCCTGGGCATGGAGTGTTCCTCCTCATATCTGCTGCCACCAGGAGCACCACCCAAGGTCCAGGACTGGCTCCCACTGCCCTTTGCGCTCCCCTCCAAGGCCCAAGGACTCAGAGCTGGACACCGAGTGAAGGGAAATGCCAGCCCTGTGCACATCCCCCTAAGTGTCCTGGCCTGTCCCTCGCTGCTGCTCATGGAGGCATCCTGTCCCCCTTTTCAGAAGTTTAGGGGAACTTCCACCCCCATCCTCATTGCCAAGCATATCACAGGTCTAAAAAATCATTTATTTCATCGGTCCACAGGTTTGTGTCAAATGAAACCCCAGCCATGTGTTTTTATTCCCTTCTGTCATTATTTTGAGTTTTATTCTTATCAAAGAGAACAGTGCTGCTTTATCCCTGCTGGCTTTTGGGTTTATTCTTGCTTTATTCTCTCCGTGTCGCCTGGGAAGCTCAGCAAAGGCCAAACACTTCCCTGACAGTGTCCAAGGCGAGGTTGGACGGGGCTTGGAGCAACCTGGGATAGTGGAAGGTGTTCCTGCCCAGGGCAGAGGGGTGGCACTGGATGGGCTTTGAGTTTCCTTCCCACCCAAACCATTCCAGGATCCCTGGAGCAGGGCAGGAGGGTTTCACCACACACAGGTGTAAAGGAGCAGTGGCTGAAGTGCAGTGAGGAGATCTCTGTCACAGCAGGGAGGGGGCAGGATGGTGATACCACTCTGGGTCAGTGGGTCAGGAGGGGGACACGCAGTGCCGAGCCCCTGACACCTCCTTCATCTCTTCCAGTGGGAGCACCTCTGACCTCAGAGCCTTGTTTGACTTTGTGCGGGTGTCCCTGACTCCTGCTGATGGTGATTCCTGGAAAGGCCCCGTGCTGCTGGTGGACGACCTCAGTGTCCTGCTGAGCCTGGGGGCTGCACCAGTGGCTGTGCTGGACTTCATCCACTACTGCCGCGTGTCTGTGTGCTGCCAGCTGAAGGTACTGCTCCCCGTGGGCTCTGGCTGTGCACAGAGGCTCCAGAGCAAAGCCTGGCTTGATTCTCTCCTTCTACCTGACCTTGATGAGGTTTTTGGAAGGCTGTGGCTGTCCAGGGAGTTTAGATCATTGCTCTGGGGCCACTCTGGGGAGTTGTGTGGGTCCTTGAGTACCTGTGCAGGCTCCTGTTCAGCTAGGTTCCTGGGAGATGCTGCCCAGAGAAGGGTTCTCTGTGTCTCTGATGTATGAACAGGGATTTGAGGTGTAAAACTGTTATTTGGAGCTCCTGGCTCTCCAGAGATCCTGACTCACACCCCTGTGTGGGAGGGCAGGGGTGGAAACAGGTCATGTGAGGGGCTGGTGAGTCTCGCAGGGGACAGAAATGAAGGAGCCCTTGGGGGGCACCCCAGTCCCTGTTCCCACCACCCTCCAGGGTGGCTGCTCTGGCTGGTCCCCAAGGCAGGGTGATGATCTACAGAGGTCTCCCAGCGACGTGGTGACTCCTGAGAGCACCACAGCAGAAGTGCTCCCAGCCACATCCAAACTGCCATCACAGGTGGCATCCCCTCCGTGGGCACTTCCCTGCAGGAGTGAGGAATGAGCTGATGTTGGGTGTTGTCACCCTGCACTTCACACAGCCACACAGCGTGGGGTGCTGGGCTCTACATGCTGACAGGGGATGGTCTGATTGCAGAGAATATTTACCTCCAAAGAGCTAAAAAAGATGATAAACCACGCTAACACCTTGCTATTTCTGTCTGAGGTGTTCTGAAGCTTTAAAGTACATTTTAATTGATTGAGAATTCATGTTATTTTAAGTCAGTGGTGACTTGCACGGGCTGAGGCAGAGTCTCTTGGGGTGGATGTTAATAGAGTCGGTGTGTTGTGGAGGTGTTTGCTCTCTGTCAGAGCTGTGAGGGTGTGAGCCTTGCTGCAGCCCTTTGGGCGTCTCTTTATTTACCTGCTCTGAATTCAGTCAGTGCCATCTGCCTAGCCTGACAGACTGGTTCAGCCACTGTCTCCTTACAAAGGCTTGAGGTATTTTTAGACTGCACGTTACATGTATGTGTGTGTGTGTACACAATGTACAGTGAGCTCTTCAGTGTGTATATGTCATAGAGTGGCCTGGGTTGGAAGGGACCTTAAAGATCGCATATGCCATGGGCAGGGACACCTCTGATTTGGGCCCCAGAGCTGGAGGCAGCTCTGCAGGTGGGGTCTCACCTGAGTGGGGCAGAGGAGCAGAATCCCCCCTCCCCTGCTGCCCACGCTGGGGGATCAGCCCAGGGTATGGGGGGTTTCTGGCTGGGGCATGTCCAGCCTCTCCATCAGCAGCTGCTGGTTATTTTCCCAGTGGAATTCAGACCAAGCTGGAGCTTAGATGGGGTGTTTGTGAAAGCTCCTATTGCCACCCCCCATCCTTCCCCTAAGGGATTAGGCCCAGCCAGGGCCTCATCCCTGCCTCCTGCTCCCGTTCCAGGGCAACGTCGTGGTGCTGGTTCACAGCAACGAGGATTCGGAAGATGAGGAGAATGAACTGGTTGTGAACTCCCTGTGTCATCACAGCGACCTCATCCTGTGGGCAGAGGGGCTGGCCACCGGCTTCTGCAAGGATGTTCACGGGCAGGTGAGGCACAGCAGAGCATGGACAGGTGGCACGTGTCCCTGTCACCTACAGCACTGCAGGCCCTGGGGTTGTGGGGGACAGCCCAGGCTGCAGTGTGGCTAAGGAGTAATACCGTGGGCATCAGTATCTGCTGGAGCACCCAGCTGTCACTGCTTCTGCAGGGATATTCAGGGACATCCTGCCACCTGGGACTCCCCAGTTCCCAAAGCTTTCCCGGGTGATGGTGATGGCTAACTTTCCTGGGAAGTTTCCCCAAATGGTGGATCTGAGCCTGGCCTGTGGTGATCCCTGCAGGGCTGGGAGGGTGCTGACACTTGTGTGATCCCTCATCGGGGGCTGCCACCAAGGGCACGGGGACAGGCAGCTGCTGCTGGATTATTTATCAGTGACCCCCCTTTCCTGCAGGCCAGCCAGAGGCATGGGGAGCAAGGATGCTCTGGGCAGCCAAAGGGACAGTGTTCCTATTCCTTTCCCTTTGCAGATTAAGATAATCAAGAGATTGTCCTTGCGGCAGGCGGCGGAGCAGGATCTGGTCCAGATTTACCAGTACAAGATCCAGGACAGGAACGTCACCTTTTTCGCGCGGGGGCTGTCGGCTGCAGTCCTGTGACACTGTGACAGTGCAGGGTGAGCCTGGGAATGTCAGTCCCTGCCTCTACATGAGCACCACCAGCACCTTCCAGGAGCAGCACAGCAAACTGACCCGGGAGGGAAGCTCAGACACACCTGGAAGTGGTGCCAACGAGGGATCAGCTTGCCCGGGGCCTGCCACATCCCTTTGTCCTCGCACCCCGTTCCCAACACGCTCAGGCCAAAAAAGGGAGCAAGAACTTGCAAGAATGGCCCTCGGAACATGTAAATACAGGCAGGGGGTGCCTTCGAGCTGGGTGTGCCTCGCCTCACCTTTTCCGGTGTGTTCAGCACAGCATGGCGGTGCCAGGCACTGCACGGAGGGAGCACCCCCTCCCTCCTGCTGGCACGGGAGGAGATGACACACAGCGGGTGGAGCAGGGATGGTCTGGGAGCGTGGCGCAATCCTCTCCTTGCTCCCTGCTCCGGCTGGCAGGGATTTGCCCAACTCCCCGCTCCCGTTGGTGCCGTTGGTAAATCTGTAGCTCCGTGTGTAGCCCCTCACCTGGCTGTGCTGAGACCTGGGTGCTGCCGTGGCTTATCCCCTGCAGCTTCCCAAGCTCATCCTTGGCTTTGTGGTCGGATAAACCCCTCTGTGAGCCTCTGTCTCAGCCACTGCTTCCTCATCCCAAAGCCTGACTAGCAGTGACACGACCCGCCTGTGCTGAAGCATTCTTTTTATAATAATAATAATCCCTAATTTTAGTGAGATAAGGGTACAGTGATTAGGTAACCGTGGATCTCTGGGTGGGAAATACTCCCCACCTGCTCCTTGGCAGGGGCAGGAATGGGCGTCTCCCAAGCCTGCATGAGGAGATGGCCCTCCCCTGGCCACAAGGGCAATCCTGGGAGCAGAGCTCAGGCCTGGAGGTGTCCTGGTAGATGCTCCTGCTGGGATATCCGATTTATCCTGGGAGATAAATAACATCCCACACACTTGTGAGAGTCCAGAGTGACCTGCCAGGTCCTTGCAGCTCCAGAGCTGGGGTTGCAACTCTGTCAGTGGGACACATTCCTCCTTTTTCCATGTAGACTCAGTGATCCATCCCATACTGGTTTGGGAATGTGCCCCTTGGCCTTGGAGTTTTGGGAGCCCTGGCATGCTCAGAGCTGTGGCTGCTGATCAGTGGCAGCCCAGGGAGGCCAGGCAGACTCCAGGGATTGTGGCAAAGCCACAAGGAATTCCGGAGGGGAGTCAGGCCATGTGTGCACTACAGGATCACTTGTCCCTGGTGTCCCCTGGGTCTCTGTGCTCTGCTGTGGAAGTGGCAGTGCCCAGTGCCACCGCTGCTGTCCCAGTGTGGTGGCAGGGCCCAGGGGACAATGCACCATCACAATCTGCAAAGGGAGAATGAGAGGACCAGTAGCTGCTGGCACTGCCGCTGCTTAAAGAGCAGCTGTATGGGCACAGAATGGTGTATAATTGGAGTAATATCTGTATGATTACCCTTGGAGAGATCCCAAAGCCTGGCTCCCAGGCTCTGCCTCCCTCTCTGAAACCGGCAGGGTCATTGTGTGGCATCACTGTGTGGCATCACTGCTGGCTTTTGCCTGGTTCTTTCTGCCCTTAACCAGTGCCTGTATCCAAGAAATGGGCTGGGGAGCCTCGTCCTGACCCCTCCATGTCCCCATGCAGGGGCTGTTTCCCGGGATCCGAGCCCTTTGGAATGAGCCACTCTGCCTGTACCATGTAGCGGTGCGAGCTTGGACGGGGAGATGAAACCTGCGGTGGCTGCTGAGTCACAGTGAGGACCAAGCCCAGCATTCCCAGCACCCCTGCCCAATGTCCAGCGGTGGCCTTGGCCATCAGGACGTGATGGGGCAGCTGCACTGAACCAAGGCCACCGGCGCAGCTGTGACTGAGCCAAGGCCTCGCTCTGGAGCTGGCGCTGTGAGAGGCCAGCCGCAGAGTGGATGTCAGGAATGATGCCATCGGTGGCAGGACAGGATGGCCTTGCCTGGGGTCAGCCACCAGCTGCGTGCTCAGGGCCGCTGCCACGGGCAGCGTTTGTGTGCCAGCTGGAGCTTGGGCAACACTGAGAAATGTGGGACAACCTGAGGGCTCAGGTCTCCATTCCCTTGGCCTCAGAGGGAGCTGCAAGCAGGGGGAAGTCCCACCAAGGTTCGGGCTGGTGGGACAGGGGTGCAGGTCCCTGGGAAAAGGGGGTATTGTTACATTGGGAAAAGCTGCTGGCAGCAGGGACTAACGTTGGTAAGCGTCAGGGTCTGACAGCTGCAAGAAGGGCCCTGGAAGGGCTGTTTTGGGGGTGCTCAGCCCCTGGAGATGAAGGAGCAGAGAATGTGTTTTCCAGCACCCCAGCCTGTGCCAGCACCATGCTGGCAGGAGAGCAGGGGCATTGCTGGGGGAGAAGGAAAGATCCCTTGGCCTCTGGGTACCGCTTGCCCCTTCCCATGGCGTGTGCCCACAGCGCTCCCAGTGCCTGGCCCACTTCTGTTCCCGGGAATCAGTCACCTTTGTCCCCTGCACCGAGCCAGGGCTCCCGGTGCAAGGTCCTCCCTCCCGATCTGCTCTGCCCCGGGATGCTCCAGGGCTCCTGATGCCCAATCCCCGCCATCAACTCCTCCTGTCCCTCCTGGGATACTCAGGACTCCCACCGCCTGACCCGCACACTCCCGCCATGCCCGGGTGCGTGGGCCGGCTCCGCTCTCCGCTGAGCCCTAGCGCGGCCGGTGCCCGGTTGTGCTCCCACGACCCTCCCCGTCTCCGGGAGCCGTTCCCGGCGCTGCCGCAGCCGCCCGTTCCCCGCTCCACGTGCTCCCGCCGCCTGCGCGCCGCTTCCGGGGGCGTGGCCAAGGAGAACGCGGGATGGCAATGGGGCGTGGCTATGTGCAGCAGTGGGCGTGGCCATGTAAATGAAGCCCGAGCTGAGGGCTCGCGGCTCCATTGGAGGCGGGGGCTGTGGGCGTGGCCACGCTGACGGCGGGGGGCGTGGCCGACGTGCGGCGCTGCGCGCGCGCGGTCGGGGCCCGGCGGCGGCGGCGGCGGCAGCGGGGGGAGGGCGGGAGGGGGTGGGAGAAACCGGGCCGGGAACGGGCAGAAAATTTCAGGATTAACGCGGGCTTAGAGCTACTAAACCCCGCAACATCCTACGTTAAAAAAAAAAAAAAAAAAGACCAAAACCCCCCCCCCCCCCCAACGACGAAGCAGGAGAGCCGCGGCCGCTGGGAGGTCAAAGGGCGGAGGTGAGGAAGGAGCCGCTTCCCGGTGAGGTGAGAAGGGACCGGGGCGGGCGAGGGCAGCGCGATCGGGTATGGAAATAACCCTTCACCACCCCCTTCCCTGCCTCAGTTTCCCCTCAGGCCCCTCCGTGCCTCAGGTCCCCCTCACGGCGGGCGCGCGCCCCCCGCGCTCGCCTCCCGCCCCCACATCCTCCCCCCCTTCATCTGGGTAGAATTTGGAAGGAATACGTAAAAGGGAATGATGGGAAAGTGGAGTCAAGCACTCCAGTTTTGAGGCATTAAAGGTGCAAAGCAAAGAGGGGGGAGCGGAGGGAAAGGGTTAAATTCCCCCCCTCCCCCCGTGCTGCAGGACGAGGAGAAGATGCTTTATGGAAAAGGATTAAAACGAGGGGGTACGTAAAGGGAATGATGGGAATGTGGAGTATTTTATTCCATAGGGGTTTGTTGCTGCCATAAGGATTTTCTGCCGTGGTTCTCTGGGGACTTGGCTCTGTGCTGCGAGTCTCTGCCCTCGGGATAATCACCTGTCTTTGGAATTCGGTCGATATTCAGGAATCATCGACAGAGAGATGGAGAAAGTTTTGGGGCATCAGAGGTGCAAAGCGAAGAGGGTGAGAGGGAGGAAAGGGTTCACCTCTGCTGCAGGATCAGAATATGTTTTATGGGAAAGTATTAAAATGATGGGATATGTAAAGGGAACGATGGGACAGGGGAGTGAAACACTCCATGAGGTTTGGTACAGGCTCACTGAGCACTTCAGAACCAGGAAGATTTGCTGCCCCGGTTCTCTGGGGACTTGGCTCTGTGCTCTTGCAGTTATCTTGCCCCCTGAATCACCCTAAACTTTGGGATTTGGTCAAAATTTAGGAGTCGACTTCCTCATGTGAGTCAGAATGAACATCTTTAATATAACAAGCAAGCAGCTTTTGGAATGCTGAGGCAGTTCTAGGGTTGTGTTTGGGAGAATCCCAAGGAAAGGACTCCGGAAGGATTTTGGCCTTAGTGCCAGAATCTCCTGAATGCAGCATCCACGTGTTTTTCCGGGTTGTTGAAAGACAAACCAAGTTTCTTTTCATGCAAGGGGCAGAGGGGAGGTGTGAGCTCCCTCTCTGTGAAACCAGAGCTGTGAGAGCAGGACTAGGGTGGTAAATTTGGGATTACACGAGTTGTTGTGTAATGCAGAAAGGAGATTAGCTGGCTGGGATTGGGAAGAGAGGAAAACACCCTGGGATGTTCCCTGAATGTGTGACACAGCCCCAGGAACTTCCCCCAAACCACCTCTGCTCTGTGTTTCCACGTACAACTTGGCATGGTTTATTTTTCCAATCGTGATTCAAATATAACATCCCAAAAGAGCCAAGAACAATCAGGGTTTGTCTCAGGAGGGTTAAAATAGTATTTTAAGTGTCAGAATCCTGTGATGAATGAATTAGTCAGGCTCTCACTGGGTTACTCAACACGGTTTTCAGTCACGGGGTTGGCTGGGCCTACCTGGCATCAGAGTTTGGATCATTACGCACCAAAACCTCCTTTTTTTTCCCCCCTCTCTGATGAGAATTTAAAAAGTAGAACAGGTACAGCTTGAGGAACAAAAATAGCATTACCTGCCTGTAGTGGGAAGTAGTAGGTGAGGAGCAGCAGCACAGCGCTTCCAGTAGATCCTGAGTCCTGGGAATCCTTTCAAGGGGATTCAAGGGAGCTGCAGGCCCCTTCCTCCCCTTTTACAAGAGACTTTCTCTAGGGGTTGTGGCTGGAGGTGGGGGGCACAGTCCCCCTGTGCTGGGGAGCACGGAGGGACCGGTGGCACTCGGCACAAGGGGCTTGTGGGACTGGAAGGTGTAGAAGCAGCTCTCCAGGCGTTCCTGGGCTCTGATATCTGTGATTATAGTTCCTTTGAATCCCTTTCTCCCCCTTGTGCAGTGCTTTAAAGGGTGAGAAAGGCTTAAGGAACATGGAGCAGTTCTGTGGTGGTGCAGCTGCTGTTTCTGTGTCTGGAAGTGTTACTGCTCACATCCAAGATATGCAGAACAGGGAATTAAGGGTGGCTGTCTTGGAGGGAATCTTTTAATTCATGTCCTCAGGTGAAGACCCAGCCCTGATGGCTCAGAACAGCTGTGGCCTTTTGGCATAACTGGGAAAAAATAAAGTTCTCCTTCCAGGAAAAGAGTGATTTCAGCTGGAGTGAGAGTGTGGTGGGCAATGGGGAGGGGAGCAGAACTGCAGTTCTTTGGGGAAATCTGAATTAATCTTGTATGGAGCATTGTGGTAAAGGAATAATAGTTGGTTTGTTTACAAAAGACAATGTCCGAGTGAGGCTTTGGGACTTGCTGCCTGACAGAGGAATTTTGGGATTGTTTCTCCATCTGGAAGAAAGAGTGATTTCCTAAGCCTGGCTTCCTAATTAGTGATGATTAGAAAGGAAAATGTTTAGTTCTGTGTGATGCTGGAGACGCCAAAGGCTCCTGCTCAGGGCTGGGAGCTGGTTAGTGTGTTCAGCCTTGCCCGGTGTTCTGCTGTAACCCAGAACCTGTGGAAAACCAATCCCAGGCAGGTGCGTCACCTTACAGGTGCTGTGTCCCTCTGGGCCTCTTGTGGCCCTTCACAAGCCCCAAAGATCTGGGAGTGCAGACTTTTGAACCATGGAAGCTGTCCTGATTAACGCTTTGGGGGTTATTTCTGAGGGAACAATGCAGGGAAAGACGTGCTGAGGGTTATGTCTTAGTTTTTGTTTTTTATTTCATGGATAGATGGTCAGAATTATGGGGTTTGTCTCCCTTTTGTCATCCTTCACATCCTACCCGTGAGGGGATCCCTGGTAATTACATGACTGACAGCCAGAGCTTCCAGAATTCCAGAGTCCAGGCTGGAAACACCGCTGAAGCTCTAGCTGGGTCTGTGTGGAAAGGGAGCGTGTTCTCCCGAGAGCCAAGGGCACACTTCTGATTTCCTGCCAAATCCACGAGTTTTGGAAACCCTTCACTTAACAGGAGCCCAACTGGTGCTACACCCCTGTCCTCCCTCTGAAATGGGAAGACTCTTGGTTTACATGTTTCCACAACGCATTTTTCAGGGAAATGATAGTGTGTAATGGATAAACTTCATTTGACCGAGCTCTAATTACAGTAAGTCAGGAAACTCCTGCCAGTGATAGCTGGACTTTGCTGCAGGGGTGTTTAATGGTACTCAAAAGCTGTTTCTGA
Source organism: Corvus cornix cornix (assembly GCF_000738735.6). Classification (NCBI taxonomy): domain Eukaryota; kingdom Metazoa; phylum Chordata; class Aves; order Passeriformes; family Corvidae; genus Corvus; species Corvus cornix. The sequence continues at coordinate 429,666 of NC_046333.1, read as the reverse complement.
GGGGCTGTTGGAGGGATTTTCTTCTAGGAGGCAAATGGACCCCATGTGGGCTGTGGGTTTGGAGAGCGCAGAATTCTGCTCGGACGGTTTACGTGGATGTGGTTTACCTGGGAAGGGTTTCGGGAACCTGCTGTCTGCTCCTGGGGCTGGAGCAGGGACCTGGCACAAGCAGAGCTGGAGTGGGCTGGGAAAGGAGCTACAATTCCTTCCATGGACAATGTTTGCCTGTCCTGGGCACTCCTGAAGCTGTTACTGTCCCCTTCAACTGTCCCTGCCCTGTCAAACTGTGGAGTGAAGCATGGAAACATCTGTTGTGGCACATCCCTTAAAAAAGGGTTGCAGAGAAGGTGCAGTTCAGGTATTCAGACATGAATTTGAGTTTTGAATTAGTTTGTTTCAGAAATAAACCCCAAACCATACAGACAGAATGTGTTTGCCTACATTAAACAGGTTGGCTTGGTTTAGGTTTAATTTCCTAATACTGATCATTTACCACCCATGCTGATTTCTGTTCTGAAGGAGAGTTTTGAGCCAGGAAATGTGTCCTCTGCAGGGAGAGGAGCCCAGCCCTAGAGAAAGAAATGGGGAAGCAGTTGTGCTCAGTTCAGATCCTTGTTTGCTAAGGTGAAAGAGAGTTGAGCAAGAGGGTGAATCTCCACAGGATGTGTTGGGATGGTGAATGGCTGCTCCGGGTGCTTCCCAGGTGAACTTTGCCTCACAAAAGCAGAGCTGGAGCTGGGCAGAAATTATTGAAGTGCTGATTTATCGTTGCTTTCAGCACTCCTGCAGTGGGGGTTATTCAAACCCAGAGGTGTTTCCGTTCCTTGTTTGAAGAGCAGCAAGGCCACAAAGGGAGGATTAAGATAAAATCAAACCTGACTGTCAGAGGGCATTAAGGGACACAGAATTATTCTGGGAATGTCCTCATGGCAGGAAGGTGGTGAAGGAAAGGAAAACTTAATGTCTGGCATCCCCAAAACTGGAGCGTTCAGCACCTTTTGACTCTTGGTGAGCAACTGGTGGTAGTACCAGGCTACAAAAAGGAAGAGCAGCTTTGCAAGCTGTCGTTTCAGGGAGGTATTTTTGTCTGTATTCTCAAAGCATGGACTAAAAAAGACCTGAAAAGCTTTAGGAGGCGTCTTTTGAGACATGGAAAGTCGGTGATGTTTTTAAAGCCTGGAAGAGAGCGAGCAGTTGGTGTGGGTGAGAGAGTGGGACAAAGAGAATGGGCGAGTAGTAGTCATCCTAAAATCCTGCAGCAAGTGGGAAATGTCTGAAGAGCACCTGACAAGGTACAGGGAGTGTGGAATAGCTGGTGCTGCTTTGCCACAGGTATTCCTTGGCAAGGTGAGTTTGCTCTTTCTAGGATAAGATACCAGGGCTGTTTCTGGCTGCAGAAAAGCAGCTGTGGTCATGAATTCTCTAAGGTTTGATTTTTATCAAATAAGAGTCTTGGGTAGGTGTCATTAAAACAAACCCAAAGCCTAAGAAGGTGCCAGTCTATGATAGATAAAGTCGTGGTTAAATAAATATTCAGAGCAGCAGTAGCACCCTTGTTAGTGGGCCTGGGTGTACTGAGAGGGGCACTGGGGGGCTCTGGGGTCTCACTCATCACTGAAGCAGCAGGACAGACTGTGCATATTCAAGCTGTAAATGGCATAAAGCAGGGAAGGGCTGCACATGTGACTCAGGAGTGAGAAACGGGTTTGAGCAATTAAACGTGGCCTGAAAATGGGCTGGTGATGAGGAAGGACAGTGGTGAGGTTGGGATTCAAGCAAAAATAGCCAGCTGCAGGCATCAGGATAATTGATGAGGTGTAATCCCTAATTAAAGGAACCTGGTGACCTCCTGTGTGTGTGGGAAGGGGGAGGTGAAAGGTTCAGTGTGAAAATTGGTGGTGGCGGCTGTGGCAGCACTGTGGGAGCAGTTGGACTCCATGGACTCAGGCTTTTCCAGCCCCAGCAATTCCATGGGTCCAAGTAACAACACTGCTGGGCTGGCTGGCTGGCTGTGCCCACTGGGAACAGAAGTGGATTACATGGCACGGAGGGGCCCAGGGAAAGCGTTACCAAACCCTGTCTGACACCTGGGACCTGCAGACATTTCTCCGACTGCTTAAGAGCAAATTGGATAAACATCTGTTGGGAATAATTGAGCATAGTTTGTTATGCTCTGAGTGAGGGCCACGAGGCAGAGCCCCCAGAGTCCCCTCCAGCCCTGTCTTCTTCCTCTCACTCTGACCTGTCATTGCTGACAGTGTTTTCCTGTGCTGTGGGTCCCTGGCCATGACTGGGGCAGGGTAAATGCAGTGGGAGAAGGGCCTTTCACTGCGGGCAGGGTGAGGGATGCTGTGTCCTTCAGTGCGAGCGGTGGTGGCCTTGTGTGATGCACAGAGAGCTGTCATGGGTGTGCTGAAGGGTTTAGCTGGAGTTTGTGTCAGTCACGTGCTTTGGTGGAGAGCGAGGGTGGCCTGGGCTCTTTGTCTCTTGTCCGTAGTATGAGCAGTGCTGGAAACTTCAGGAATGGCACTGAGCACGGATCACACAAAGTTACCATTTCATGGATGACACAGAACCAGAGAATCATGGTTTGGCTTGGATGGGACCTTGAAGCTCATCTTGTTCCATTCCCTGCCATGGGCAGGGACACCTCCCACTATCCCAGGGTTCTCTGAGCCCCAGTGCCCAGCCTGGCCTTGGACACTTCCAAGGATTGAGCAGCCACAGCTGCTTCTTCCTGCCAGGGCCTCCCCACCCTCCCAGGGAACAATTCCTTCCCAATATCCCATCCATCCCTGCCCTCTGGCACTGGGAAGCCATTCCCTGGGTCCTGTCCCTCCATGCCTTGTCCCCAGTCCCTCTGCAGCTCTCCTGCAGCCCCTTTGGGCCCTGCAAGGGGCTCAGAGCTCTCCCTGTGTCCTTCCCTTCTCCAGGGGAACATTCCCAGCTGTCCCAGCCTGGCTCCAGAGCAGAGGGGCTCCAGCCCTCCCCTCTGGACTCTCTCCAGCAGCTCCAGGTCCTGGTGCTGTTGGACCCCAAGGCTTTGCACAAGTCCAGGCAGATGATCCAAAAGCATTTTGCCTATTTTATACCCCACACAAGAGGCTTGGGCTGAGATGTTGATCCTGGTCTGGTAGAGAGGATTAGAAAATGGCACGAATAGAATTTCTACCTTCAGAAGAAAGGGAAGAGCGTTGCAGGTCTGTGCTGGGCAAGCTGTTTACACAAGGCTCCAGCCTGGAGTGAAGGATCGATGGAGTCCCTGGTGTCTGTGCCTGGCACTGGGTTGGCATCTATGGCCAGGAGAAGGGAACGGTGGGATTGCACAGCTGGGATTTGTGGGGAAGCTCTGAGATGTAACTGCACGGGAGTGTTGCATCAGTCTCTGATATTTTTAGGAGAAAGTGATTCCCTAGCCACTTGTAGAGCGCCTGCATTGATAAACAAAAAGGAGGAGATTATTCCAAAGGGATCACGTGGGATGCATTGCATAAGGACATTTGCCAGGGCAGGCTCCTGGCCTCTCTGGGTCCCTGTCTGGTTCCTGAGCATGGCCAGGCACAAACGAGACCAGTCTGTTGGGCACTGGCAGCCAGTGCCATGCTGGGGACGAGAGGCTCGTGTCCGAGGGGCTCCTGGAGCCAGAGGGATCCCTGGCTTTGCTCAGCAGTGCCTTGTGGCTCGCTCTTCCCGAGGTTTATCCGCTGGCTGCGTAACCCGTGTGACAGGGACAGTGTCCTGGGGAGAAGATTTCCCCGGCTTAGCCATGTGTTTATTTTGAGCTGCTGCTCTGTAGTTGGTTTGATGCCAAGTTATCCCAGGATAAAAGAGATGGCCCTTTCCTGCTCCGCTTCCTCGGGCCTTCCTAGGGCCACCTGGTGTCCACTTGCTGATAAAATCTGCTCCAGCTGGAAAAGCCTTCTGAAGCTGCTCTCTGTCTTTGAGCATCCTTGAGCTTCTCAGTACCTTTTCCAGTTCTCCTCTGAGGAATGCCCCGTGCTGTGTGTACCACTTAGCACGTGTGAGGATGGATTTACATCCTGATTCCATTCCATTCTTAACAATTCCTAATGCACAGTTTCCTTTTTTATACTGCATCACGTCACACCTTCAGGGAATTAAGGATCAGGATCCCTGGACATTATTTTCCCTGTGTGCATCACATCCCATTTGCTGTAACTGGGTGATCCTTAAGATTCCTTCCCACCCAAACCATTCTGGGATTCTGTGATTGTGGAGGTGGATCATTCCCAGCTGTACAGGGTTGGGCAAGAACTCTGGATTGGGAAATGTTTCCTTGTGTTTGGAATCTCTGTTCTTCATGTGCAAGGGAGCTTCCCTTGGCTAGATGCAACAAGGGGAGTGAACTTTGAAATTATGTTTTTTCTAAATTTGGATATTTTCTATTTTTGTCACAAATGCCAAGCTTCTGCGTTTCATGGCTCTGCACGTGGAACATCCCATCCTGTCTCATCATCCACAGCAACAAGCTGTTGTCTGGTGCTGTTGGGAGTACTTTGGGAAGGAAGAAAGGATAGAAACCACATTCACTGAATGACTTCCGAAACAGGAGTTGAACTGAGGTTCATCTCTTGTAGCAGAAAAGTTCAAAAATGTCCTGAAAACTGTTTTGGAAGCTGATTTTGAATGTCAGCCCCTGTTTTGGGAGCAGATAACTTTATCTGACATGTAGAGATTGTTGAAGTGTTCTCTTTGAATCTTTGTTGTTGTTGCTACTCCAACTTTTCAAGAGCTGTTTGTAATATGAGTGAAATACTACTTATAAAATGGGGTCTATTCCAGATAACCTCTGAATTTTTAAACTCAAAACATAAATGAATGTTGTACAGGGAGGAAAACAGGCAAAAAGAAATGGGGGAAAACTGGCAAAGTGGGGCAGAACAGATAAAATGAGGAAAGTTTGCACATTTTGGGGATTGAAATCTAGTTCAAAAACTTGTGTCAGACTTTCAGCACAGTTTTAGCCACAGAGCTGGAATGGAGGGAGTGGAGTCAGAAATGTCATTTTCTACCTTTTGAATATGGAAAGTACCCCTTCTGTGAAGGACAATCCATTTAGGACTTGGAGGCTGTTCCGGAGCCTTGTTCCTGACAGCAGTGTTGGGATTAACCCCTTGCAGACAGCGGCCTCCCCGGGGTTAGTGCATGGCTGTGATTTTCCCATAGGAAGTGTTCTGTTCCTCGTGACCTCTGTGTCCTTTGGCAGCACAAAGCACGTTATTCTTCCCATGGGAATGCGAGGGGAGAACAGGACCTTGGTGTTAGAGCCCATTGTGCAGCATTTCTGTGAAGGAGGCTTGTCTTGAGGGAGGCTCTTGTTTTCCCACCTCTGAAGTCCTTAGGAATGTTCCCTGGCCCTCGCTGGGGGACAGTCCATGCTTGCTGAGGAGAGGGAGAGTTGGATTCCCGAGATCTGTGCCTCTCTCCCTCCCCTCCTCCCTTTGTGGATGGTGGGATTTGGGAGCTCCCAAGGCAGTGACACCAGTGAGTGATTGCTCAGAGATTCAGAGCCCTGAGCCACCTCCAGGGCCCAACAGAGGGCAAGAAAATCTGGGTGGTTTTCTGGGGTGTGAGTGATCCAGCATCTGTTTTCTGCATCTCCAGGGAACCCGAGACTTCCCTTGTTTTCGGGAGTGTCTGTGGTGCTGAGTTTGGGCAGTACCATGAAATCATCGCCATGGTGAGGGCTGAGGAGAGCTCAGAGCTGTTTGCAGGTCAAGGGGAGGCCATGGATCAGCTGGGTTTGGTGATGGCTCTTCTGCTCTGTGTGTGCTGGGAAGAGCCCAGGAGTGTGTGAAGCACCTGTAACACCTACCTGGGTGTGAACGTGTCCCACGGGCTGGGGGACGAGGTGGCACATGGATACAAGGAGGCACTGTCCTGTTTGGACCCTCCGCTCCTGGCTCACGATCTGAGCTGGAGCCCAGATGAAATGTGTCAGTTAGAGCAGGAATTTGAGGTGTTCTGGCTGGTCTGGTCTCCAGTGGCATCAGTCCTGCTGCTTCCGTGTGTTCTGGGGCAACTCTGAAGGCAGAAGGTGTCTCTGATCCCCCAGGAACCTGTGTGGGATTGATGGATACAAGGCAGTGCCTGCAGCACCAGGAGGGGGAATTACTGCTGGTGGTCCCTGGCTTGCTGCTGTTGGTCCATCACCCACCTGGCCCTCAGGTGTGTGAGCATCACATTGAGCTGCTCCCTGGGCAACAGCATGGACCAACCCAGTGACCTTTATAAATTCTCATTTTTAGTAAATTCTTCCTTCTTTCCCATTCATTCCTCCCCTGTCCTTCCCAAAACACAGCCTTGGCAGGAAAACTCCTCAAATCCCACGTCTGCTCCGGGGCTGCTGCAGGGCTGAGCTGTTCCCATCTGCAGAGCAGGTATGGACAGGCAGGTCAGCCCTTGGATGTGCAGATCCTGGTGGGATGCTGGAAAAGGGGGTGTGAGGGGCAGAGGGGCCATGTTGGGTGTGTTCCTGCTTTGCCAAGCTTGGGGTTGTAAATGGAAAATGCTGGGTTAAAATTCCCGTTGGAGGTTTAGATATAGGCAACATGATGGAGCAAATTATTGTATGTCTTGAAGTGCAAGAGAAATACTGTGGAATGGGGATTTATTTTGGATTTTTCCTTATATTTCCCCCCCCTCCAGGCTTCACTAGCTCAGCTGTGTGTTTTTATTACACCTAATGCCAAGGTCTGGTTCCAGAACATTTTGTGGAAAACTGAGGAGTTGAGTATACCTAAAACCCCAGGTGACTGTGTCTCAGAAAGGGAAGAGTTTTCTACCTTTGTTAGTTTTTCCTCTAAGCTCACAGTGGGCTCTGCTGTGTTTCCCTGCCCTCAGTGTCCAGGGAGGCTCCTGGGAAGGCTGTAAAGCCTTTCAGACAGAAATTGAAAGAATTTGGAACATGTAACTATTGTTGAGTGAGATAAAAGCTTTTGTCTTGGGAAAAGTAGCAAGTTAGAGTTGATTTTTCCTGCAAAAAGAAGTTCTACATCTCTTCCTTCTGCTGGTCAGACTTGTTTTTGTAAGAGTGCAGGGCATTGGAGCCAGGTGGGGTCGGGCTCTGCTCGCAGGAAACAGGGACAGGAGGAGGGGGAACGGCCTCAGGCTGGGCCAGGGCAGGGTCAGGGTGGACAGCAGCAGGAATTTCCCCATGGAAAGGGAGCTCAGGCCTTGCCAGGGGAGGGTCAGGGTGGACAGCAGCAGGAATTTCCCCATGGAAAGGGAGCTCAGGCCTTGCCAGGGGCTGCCCAGGGAGGTTTGGAGTGCCCATCCCTGGAGGTGTGCAAGGAGTGACTGGAGGTGGCACTCAGGGCTCTGGGCTGGGGACAAGGTGGGGATTGGGCACAACCTGGACTCGGTGACCTTGGAGGGCTTTTCCAAGCTCAGTGATCCTGGGATTCTGTGAGGTGTGTCCATCTCTTGTACCCGAAGTGAATCAGAAATGTCACCTGTGGTGCTGCAAGGTGAAAACATCCCAATGCCCTCGTGCTTCCAGGCAAACTTTGTCTTGGGTTTACAGTCATGCAAAAGGCAAGAAATTCTCCTTTAACACTTGTCCTACAATCAGCAGGTTTATTTTGGCTTAGATAATCTCTGTTTGCAGAAATGACTTGGAGCAGGAACAGTTCCTGCTGTTCACTCTTACGAGCTCTGTCACAGCATAAAGCAAATAAAGATGGCAGATTTTAATATGCAACCCCCCCCCCAAGTGATAAAGAAATCCTAGCTTTGGAATGCTCTGTGTTTTCTTATGGAATGCTGCTGTTGGACAGCAGGTGAAGAGAGTAAATACAAAATTTTCCTCCTTGAAATGACTAGAAATTGTTGCCAGTGTTGTGCTCCTCCCCAGAGCGGTTTTTGGCAGCTAAGGCTGGTCAGAGAGCCACTTTTGATGTATTTTTTGCCACAGGAGCAGCATATCCATGTTGTTCCTGAGTTCCTCGTGGAACAGGGATAGTCCAGTCCTGCCAGTGAGGTTGAGATCTGCTCAGTCATTTCATAGAATCAAGAAATCCCAGAATGGTTTGTGCTGCAAAGGACCTTAAGGATATTCCAGTTCCACTGCTGCCATGGCAGGAGCACCTTCCATGATCCCAGGGTTCTCCAAGCCCCAATGTCCAGCCTGGCCTTGGACACTGCCAGGGATCCAGGGGCAGCCACAGCTGCTCTGGGCACCCTGTGCCAGGGCCTGACCGCCCTCACAGGGAAGAATTTCTTCCTGAGCTCTGGAGATCTTTCTAAAAGGAGCTGATAATGTTTATTTCCCTTTTCTTTATCTGTTTCTCTCCCTTTGCCCACCCCAGCTGGACCCAGTGCCTTCCCTGAAGGGCTGCCCATGCTGGAATTGCCCGAGCCGCTGCTGTATCCCGGGATGGCATCGAGGTGAGGGCGGCCGAGGATGACCCTGACTGAAAGGCTGCGCGAGAGGATTTCGCGGGCGTTCTACAAGCACGGGCTGCTCTGTGCTTCCTACCCCATCCCCATCATCCTCTTCACAGCTCTCTGCATCCTGGCCTGCTGGTGAGTCCTCCCCAGATTTGTGTCACATAGGGCTGGGGAGGGGGTTCTTGGCAACATTCTCTCTTCTGGGCCCACCCAGAAGCTGGTTTTTTATTTAGACTTCATAGGTTTTGTCATCTCCTTCTGGGGGACAAAAGAAACAACAGGGATGAAGTGTCTTCTTGTGGTTTAGTAAGAAAGAACTAATTGAATGAGTGAAGTGAAGCAATAAATGAGATGAAAGTAACCCTTAAGCACCTGGTAGTGGACTCCAAACTCATCAATTAAAAATGGGGAGAAGGAAAGCTGATCTTTCTCTGCACACCTGCCTGTCCTGTGCTCCCTGGAGCCTGCACTCTTCTGTTTCATCCTTGGCACGCCCGTGTGGGACTATTGTAAATTCCCTACTCTCCTTATGGCCCCTAATTTGGATCCCTAGTTTGCAAGTGGATATAATCTTACTCCCAGGAATGTCACATGGGCTCAGAATCATTTCCAGCAGGGCACTGTGGGGCTGAGCAAACCTTCGTGCTCAGACCATGCACACATGTGAGCATACAGATTCTGTCTTGCAGGGTTTAACTCTCTTGTCTGTTTTGGGCAAAATAAACCCGATGTGATGATTTGCTCCCCTGTTTGTAGAAAAGCTCCACATGTGTTGCCACAGACACAGGTTTTTCTTTGAGCTGTGATGGTAACGGGCTGCTTTCACATCTCAGTTAAAACATTGTCAAAGGGAAGATTTTCACACATTAAAAATCTCTGAGGTGGCTTCTCCTGGCTGGAACCCTTTGTGGTTGTGAGCAGCAGTGGGGGTTTTGCACCTCAGCCCATCAGTGTCTGAGTGAAGGGACTCCTTCCTGGGAAGTAACACGTTTTGCCATGTGCTGAGGACTCAAGGATGGGCTTTGGCATGGATTTCCTGCTGGAATTGAGATATTTGTGCTCTTTGGAAGCGCTCCACTTTGCTGGGGTGGATTTCACTGATGCATCCTGGCCACTCCTCTGCAAAAACAAGTGAGGAATGACCTGAAGCTGGGAGAAGGAAGCTGGTGTGGAAAAATCAAGGCCCAGCATTGAGGCAGAAGCTCATTTAGGCAATGTTTCTGTGCAGCAGGGCTGGTCAGGGACCCTCAGCACGGTGTGCAGCTGGTCTGAGACCTGCACAGAGCAGGGAACTCACAGAACCATGGAATCGTTAAGGTTGGAAAAGGCCTTTCAGATCATGAAGTCCAACCACTCTCCAGCACTGCCAAGGCTGCCCCTGACCCCTTCCACGTTCCTCAGCCTGAAACATGCTTAATAAAAAAGTTCCAGCAAACAAGAGTGGATCTTGTGTCCTGAGTTGTTCAGAGGGAGGGAGGTGAGTCAGTCCTCTCTCCTGTACCTGGAATCAAGGAGAGCTCGTGGAATTCTGCTGCAGAGAAAGTGGTCTGAGTTATTGTGGTTTTCCTCCCCCTCACATCAGTAGAACGCCACTGGTTTTGTGTGCAGACAGTTTTTAAAAGCTGAACTAAAGCACAAGGTCTACAATTTATCCATCGGGGGTTCTGGCCTCAGGCAGGTGAGGGCGGTGACCACGCAGGGAATGAGGGCAGCACAGAGTCTGGCCTGGTTGCTTTGAGTGTCTTTACTCCTGGAAGGGTTTGTATAGACACTATTTCTAATGTCACTGACAGACAAGACACAGCATCTCTGGGTCTGATAATAAATTAATACCTAAAGCAAAAATTCCTGTGACTCATTCTTACTCTGTAGTCCTAAAGTCTGAAAATCCAAATTGGTCTCCACATCAGAGGGAGAGTTTTCTTGTTTTACTATAAATCCCCCTGTAAGTGACACTCCTTTTTCTCATCCCACTTGAATGGATCTGCATTTTTCCTTGAAATGAGGGTGTCACCAACCCTGTCTGACACTAGCCCAGAGAGGAACAGGTGATACCTGGAAATGTGGCCATTGGGGTAAATGTGGAATCCCAGTGTCACTCTGAAGAACAGTTTTTAGTTCAAGTAAGGATTGCACATGACCCAGATGACTCTGCAGCAGGTTCAGGGCAATTAAACAGGTGCTTGTTATTTAACTGAAACACAGGTTCTGCTCCTGAAGAATTGCAGAACTGGCTGGAACCAGAGCCCCTGGGGAGGTATCTGTGTATATATATATATATATATATATATATATATTTATAATTATTTCTATAAGAACAGATCATTCTTGCACAGGTTTGTACTATTTGTGTGGTAACCAGAGGACCTGAGTTAGACTCAGACTCTTCATGTTCCAGATCCCCAGAATCTCCTCTGGGACTTCACCATAACACTGGGAGCAGGTTGTGCTGCACAGGAAAGGGGAATCTCCAGTGCAGAATCTTGGGGCCCTGTCAGAGGGAAGCAGGGCAAAGCCACCATCACTTACTCAGAAACAGGTACTGTCAATGCACTTGCCAAGGCTAAAAAGGAGCTGTTGCTGCCAGATACTGGCCTTGCCAACCCTCTGGCAAGACCCTATTACCAGATTCCCTCCCTCCTCAGCAGTGGGATTCCAGGCTGCTCTGTCTTGGCTGCAGACAAGCCAGAAGCTTGTTCTGCAGCGAGCCAGCGGAGCTGGGAGCTATTTTAGTTCCATGTATCAGCTCCTTTCCCATTACCTGAGACCTGGCAGCTCCCTGCTCCCCTCCACCCTCAGTGGCTGGGGCTGTTCCAGGTGCTGGAGCTCTCTGTGGGTCTGGGAAGGGGGAATGTACAGAGAGGGATTTGCCTGGAGCTCTCTTGGCCCCCTGAGACATCTTGAAAATACGTCGAGTACTTGAATGAGCACTTCTGCTTGCACCTCCCTCCTGCAGGTGACTGAAATGCAGTTCCTGCTCCAGTTCACCACCTCCAGCTGGTTACATGGTCTGTGTTTCCTTTATTCTGGGATTTCAGAGGGGTTTCAGGGTGCACAGTGACATGAGCATCTAAAAAGAGCCTTTCCCAAAACCAGAACAACTTCTTGAGCTTTCCTGTCGTCTCTGTTAGATCCCAGGATCACAGGATGGGTGTGTTGGGAGGGTCTGGAGCCCATCCAGTCCAGCCCCTGCCTGGGCAGGGGCACCTGGAGCAGGTGACACAGGAACGTGTCCAGGGGGTTTGGGATCCCTCTGGAGAGGGAGACTCCAGGCCCCCCTGGGCAGCTGTTCCAGGGCTCTGCCCCTCCTCCATGGAAAGAGGCTCTTCCTCCTGCTGAGCTGGAACTTGTTGTGTTTTGGTTTGTGGCCATTTCAGGTCCTGCTGTTCTTCCCTCCTCTGTGCTTTCCATTCTTGTGTTCACTTCTTTCCCTCAAAAACATCCCTAACAAAGAGAAATGTGAGGAGAGTCGAACCCAAGTGCTGGAAATGCCTTCCCTGGAGCTCAGGTGGGGCAGTTCTTCCCTCTGGGGACCCGTGCACATGTCAGTGACCCAAACCTGTCACAATACAGATCACCCAGAGCAGCTAAACAGACTAAAGTTCTGTTCTCCAGTTCAGTTTGGTGCTGACAGTTCCAGATTTTCAATGGATCTCTCTGTATCAGCAGCCTTGCTTTTCCCACCAGTTCAATTCTGATTTGCTTTTAACCACTTCTGCGAACATTTGGAGTTAAAAATCCCATTCTAAACTCTCTGAAATCTCAGTTTCTCAATCTCTGGATAGAAGTCTCTGTTGTGGAACAGCAGCTACAATCACTGGAGTTTGTGGTGGCAAAGCAGCAGGAAGATCAAGACTTCATGGGTTTGGTGTCTCACTGCTGCTCTTAAAAGTGCTTTGAGGACCAATGAAGTTAATGACAAGTTTTGGAAATAGGTTCAATCTAAATGAGGAAAAGCAGAGGATTATAAAGGGTTTGGGGCAGGGAAGCGGCCACTGGAATACACAGAATGTCTGGGGTTTGTGTGGGATACACCGGAATTAAGCCAGGGCCATACTGAGTGGTTTTGCCACAGCTAACTTGGATGGAGGAATTCAGGAGAGGCCCTGCAAGGTCTTCCCTTCTTTCTCTCCCAGTACTTTTAGTTATCCCTTTCTAAGGGAGAAAGACTCTTGGATACCAGTCCCATGAAAGCCAAAGCCCTCTCGCTGGGTCTCCTGTCCTGCGCAGCTTGGCTTTGCTGAAGTGGGCCTGGTCATTTTTTTAACTCTTCTGTCTAAAAAAGTCCATTAACCTCCAAAATGAGAGTGTGTCCTGCTTCTGTCCCCCCAGCTACCCTCTGCTGAAGCTGCCTCTGCCGGGGACGGGCCCCGTGGAGTTCAGCACCCCGGTGAAGGACTACGCTCCTCCCGGCCCGGACGCGGGCCCGCAGCACGGGGACCCTGGCGAGCGTCCTGACTGGGTGAGTCCTGCTGGGGCTGGGGGCCACTGGGGGGGGAACATGGCCCTGCTGAGCTGCCTCAGTACGTGATGGCCCAGAGCAGCTGTGGCTGCCCCTGGATCCCTGGCAGTGTCCAAGACCAGGCTGGACAGAGCTTGGAGCAGCCTGGGGTAGTGGGAGGTGTCCCTGCCCGTGGCAGGGGTGGCACTGGATGGACTTTAAGGTCCCTACAACACAAACAGAGAATCAGACCGTTTGTTCTTGCCTGCTGAGTCCTGTCATGTTCCACCTCTAATCTGGGAAGGGAAAACAGAGTCTGGCAAAGCTGTTGGTGCTCTCCTTCTGCTGGGAGCTTCCCGGTGGCCGGTGCCTCACGCTGCCCTGGTCTCCCCGCAGTACGTCGGTGCTCCCGTGGCCTACATCCAGCAGATCTTTGTGAAAGCCACCGTGTCCCCGTGGCAGAAAAACTTCCTGGCTGTGGATGTGTTCCGGTCGCCACTGTCCCGCGTCTTCCAGCTGGTGGAGGAGATCAGGAACCATGCCCTGAGAGACAGGTGAGGCACAGGGGGCTGCTGCTGTGCACACCTGGCTCCAGATGGCTGCCTGCAGGGCTGGGCAGGGGCTCTGAGCTGGTAACGTCCTCAAAATGAAACGAAAATGAGAGATCAGTGCTGATGGGTGACGTGGGATCATTTGTGAGTGTCCACCCTGCTCCTCTAAGGGATGACTGGTCCTTTAACCCCAGCTGCTGCTCTTGGGGCTCATGTTTTAGAAATGCCATTTTTGCTCTTCAGTACGGATTTACTCAGTTTTTTTCTCTCCCTGCCAGCTCCCCCAGCCTTGGCACTGACCTTCTGTCCATGTGCTCAGTCCCTCTCCTCCCTTATCCTATGGGATAATAATCTGCTGCCAATTACAATCAGAAACAACTTGCTCCCAGGCCTGCGTTGTGTTCTCATTATCTCCCTTGTCTTCTCATTGTATTCTCATTATCTCCCCTTGGAATTGCCCTTGATGAGCAGTGATGCAACACAGAAACAAAATTATTACTTTTATTATTATTATTCATACTACCAGAAGAAAATTACTTCAACATTTAGACCTAAACCTTGGGGCAAGGTTACCATTTTGGGGATGCACTCAGATATTTTAGGAAACATCTAATTTTGAGATAAATTCTGCAATTACCTCAAAAGTCATTATGAAGTTCTTGTTTGTTGCCAGTAACAAAGTTGAGCAGAAATATTTTTTTTTATATGCAAACTGGCTTGTTTTGTATTCTATTTTCTATTCTATTCTATTCTATTCTATTCTATATCTTTTATATTTGTTTTATATTACAAAGTTGAGCAGAAATTTTTTTTTTATATGCAAACTGGCTTGTTTTGTATTCTATATTCTATTCTATTCTATTCTATATCTTTTATATTGTTTTATATTACAGGAGGGAGCCAAAGGTTGTTAAGTGTACCTGGGCAGGACACACATGGTGGGTGTGTTGTCACTGGCTGCAGATCCAAGCACCCATCTCTAAAAGTCAGGAGTGACCTGGAATCTGTGGTTTGCCCCAGTTGTGGGTTTTGGTGTCACTCTGCACCCACAACATCCCACAGGGACACGAGCTGGGAGCATTGCCTTGCAGATAAGAACGTCTATGGCCTTATCTGCACCATGAACTGTTATCACTGCCAGGTTCCAGAGCTGGTAAAATACAAACCATGGTCATCTGCCTCTTCCTGGAGCTGTTTTCAGAGGCATCACTGCATCAGTTCCTTTAAATTTTCTTTCCCAAAGCTTTTGTCCCTATAAATACCATTTTTTGGAGCATATTTTCCCTTACTTTTTTTTGATAGCTGAGACTTGTCCAGGTGTCTTGCCGTGCAGCCACAGGACACACATTGTGGACAGAGTGTTCACAAAGACAAATCATAATTTTTGAATTTCTATGCTTGTTCTTTGTAGTTATTACAGAGGAAATCTCTTCTGGAGGGGGATTTTACAAAGGCTTCAATTCATTTGTCATCTGAAGCACTTTCCTGTGACGTGCGAGGCTGCAGCCAGGCAGGGCTGGTCTCTGTTCTTCACTTGGCCTTTGCTAAACACACCTTTCCTGAGCAGATCCCCCCTGTTCCCATATCCCAGTGAGGGAAGAGTCTCTGTCAGAGCAGCAGCTCCTCCTCGTTGTCACTGGACAAGTGGGAGCTTTGGACAAGCCCTGCCTTAGCCTCAGATTTTGGCCACAGTTAAATTTAAGGACTGCCTCTGGCCCACATGTTCTAATGATGGCAAATGAGGTGTCTTTGTAAAATGAATTCTTTATTAAACAGGTAGGAAATAACAGGTGAAAGATCCTAATCACAATTACTCCACAGTATAAAACTGAAGAACTACCAGTAGATTACAGCACAACATAAACAGTGCAGAGATCAAGGCCCCTGTGTTAAAGCTGGCAGAAGAACTGGCATTGATTAGGAGTCAAATGTAACTTCCCATGGAAACAAGGAGAATGTTCAGATTCCTTCATTCCTTCACTCAGCCCCTGGAGTGACCACAAAGGAAAGCACTGTCCCTGCTCGGGGGATATATATGTATATATAGATAGATTTAGATACAGATGTATGTATCTAATGATTACTGATTTAAAAAGTTACAGTGACAAGGTATAGCGTTAAATCTGGAGTGTTTATGGTAGCTGGGGACAATCCAAACAAGTCCTTTTACTTGGGTTGTTACCAGTCTGTGTGGATCAGGATGTTCCACACCCACTGAGTCTTAAAAATCATAGGAAAGATGGGATGCAAATGAGGATCAAAGAAAAGTTCCTGGAGTTGATTTTTCAGTTGCAGTGATTGGAGGAGTTCAGTGATGGGTCAGTGACTCCCTTCACTTCCATTCATGGTTCTTAGTCCATTTCACATATCCTTGCTCATCATTTCATGTGTTAGACGATTCTGCAATAACCTGAACAAATGCGTATGTACTGTAGAACAGTCTGGTTATAGCCCCAGGGGAATCAAAGGTGTAATGAAACTCAAATTGTTCCCACCTACTGCAGTGGGGAATTTTATGCCTTACCCTGAGGAGATAGGAAGAGGTGCACACAACTGATTCCATAATTATATGAAAATTCAAGTTACATTCAGGGGGAAATCTTTTCCACCCCCTGTGACAGCCAGAGTGAAGACACAAGCATGCTAAAGCAAAAATTCGTATACACTGCAAAACTACTGGGACAAAATATATGCAAGTATTAATCAAACCAATTGATAACTCAGGTGCTCTAGTCCCTTAACAAGACTGATCAAGATTTTTAACACTCTGTAGATTTGGGCTGTCTTTCCTTCCAGAAGGAGCATCACTCCAGCTGGAGGAAGGCCACTGGAAAATATGTTTGGTGTGGAATTCCCATCATCTGAATATTTTCATGAAATGAATGGGAAACTGAGAATAAATCCAGCAGTTGCTGTTGTTATCAGTGTCACAGCTTGCAGCAGCTTTAGGTGGGAATTTCTCTTCCAAGGGTCAGGTGCTGTTGGTTCTGTGTGTGCTGTACTAGAGTGGCCCCGAGGGAAAACAGCATTGCTCTCTTTGCCTTCCTGTCCTTTCCAGTCGTTGGTTGCAAGGTGCTGTGGGGATGGCTGATGGACCCGGGGTGGGAGAGCAGCTGTGCTCTCTCCAGAGTTAAAGACATTGTTCAGTAAACACAGCCATACAGTGAGTGTCCCTTGAGAGCTCCCGAGTCTGTCGCAGCTTTAGGTACAGCAGATCGAAGAGTCCCTGTGCTGTCCAGTGTGGTCCCTGTGTGTCCAGAACTGACTTTATTCCCCTGTTGGAGTCCAGGAGTCTCCATCAGTAATCCCCACAGCCGAGCAGGCGGTCACCAGCCCTTCCCCCTGCTGCCCGAGCAGCACCCTGGCTCACATCCAAATGCACACCCAGTTTTCTGAGGACTTCCTTGACCATCTCAGGTTATTAGGGCACCTAAACCAGGAGAACTCGTGCAGTCCTAGAGGTGCTTTCCCCAGCGTTGCGGCAGCAGGTCGGTCCCTGGCCGCCGGCACACGGGGCCGGTGCGGGGCAGCTGGCCCGGCCAGTGGGGAACCCCGCACTGGTTGGGACCTGGACTGGGACAGGAGTGTGGAACGCGGGAGTCCCCATCGGGAGGTGCCCTTAGCATCGACGGCCACCCAGAACATCGGCCCCCGACTGCCCCTCAGA
The DNA here is from genome assembly GCF_000738735.6 of Corvus cornix cornix. NCBI lineage: Eukaryota > Metazoa > Chordata > Aves > Passeriformes > Corvidae > Corvus > Corvus cornix. The sequence continues at coordinate 412,595 of NC_046333.1, read as the reverse complement.
GTCACAGCTACAGTCCCAGGGTGGGCTGGCTCGACTGTGACTGGCTTTCCCACTGTTAAGTTGTCCTGAAAAGCTTCAGTTTTGTCATTTCGGGTTTTAAAGATGTTTAAAGAGACATAGGGCTTAGGAAAGCTCGTGAAACAGGACTATCCCTTGGTCCATATCAGTTATTTATTATATTTGTTTATATTTTTATATATAGATACAAACACATATATAAATAAAAATAAATATATATGTGTGTTATTTGTTTATTATATTTATTTATTATATTTATTATGTCTGATATCGGTTATTTATTATATCTGACATAACATAGAGGGTAACCTTTTATCCCAGCCAGATTCACGTGGCCTAAGGCACTGCTTTAGCAAACCATTGGCACGATTCACAATCCCATTTACTTGGGGATAATGAGGTCTATTAAAAACCCATTTAATACCTTCTTTTTTGGCCCAGTCTTGCCCCATCACACTGGTGCAGTGTGATCCCTTGTCACTCTGTGTAGAGTCTGGGACAGGGAGGCTGGAAAACCAGTCACTGAGTCCTGAAACAGTAGCTTTGGCATCAGCGTGCCTGCTCTGGGCAGTGACTGACAGCCCAGAGACCACTCCCACCCCTGGTCGTGTGTTCCTGTAACCACTGGATGTCTTCAGAGGCCCAAGAGAATCTAAGAGGACCAGAGTGTTTTGTTACCTTTGATCTGTAAAGGCAGTGCCAGGTCTGGATGATTTTGTTCAAGCTTCAGCTGTCACTGGGGACACTGTGAGAATGCCTTGACACATCTTCCTGGTCAATGCCAGCCTCTGCTTTGTGCTGCAAAAAATAGAGCTTTTTGTCCAGTATGCCCTAATTTCCAGTGTAACCACTCACCAAATCCACACCAGTGTTGTGGTGCTTCCACTGATCAGTTTTTATCTTCCTGATTTTTGTCAGCTGATCCACCTTGTTGTTCCAATGAGTCTGTAAAGCTTGGTCATTTGCATGAGCTCTGCCCCATCCTGTGTGCATTTGTCCATGGGATGGGGCCTGTAACAACAACCACTTCCAGTCTTCCTTCTGCCAAGCCTCTCTTCCCTTCACTTGCCAATCCAGCGCTTCCCACTGACACAACAACTGTGGCACCAGCCCAGAGCACATAAGAATCAACACAGATTGGCTTTGTTTTCTCCTTTACTGCCAGCAGTACAGCCTTTAACTGTAACCTGTGCACTTCCTACTACTTCTTCCACTACTTCCACTCCTGTTTCAGTGTTCAGAGCAACTGCTCTGTACCTCCATTTCCCATCAGTGCATTTGGCTGAGGTATCGGGGAACCAGACATCTCCAGCTTCAGGGTGTGAAGTGAATGCAGGAGCATCCAGTACAGGACAAGATTTATGGCTGTTGTCAAACTAACCTGTCTGGAGTCACAGCTCTCTGAAGTTCGTAGGGTTTTAGTGCCTTCCATTTGGGCACACCCACCCCATCTGTGTACTGTCACTCTTTGTGCAATTGCCTCTGCATCACTGCCCTTCTTAACACTGGCCAACAGACTGAAAGGTCCTTGGATTTTCACAGGTTGATGCTGTTGAACTTTTTCTGCTCATTCAAGAGCTCAGGTCAGGGATAACAATCCCTTTTCCCAGGCAGTGTTTCTCTTTCCAGTATCTTTAAATACTGTGGAACTGAACCCTAATGGTTGTTTGGGTCTCTGTGGCCCTTTCTGGAACATATGACAGTAAGTCCTGTGTTCAGCAGAATCCCATTCAGCAGCCATTACAGGAGCACTGGGATGAGCTGGCCCAAGTGATGTTTGTGACTCCTCTATCAGTGTTTGCAGAGCCTGTTTGTGGCTGTCAAGCCATTGCCAGTTTTGGGTTTTCCTCATTAATGTTTGCAAGGGTCTTGCTATTATAGAAAATCCAGGAAAATGATTTCTCCAGTATCCCGAAGTATCTTCTGAGGTTCCTTTTCAGTTGTGGGGGTAGATATAGCATCTAATTTTGTAATGGTTTCATCTGGAATTACAGCTTGGCCTGCTACCCCCCAGGCTCCCAGGAATTCTGCCTCTTTAGAGGGACTTTGACTCTTAGCTGAGGGCACTTCTATCCCCTCCCCATTTAATCTATTCCAGATATCCTGTGCTGTTGTTCTTACTGCACTCTCCTCCTCACCTACCAACACAGCATCAATGCACTGATAAACCTGCACTCCTTCCTGAGTTTTTATTTGTTGGAGTTCAGCTAAAGCGTTGTGTGCTATGGTGGGTGGGTGCTCATATCCCTGAGCTAGGCAAGTGAAGGTGGATTGTGTTCCTTCCCAAGGGAATGCAGATTTGGGTTTATTCCTCCTGAACTGGGGCCATAAAAAACATGTCTGTTCTATCCCAAGCTGCCATCCCTTTGTGTGCAGCTGCCTGCAGAGTAGCAGTGAGGTCTGCAGTATTTGGGCCTGCTGCAGGGGGTGGTTCTGCATTAGCATTAAGCCCTGATAATCAGCAGCTAAATGCGAGCTCTGTCTGCTTTTATCACCTGGAAAACAGGGGAATTCTGAGCAGAATGAGTCCTAAATGTAATGCCCCTTTGTTCTAAATCTTTAATTACTTCCTTTATGCCTTGTTTGGCTGCAGGAGGCACAGGGTACTGTTTAACCTTAGCTACAGCAGAAGCAAGAAAAACTGGAGCCGTTTGTAAGAGATTGATTTTCCTACCCTTCCCAGAAAGATTACTGTGGGGTTTTTGTTGGGTCCACAGGACCAAACATCCCTGGTTGGTAATTGCCAAAGTTTCCCTTTAAGGATGTCATATCCTAAAATGTTTTCTTGATGATCTGCAATCACAAATGTGTGTGAAGTCATTCCCCAGGTACCATAAACAGACTGTGGCAGTGTAAGAGAGAATATTTTTTCCATTAAAGCCAGCTAAATTAACTTTTCTATTTTTAAAACCTAAGTTTAGCTTTTTAGCATCCTTGGGAGTAATCAAAGAGGTCTGAGCTCCAGTGTCAATTAAAAATTTTAAAGGCTGTCCAGGGAAATGTACAGAAGATTTCTGTTTTGGGAAAGTTTGGTGAGGTGTCTGTCAGTCAGAAATGCAGCTCCTCTTCTGACCTCACTTCAGCAGTGAGGTGTTTTTGGGCAGCTGGGAGATGCCAGACCAGTGTTAACCCCGTGGAGCCAGAATAAACCCCTGCAAGACAGTAACAATAACTCCCTGTGAGACACTTGTCCTGGCTGAGTTACCTGAGCGGGTGACAAGCAGCAGATCAGCTCCTGGTGGGCTGAGATGTCCTGTTACACTTCTCTGTCCCACAGCTGGGTCTGTCACTGACCCTTCCCACCAGGGCCTGTTGTAAACCCAAGCTGAGTCTTGCTTGAATTAGTGGTTCCAGTTCATACCAGTTACACCTGTATGGAATTCTGGACCTCTAAGGAAATTCTCCTTTCCACACTATGCAGAGGAATTGGGAAGACACCACACCCAGGTGCAGACATTGAATCCTGGGTGCATTTTAGAGCATTCTGTGCACCTCAAGGGATCCAACTCAGGAAAGCTGACCAGGATTCCTGTAAAACATCCCATTGCATGTGTGGAGAGAGGTGTGGAGAGGGGTTTGAGGTCTGGAAAAATTCCAGAGTTTCTCTGTTAAGTGTGGAAATGAAAGTGTGGCACCAGACGTGGGTGAGGAGCGAGAGCTGTGTGGTCAGGCAGCACCCAGGGAATGTTGATGGAATTCTGGAGCCTGTTCACAGTTCCAGGGAGACCCAGCTCCTGTTCTCAGCTGTGAGGAGGAAGAGCAGCAACACCTGAGGCAGGTGCCTGCGATGCTCCTCTCCAAAAGCTTTGCCTTTACCTCGGTTTTGTCCCACAGCCCTGTGCTTGCCTTTCAGCTCCGGGGTCAGGAGCCTGGAGGAGGTTTGTCTCCAGGTGACAGACCTGCTGCCCGGCCTCAGGAAGCTGCGGAATCTGCTCCCAGAGCACGGCTGCCTGCTGCTGTCCCCAGGGAACTTCTGGCAGAACGACCGCGAGCGCTTCAATGCCGACCCAGATATCATCAAAACCATCCACCAGCATGAACCAAAGACCTTGCAGACGTCAACCACTCTCAAAGGTGAGGGGCTGGAGAGCCAGGGAAGCTGGGAGTTGCCTACAGCTTTGTTGGGTGGAGTCGCGGGAGACAAGCACTCAAGGCATTGTGATCAGCAAGTCTCGTTTATTGTAATAATCTACACATACTTATAGTGCTACTAATTAGCTCATACATATTGCAAAAGCTGAGCTCCTTATTGGTGGGAGCTATTCCGTGAGATCTGCAAACACAGGGGTCTTATTTTCCTCTTCCATATGGTTTCTTTCTGCTTACTTATCTGGACTCACATCCTGTTATTTATACAACTTCTTGCTCAAGGATTCAGTGTCCTTGCCAAGTCTGCATCTTTACTAAGCCTGCTGTGTCATCATGACCTTTGCTTTTTAGCCATTCTTCAGAAAGACTCTCAACACAGCTTCATTGTTATTCCATCCTCGCTAATTCCAACACCTGGATTGCTGATAGTGCCAAGTTGGGCAGTATTTTGTCATTCACAGCAGCCGAAGCGGCCCAGTCTTTGTTGTCTGTCACTTTATATGTGTATTGGAGCCCTGATCTGTATTTGTGGGAAGTGAACAAATCACTCAGTCAGGCTCCTTTCTGCAGGTAAAAATAGCAGGGTTTTGTTCCTCTCACTCTACACATGCTCTGGCTTTTCCCTCTGTCACACTCAAGGCTGCCTCACTGACACAGATAAATCAACATTCATCCTGCTCCCTGGTGTGTTCTAATTCCTTGCACACAGCCTGAGCTGACAATGGATATCATAAAAGTATTTTTATCTCTTACTTATAAAAAAACCCTCTTACCATGTGTGGGATCATTAGTGGCTCCATAATGCCAGAGGAAGTGCTGGTTTAAATGCATGTTGAATCCTTTGGTTTTAAAGGAACTTCACAGTTCTGGAAATGTATAATGTATTATATTACATGTCTGAAAAGGGGTTTGTAACCCCAAAGGAAGTTTGCTTTAAAGGTTATTTTTGAGCATCCAGAGTGTGAGCTCGCTGTGGCTGGAGCACGTGGAGCCTGCATCAGGCGTGAAGCCCATCCGTGGGGTCTCCCCCGAGCACCGGGCAGTGCGGGATGTCCCACGGGATAAGAGCAGCCGTTCCCACGGCTGCTGATGACAAGGAACACCTCTGCCCCCCTGTCCTGCGTGTGTGCTGCTCCCTGATGTCCATCCCTGTCTCTGCAGACCTGCTGTTCGGGCTGCCCGGCAGGTACAGCGGGGTGAACCTGTACAACCGGCGGCGCGTGGTGTCCTACACCGTCACCCTGGGGCTGCAGCGCTACGACTCCAGGTGAGGGCTGCTCTGGGCACAGCTGCTGTTTGCTCCACTCTGATGTTGGCATGGTTTTCTTTACCCTCTATTTCCTTGTGGTTTAGAGTATCTTGCATCTCGGAAGGTGCTTTTCTGGGGAGAGAATTTGCCGTGTTTTAAGGAAATGAAATACTCTCAGTTCTCAGTTCCTCTTCAGAAACAGGGTTTGTAGCATCGAGAGCTGCCAGGGGGAGTTTTTGTGGCATCCAGGGCCCAGTGGCTCTGGTTTGACCCAGTTCCTTGTACACAGACTGGTTTGCCTACCAGTAAGCACTGGATTGACTGGTGAAAACACTTTGGCAGTGTTGGCCAAACTGGCGTGGACTGAGTGGATCCAAGACCTCTGAGCTGCACAGAATTCCCCAAGAGATGCCTGGAATGGAATTGGCAGCACAGGAGTCGAAACTTGCTTTTCCAGAGAACTGAGCCCTGAGGGCCATTGTGTGGCACCTTCCATCAGCCATTTTTACACAGAATTCTGTAATTCTGGCAAAATTCCAGGGGTGTTTGAGGCCGTGGCGTGTTCTGTTCCGCAGGGCCCAGATTGTGGTTGGTGAGCCTTTGCTTTAAATAAAGTCTTGGTGAGTCTGCACAGCAAACCTTTGTAGAAATCAGTGTCTGGGTGGTTTGGGCCAGCGAGGAGCAGGTTTGGGAGCAAGGCCTGGAGAGAGCCACGCTCTGCTGGTCCGTGTGAATCCATGGAGCTTCCTCCTGCTGCGCTGCCGCAGGAACTGCGAGCTGCTCTTTGGGAAAGGGTGAGTGACGTGCTGCTCTTCCCCAGGTTCCTGAGCAGCCTCCGCTCCCGCCTGAAGCTGCTGCACCCCAGCCCCAACTGCAGCCTGCGGGAGGAGAATGTGGTCCACGTGCACTTCAAGGAGGAGATCGGCATCGCTGAGCTCATCCCACTCGTCACCACCTACATCATCCTCTTCGCCTACATCTACTTCTCCACACGTAGGTTCGGGGGCACCTGCACTGCTGGCACCTGGCTGTGGGGTCAGGGGTGCAGACTCCTGTCTGTGCCACCACCGCACTTCCCAGCCGTTTCAGCAGGAGAGGTGGTATTGGAATTTTACCCTGAACTGTCATGGGGAGAATTAGTAACTGTTTACCTGATTGCTGCTAATTTTCCCCTCTTAGCCAGTGTGGTGTTGTTCCTTGTGATACACCTCCCCAGCTGGAGGTGTTTCCCCATCCCTGGAAGTGTCCAAGGCCTGGGGTAGTGGAAGGTGTCCCTTCCCACAGCAGGGGGTGGAACGCTGGATCTTTAGAGTCCCTTCCAAACCCAGCCGTTCCATGATTCTGGGATATCTTCCAAGGTGTTTTCTGTCTTAGGCACTCTTAGATGCCACAGGAATGCCTTTTTTCCCAGTTTGTTTCATGCATTATCAGACAGAGCAGACACGTGTTCTGAGCTGGTGGGTTTAGACCTCTCTGGCCACATTTCAGTTCGGTTTTTCCCACCTCAGTGCAGTGCTGGGACTGGTGTGAGCTGTGAACCAGCGTTGTCCCATGTCCCGCCCTTGTACTGGGAGGCTCTGGGAGCTGCATTTCAGACAGGAGCACTGCAGTACCTTCCCTTCTGGGCTGGGGGATGTCCAGTGACCTCCTGAAGCCAGGCAGGACGAGCATCCCGCCTCCACTGGCATTAATTCCGTTTGCTTCCCCTGGTGACCTGGGCTGGGCGCTGTTTTCCAGGGAAGATCGACATGGTGAAGTCCAAGTGGGGCCTGGCGCTGGCGGCGGTGGTGACGGTGCTCAGCTCCCTGCTCATGTCCGTGGGGCTCTGTACCCTGTTCGGCCTCACGCCCACGCTCAACGGAGGGTACGTGCCAGCCCTGCCAGGGGTGCACGGGGAATGCTGTGGGAACAGAGCCCCCAGGCTGGGGAACAAGTCCTGTGATGTGTTGGACACACTGCTGGGCGGGATCAGCATCAGCGGCTCTCCAGGGATGCAGGGGATGTGTTCCTCTGCTGGCCGGTCCTCCTGGAGATTCCTTATTGCTGGGCAGTTGGCTCTGTGTGCCTAAAGCAGGAGGAATTGTTGGGATAACACATTATTCCTGGAGCTGAGCAGGCTCTCCCACAGCCTCCTCCATTCTCCCTGTTTAGAGATTCCCATCCCTAAGGAGCTTATCTCCTATTGCTGTCCTGTCCTGGTGCTGCCTGGAGGGCTCACACAGTTGTGAGCTGAAAATGCTTTAATTAAAGGCAGGCCTGCGTTGTTCTTGCTGAATTTTGGATTCTTGGGCATGAACGAGAAGCTGCCCATGAGAGGCTTATTGGTATTGGTGGTTTTTTCACTCACTATGGACGTTCACTGACATTCCCCCCTTCCAGTGTCTGAGGGAGCCTACAGGGGAGCTGGAGAGGGATTCTTCATCAGGAACTACAGTGATAGGACAAGGAGCAGTGGTTCAAACTGAAAGAGGGGAAATTTAGGTGAGATAGACAGAAGAAATCCTTCCCTGTGAGGGTGGTGAGGGACTGGAATGGATTTCCCAGAGCAGCTGTGGCTGCCCCTGGATCCCTGGCAGTGTCCAAGGCCAGGCTGGACATTGGGGCTGGGAGCAGCCTGGGATAGTGGAAGGTGTCCCTGCCCGTGGCAGGGGTGGGATGGGATGATCCTTAAAGGAAGTGGGACACGCTCCCTGCCCTTTCCTGGTGACTAATTACCCACCCCCAGTCCCTCACAGGGTGTTCAGGTCCATCTCTATCGTTGTACCCAATGCTGGAGAGCAAAGGGCTCTGTCCCCACCCTGGGAAGCACCGAGACTAATTTCGTGGTGCTCCACAGCGGGCGTTTCCCAGGAATTCCTGCAGCTTTGCAAAAACGATGATTTCTCCCCAAGGCAGAGGAAACACAAACCTTTTCCTTGTCACAGTGTGACACTGAGGGAAGGGACTGGGGCACAGGGTGGTGTCTTCTCACCTCGACTCCCAGGGGTCTGTTTGCTCCAAACTTGCCTCTTTCCCTTCTTTTTCCCCACGGATCTCCTCCTCAGTTCTGCCTCTGTTTCTTCCAGAGAGATATTCCCATACCTGGTGGTGGTGATTGGCCTGGAGAACGTGCTGGTCCTCACCAAGTCCGTTGTGTCCACGCCCGTGGACCTGGAGGTGAAGCTCCGCATCGCCCAAGGTAGGATCCTGCTCTGGGAGACTGCAGAGAGGCAAAACTGGGGAAAGCCAGGCACTGGGAGAGGGGGAATGGTCTAATTCAGCTCTGTGAAGGAAGCAAGGTGAGTTGTGCAGCCTTTTGTGTTGAATTCCAAGAATAGAATGCTGTCATGGTGGGCACTGCTTTTTGGGATTGTTGACTGAAACAGGCTAAATAAATATAAAAAAATATTAGTAGGGGAGAGCTGGATCTCGTGGCGTGGATACTGGGCACTGTGTCCTCAGGTCATGGATATCTGAAGTGCAGAACACAGGGCCTATAAAATTCCCCTGAATGTGTGACAAAATTATCTTTTCCATTCTATAGATGCTCTGTGCCTGTGGAAGGATTTGAGTGTGCTCACACCAGGATAAATGGGATTTGCAATCTTCAAAGTTGTTTCTAAACGTCAGGGAGAAGAGATTCTAGACTGATGCTGATTTTAGTTTTAAAAATACAAGTGCTTTGGATCCTAGATGGGAAACAGGACTCAGAACTTCACTGGGCCTTTGCACTCAGGAATTTTAGCCTGGAAGGGCCTTTTTGGGCTGCTGTCTGTAGATTCCAGGTTTTAAAGAGGGCAAATGCAGCTGCTTTTGCTGTGCTCGTCCGGCACAGTGAAGAGGCTCCCCTGACCTGTCCTTGCCCTTCCCCAGGCCTGAGCAACGAGAGCTGGTCCATCATGAAGAACATGGCCACCGAGCTCGGGATCATCCTCATTGGATACTTCACCCTGGTCCCAGCCATCCAGGTGAGTGGGGCTGCTGCAGGACAGAGCCCAAGGCACTGCAGGGAGGCAGTGGGCAGTAGGATCACAGAGTCAGGGAATTGTCTGGGTTGGAAAAGCCTTGGAGACCATCAAGTCCAACTGTTCCCCAGCACTGCCAAGGCCACCACTAGCCCATGTCCCCAAGTGCCACATGCACACAGCTGTTAAATCCCTCTAGGCACGGGGACTCCACCCCTGCCCTGGGCAATTCCAATGCTCAATAGCCCCTCTTGGGGAAGAAATTTTCCTTAATTTCTAATCTAAATCTCCTCTGGCACAACCTGAGGCCTTTTCCTCTCACCCTGTCCCTTGTTCCCTGGGAGCAGAGTCCCCGGGTTTTGATGGACTGTGGCCAAAAAGAACAAAGAATGTGAATCAGAATAAATATTCTTGGATTCTCACATGGACTCATCCAGCCCTAAACCCTCAAGAGGTGGATAACAGGGTTTGTCAGTAAAACACTGCTGAGTGTCCCCTGTTCAGAGGTGAAATGGGAGCTAATCCCTTTGTCCCATCCTCAGGAGTTCTGCCTCTTCGCCGTGGTCGGGCTGGTGTCGGACTTCTTCCTGCAGATGTTGTTCTTCACCACGGTGCTGTCCATCGACATCCGCCGCATGGAGGTGGGCACAGGGGCATGCCCTGGCCTCGGGGGAGGAGAGGGACACAGCCCAAGCATTTCACTCCCCAAAGAGAAAAAGAACAGAACCATAAATTCACGGAGGTTGGAAAAGGCCTTTAAGATCATGGAGTTCCAGCCATTCCCCAGCACCACCACTGCGTTCACCACTGACCATGTCCCCAAGTGCCACATCCACAGGGCTGCTAAATCCCCCTCCCCAGGGATGGGGACTCCACCCCTGTTCTGGGCAGCTGTGCCAGTGCTGGACAGCCCATTACAGGAAGAAATTTTTCCTAATATTTAACCTAAATCTTCCCTGGTCAATTTGAGGCTGTTTCCTCTCATCCTGAGCTGTTAAAAGTTCTGGGTCTGTACTTGCTTGGTTACACACATAGGGATTGGGAACAGGATACTTGAGGGAAAAGACACTCTCAGGAAGGACATGGAGCTGTGGGAGCAAAGCCAGAGGAGGCATCAAGTTGATTGGAGGGATGGAGCAGCTCTGCTGTGAGGAAAGGCTGAGGGAATTGGGATTATTCAGCATGGAGAAGAAAAGCTTAGAGACCTAGCTGTCGCCTTCCAAGGCCTGAAGGGACCCCACAAGAAAGATGGAGAGAGAATTTGGACAAGAGCCTGGAGTGACAGGACAAGAGGGAATGTCTTCAAACTGACAAGAGAGAAGGTTTACATTGGATATTAGAAAGAAGTTCTCTGTGAGGCTGGTGAGGCCCTGGCACTGGGGCTGGGAGCAGCCTGGGACAGTGGGAGGTGTCCCTGCCCATGGCAGGGCTGGCACTGGATGTGCTGTAAGGTCCCTTTCATCCCAACCATTCCGTGATTCCATGAGTCTATAAATGTGCTGAAAGGAGACACAGTCACCACCATGACCCTGGGGGAAGAATCGCTCACCAGGGATCCCTCACCCCTCACCTCTCCCTGTCTGTTCCAGCTGGCCGACCTCAACAAGCGGCTGCCCCCCGAGTCGTGCCTGGCGCCGGCGAAGGCCCCGTGCCGTGCCCGGCCTCCCGCGCTGCGCCCGGCGGCGCCGCACACGCCGCACACCATCACCCTGCAGCCGTCCTCGCTGCGCAACCTGCGCCTGCCCAAGCGCCTGCGCGTCATCTACTTCTTCGCCCGCACGCGCCTGGCCCAGCGCCTCATCATGGTACGTGTGGGGAGATGGTCCCCCCCTGCCCATCCCGCTGGGCACCACCCCGGCCAGGCTGCACCCCCTGCCCATCCCACTGGGCACCACTCCGGCCAGGCTGCACCCCCTGCCCATCCCGCTGGGCACCACTCCGGCCAGGCTGCACCCCCTGCCCATCCCACTGGGCACCACCCCGGCCAGGCTGCACCCCCTGCCCGCCCCGCTGGGCACCACTCCGGCCAGGCTGCACCCCCTGCCCGCCCCGCTGGGCACCACTCCGGCCAGGCTGCACCCCCTGCCCTTCCCACTGGGCACCACTCCGGCCAGGCTGCACCCCCTGCCCGCCCCACTGGGCACCACTCCGGCCAGGCCCCACACCTCCATGTCCTGGTTGCCAAGCGAGTCTGGTGCTGCCCCATGGGATCCAGAAGCAGGTTTCCAAGGCTGGCTGAGCCTTGAGATGATTTTACAAGCAGAAATCACACTATGTTCCTGCATGTGTGGACTAAAGACATTTAGGAGATATTTTGCTTAAGGTTTCACCCTTTACAGCCACTGCAGCCACACCACTTCTGGCCCTGCTTTTCCCCCCCGTCTCTGTTTTGGATGTCTCTAATGGAATTAGAGGGATCTCTGTGTTCCCAGCCCAATCAGCCAGCACTGGCAGTTTAAGTTAAATCCCCACACGGTCCCAGAGCAGTGGGTCCTGCACACCTGTGGATCCAAAAACCCCAACTGAGCCATTCCAGCCCTGTTTGGAGGTGCCAGACATGCTGGTCCCAGCTGCCAGCATGGAGTCTCCTTCCTGCTGTGCATTTGGGGAGAGAAGTTGGGTTCTGACCATCATGTGGATCACGGAAAAGTGGTGTCCAGGGTCTGTGTGTGCTGGGCCATGCTCCAGATCTTCCCCAAGGAGCGGTGCTGGGAGTGAGGCTGCAGGAAGTGTGGGGTACCTGTGGTTGGGGTGCCGTGGGTCTGCTCAGGCAGGGGACAGGCTGGTGGCACTGAAGGGAGCTGTGTCTCTGCTCATCCTGCACAGGCCGGGACGGTGATCTGGATTGGAATCCTGGTTTACACAGATCCTGCTGGGCTCCGCACCTACCTCACATCCCAGGTCACCGAGCAGAGTCCCCTGGGGGACGCAGGCCTGCCTCCCATGCCCGTTCCCGGAGGGGTCCTGCCTGCTGGGGACCCCAAGATCGACCTCTCGGTGTTCCCATCGGAGCCAATCCAGCTGTCGGAGAACCAAACGCAGCAGCGGGAGCAGAAGTCAGGGCTGGAGCCGAACCAGCACACGTGGGCCCAGGGACCAGAGGGCAGAGGGAACGGGCAGGTGGAGCTGGGAACAGAAGCAGAGGTTACCTGGGGAGCAGAGGATGAGGAGATCTGGAGGAAGCTTTCCTTCAGGCACTGGCCAGCCCTCTTCAGCTACTACAACATCACCCTGGCCAAGAGGCAAGTGGGCTGGCATGGAGTGCCAGAGGCACTGGGAGCTGGGCAGCTGACCCCAAGAGTTTGTCTTCCTTCTGTCCTTCGTGCTCCTGACTCACATAACCTGGTTCCATGAGGCTCGTTCTGGGTGTGCTTGGGAGGAGCTGCTGAGCAGGTCCTCTGGGGTGGACAGAGCTCACAAAGCCCCCAGGGCTGTTCCTCTGGGAATCAGGGTTGTGTCTCTCTGTGATCTCGGGTGTTTTATGTGCTTGGTGTCTTTGTCTTCCTTGATCCTGGAAGTGAAGTTTTAAATTTTGCAAAATGAGCAAAGGAGGCTCAGGGGGGACCTTGTGGCTCTGCACAAGTCCCTGACAGGAGGGGGCAGCCGGGGGGGTCGGGCTCTGCTCCCAGGGAACAGGGACAGGAGGAGAGGGAACGGCCTCAGGCTGGGCCAGGGGAGGCTCAGCTGGGATATTGGGAATATTCCTCATGCAAAGGGCTGTCCAGCCCTGGCATAGCTGCCCAGGGCAGGGGTGGAGTCCCCATTGCTGGAGGGATTTGAAAGCAATGTGGATGTGGCACTTGGGGACGTGGGTCAGTGGTGGCCTTGGCAGCGCAAGGGGGAACAGTCAGACTTGATGGTGTCAGAGGGCTTTTTCAACCTCAGTAATTCCACAATTCTCTGATACAATCATGTGTAAGTGATGGAAATAGTACATGTGAGGAAGAGATGTGTGAGCTGAAGAAGCTTCTTGGTGAGACCTCCCAGCCTGCACCGCACAGGAAGTGAGATCCTTACTTAAATTCATGGGATCCAATTGATCTCATCAGACTTAATTCCACTGCTGGCTCTTTGAAGGGTTAAAACCTGGAGAGTAACTTCAGAGAATATTCCCAAGGAGATCTTCAGTTCAGAGCACCTGAGGTTACAGCACTGAAAGCGCCCTGGGACCTGCCATGGCTGCCCAGTCACCTGTCCCTGTGTCCCCTCGTGTCACTCCCGAGCTGTTCTCCCTGTCCCCCCTCAGGTACATCAGCATCCTGCCAGCCATCCCTGTCACGCTGTACCTGAAGCCGCAGGAGGCCCTGGAGATGCGGCATCCCCAGGAGGCCTCGCGCTACCACCCCTTCCTGGCGGGCAGCGCGGGGAAGCTGGACACGGGACCCGAGCCGGACCGCACAGCACAGCCCCACGGCCACCAGGACGTCACCCTTTACAAGTAAAACATCCTCTCACAGCCTCCTGACCCTGCCTCAACCAACCCCAGCGGGACTCCGGGGCTGCTTTGGGCCAGTCCTTTTGCTGGGAGAGGAAAAAAGCTCACAAAACGTCAGTGCCAAAGCTCGGGATGCTTGGGAGGCTCCAGTGCAAAATTAAATTGATCTCTCCTGGCAGTTTTCCATCAGCTGAGGGCAGGAATGGGCTGTACATGGAGGCTCTTAGTGCTCCTGATGCAATTCGGGGCTGGTCACTGGGTGATGAGGACAGGAGGTGGATGTGGGGGTATAAACGTTGTGATTTCATAGAACCCCAGGTTTGGGTTGGAAGAGGCCTTAAAACTCATCCAGTGCCACCCCCTGCCATGGGCAGGGACACCTTCCACTATCCCAGAGCACTCCAAGACCTGTCCAGCCTGGCCTTGGACATTGCCAGGGATGGGGCAGCCACCACCTGGATATCATTTGATAATGACTTACTGGGTGCTAGATCAAACTTTGGTGCAAGGAGCTTCCCTCCCTGCAGAGAGGATGGCTCACACCCCCCTGCCTGAATCTGCAAGTGCTGAACACACTGTGTTATCCCAGTCCCCAGCTAGTGTTTTCTTAAAATCTGAGTTGAATCTTAGTTGCTCGTCACTTTCCTTACTGAAAAGCCTCAAAACCTTGTTGAAATTGTCGTTTTCCCATTAAAACCCCCTTTAATTTCCAACAAATCTCTGTAATTTGTTGAAAAGCTTTCTCAGCTGAGAAATTCAGACCAGCACGTGAGTAATCCTGGCACAGGATTTTCCAAATCTATCCTTGGACTAGAAATTAGAATTTCTTTTCTTACCTTCTTGTCTTCGTGTGTGTCTCCCCCAGGGTGGCTGCTCTGGGCCTGGCCTCGGGCATCCTGCTGGTGCTGCTGCTGTTCTGCCTGTACCGGGTGCTGTGCCCCAAGAACTACGGGCAGAACGGGCCGGGCCGGCGCCGGAGGGGGGACCTGCCCTGCGATGACTACGGCTACTCCCCCCCCGAGACCGAGATTGTGCCCCTGGTCCTCAGGGGACACCTCATGGTAGGTCCAACTCAGAAATAAATACATACAGAAAGGATGTTGTAGCATGAAATTCCTGCTGCACGTTCTCATCTCCTCCTGGAACTTGCTTTCTGCAATTCCCACCATCACCACCTCTGGCATCCATTCCCTGCTTTACTGGGATACCTCCACATTCCTGAGGTCCAAGGAACAACTGGATGTGGCACTCGTGCTCTGGGCTGGGTGACAAGGCAGGCATCAGTCACAGGTTGACTTGATGGTCTGGGAGGGCTTTTCCAACCAGGATGATTCTGGGATTCTTCCTGTTCTGAGATGAAACAAAGCTCTTGGGCGTCCAGACATGTGAGTTTAAAATGCTGTGCTGTGTCTCCCAGAGAAGCTGCACCTCTGCTCCTGAAGCTACCATCAGCTGGGACAGAATTTGTCAGGGAAAGGCAAGACAGACACAGTCTGTTGGATTTGCAGCAGTCCAGTGCACACTGAGGTCTGTGGGCAGAGATCCTGGAATGCCACAGTCACAGACTGGTTTGGGTTGAAAGGGACCCATCCAGTCCAACTCATTCAGTCCCAGCCCTGCCGTGGGCAGGGACACCTTCCACTGTCCCAGGTTGCTCCAAGCCCTGTCCAGCCTGGCCTTGGACACTTCAGGGACACGCATGTCCTCACCGTCCCTCGGTTCCTAAACCAGCCAGATTTGACAGGAAACCCATCATCTCTGCAGCTCCTCCGCCACACCAGGCTGTGTCAGGGTCCAGAGGCCTCGGTGGTGCCACACTGAGCTGTGCTTGTCCTTCCTTCCTGCCAGGACATCGAGTGCCTGGCCAGTGATGGGATGCTGCTGGTGAGCTGCTGCCTGGTGGGGCAGATCCGCGTGTGGGACGCGCAGACGGGCGACTGCCTCACTGTCATCCCCAAACCCAGGTATGGCCCTGTCCGTGTCCCATGGCCCCACATCCCCACATCCCTGTGCTCCCATCTTCCCGCCAGCGGTGGGGCTGAGCTTTGTCCCTCCTCCCAGGCTGCGCAGGGACAGCAGCGGCATCTTCGATTACCAGGAGGGCTGGGATCCCAGCCCGGACGGGAAGAACGGGCTGGAGGACTCCTTTGAGAGCAATCACCAGCTCAAACGGCTGCTGGGCCCCCCCAGCCCCCCCTGTTCTGTGACCAGCCCGACCTCACCTCCCTCATCGACACCAACTTCTCGGAGCACGCCAAGGCGGCCGAGTCAGAGCCGCGGCTCCGGGCCGTGGGCACTCGCCACAAGGACTCGGGATACGACTTCAGCAGCCTGGTTGGGAAGGTGTACGAGGAGCACGGCAGCTCCAGCTGCAGGAACATGAACTTCCCGGGGCTCTCAGCCCCGCACGGCCCCGCCGGGTTCTGCGGCAGCAGCGGCCGCTCCCCGGGGTGTGGCTCCGACGAGGGCGGGTGCGGCGGCCGCCGGCGCAGCCTCGGGGACCGGAGCCTGGGGGACGAGACCTGCGCGGGATGTGACAAATCTTCACCCCTGCCGTCCTGGGGCGGGGACCTGGAGAGCTCCGTCTGGAGCCTGGAACTGCAGGGGAACCTGATCGTGGCTGGCAGGAGTAATGGGAAGCTGGAGGTGAGGAACAGGGACACAGTGACAGGAAACGAGGAGCAGGGACACAGTAACGGGAGGGTGGAGGTGAGGAGCAGGGACACAGTAACGGGAGGGTGGAGGTGAGGAGCAGGGATGCAGTAACGGGATGCAGTAACGGGAGGGTGGAGGTGAGGAGCAGGGATGCAGTAATAGGATGCAGTAACGGGAGGCAGGTCACACAGCTTGGGAGCACAGCACAGGGAGCTCTGGCCTGCTCACTCAGCTCAGGGGCTGGGAGCAGAGCACAGGGACCTGCTCAGGATCCCAGACTCCCTGTGGTCAGTGCTCCTCTGGCCAGTGCCACCGCAGTGACCCCTCCTCCCCCAGGTGTGGGATGCCATCGAGGGGACCCTCCGCAGCAGCAATGATGAAGGACAATCCGGCATCACGGCCCTCGTCTTCCTCAACAACAGGTAACTCCTTGTGCAAGTGCTGGGAGATCCCCAGCCCCAACCTCCACGGCAGCTCCTGGCAGCAGAGGCTCAGCTGAGAAGTCTCCTCCTTAGAATCAGGGTCATGGAATACCCTGAGCTGGAAGGGGCCCCCAAGGATCATGGAGTCCAACCCCTGGCCCTGCACAGACACCCCAAAAATCCCACCCTATGCCTGAGAGCATTGTCCAAATGCTGCCTGAGCTCTGGCAGGGTTGGAGCTGTGACCATTCCCTGGGGAGCCTGCTCAGTGCCCAACCACCTTTTCTTGATATCCAACCTAATATCCAGCTTAATCATTCTGTGTATCCACCTCTCACCAGCTTTCCTGGCTCCAGGTCTGCTCCAGCAGCCACTTCTTCAGCCCTCAGTCTTTCTAGTAGCTGAATATCCAGAGGGTTTCAGGGCTGGGATACCTTTGGATCGCTGCTGTTCCAGAGGTGCTGCCGTTGTCCAGTCCATTCGGAGCTGTGTCCAGTCTCCCAGCCCAGCTCTGTGCAGCCTCCTCCTGGGAGCGGGTGGTCTGCGCTCGGCCCAGGGGACGTCCGGGTTTGGGGCTCGGGGAGGGGCCTCTCCTCACCCCCCACATCTCCCCCTCAGGATCGTGGCTGCCCGGTTGAATGGCTCCTTGGATTTCTTCTCTCTGGAGACACACACAGCCTTGAACCACCTGCAGTTCCGAGGTGAGCGGGTGTTGGAATGTCAGTGCACTGCCCTGGGCTCCTGCCTTTCCCTCCTCCCTCTTCTTCCTCGTAGCTGAGTCTTCCTCACACGCACTTCAGCTTTGGTGGTAGCTGCTCCAAAGCACCCGGAGCTGTGCTGAGCTGAGGGGTGCTGTGGGAGCTCTCTGTGCTGGGACGCCATCCCCATGCTGGTTTTCCCCAGGGCACAGGGCTGGAGGCTCCCATGTGCTTCCGGGGCCAGCACTGCCCTTACCTCCTTCCACTTCTCACTCCTTTCTCTTGTCTCACTTGTTCCCACCCCGGGAACAGCCCAAGGTCGTGGCACAATGCCAGCACAGCCCAGACTGGCCCATGGGGGTGACTGGTTAGAGCACAGGGTTCCTTTGCTTCTGGAGCACAATAGAGGGGATGATTGAGATGGGATATAGGGGAGAAATTCTTCCCCTGGGAGAGTGGTGAGGGACTGGAATGAATTTCCTGAAGAAGCTGTGGCTGCCCCATCCCTGGAAGTGTCCAAGGCCAGGTTGGATGGGGCTTGGAGCAACCTGGGATAGTGGAAGGTGTCCCTGCCCAGGACAGGCAGGGGGTGGCACTGGATGGGCTTTAAGGTCACTTCTATCCCAAACCAGTCTGGAATTCTTTGACCCTGTTGAGACCCTCCCTCCACTTGTTCTTGAGCATAGAGGGTTCACTGCAGTACCAGCCCCAGATTCCCTAAAGCCCAGCACCCAGCCCCCTGAGGCACAGCATCCCGAGGTGTCCTGACCCTGGCTCAGGTGTTTGTGTCCCCGCAGGTGCCCCGGGCAGGAGCAGCCTCCCACCATCGCCGGAGCTGGGCCGCGGGGCCGCGGTGCGGTGCCAGCTCACCCACAGCGTGGCCTGCGCGCACCACAAACCCATCACCGCGCTCAAGGCCGCGGCCGGGCGCCTCGTCACCGGCAGCCAGGACCACACCCTCAGGGTGAGGGGGACAGGGACAGCCGGCTGGGGGAGCACACAGGGCGGGGGAGTTCGGGAAGCTCCGTGGGTTCTGTTCACCTGCCTTGATGTGGCATTGGAGGAGTTGGAAGGGCTGGGTATGGTACCCTCATGCCTTAGGAATGGGTGACTTCAGAGAATTATGGAATCATTGAGGGAAAAGCTCTTCAAGACTATCTTAAAGATAGTCTGGCCCCAGAGCCTCACTCCAGCCTCTCTTGCCCCAGGTGTTCCGGCTGGAGGACTCGTGCTGCCTGTTCACCCTGCAGGGCCACTCGGGAGCCATCACAGCCGTGTACATCGACCAGGTACGGGGGGAGCTGCTGGGCCTGAGCCCTCACCTGCCTTCACACCTGAGCTGATACCTGAGCCCACCCCTGAGATCACACCTTGGCCCATACCTGGCTTCATCCCTGGTCCCAGCCCTGAGCCAGTGGCTCAGCCAGGGGCACCCACCTGGGTCCCTCCATCTCTCTCTGGCCAAGCCAGAGTTTTCCTCCAGTTCACTGTCAGCTCAGCAATCTCTTCCCCTAGAGATCTCTTGCTTCCCTGTCCTTTTGGAGCAGGGAATCCCTGTTCCTGCACTGCCAGGCAGGGCTGAAACAGGGCCTGAGCCCCCAGGGAGGCTCTGCCTCCTGGGCCCTGGGAGGAGGAGTGGGAGCCCCCCATGTGCTCCCTAAGCCAGCATGTGCCCCCAGGTGCTCTCCCACCTCAAGTGAACTCAGGTGCTTCTGCACCTGGGGCACCTGGGGTCTGTTCCCCCCAGCCTGCTCGAGCACACGGAACAGGCAGGGAACCCCTGGGGTGGCAGTGCAGGGTTCCAGCCCACCCTCATGTGACCTCTTGCAACCGGGAGTGCCTGGAGCACCAGGAGTGTCGGTGGCACCGTGTCCCCTGGTGCTGACTGGCCCTGGTGTCCTGCAGACCATGGTGCTGGCGAGTGGCGGCCAGGACGGGGCCATCTGCCTGTGGGACGTGCTGACGGGCAGCCGCGTGAGCCACATGTTCGCCCACCGTGGGGACGTCACCTCCCTGACCTGCACCACGTCCTGTGTCATCAGCAGCGGCCTGGACGACGTCATCAGCATCTGGGACCGCAGCTCGGGGATCAAGCTCTACTCCATCCAGCAGGTGGGACCTGTGGGGCAGCTGGGGAGGGTTAACCAGGAAAGTGGGAATTGCTTGGCTTGGAAAAGCTCTTGGAGACCACAGAGTCCAACCACCCCCCTGTGCTGCCGAGGCCACCACTGATTGTGTCCCCAAGTGCCACATCCACACGGCTTTTAAATCCTTCCAGGGAAGGGGACTCCTCCACTGCCCTGGGCAGCCTCTTCCAATGTCTAATCACCCTCTCCATGATGAAATTCCTGCTGATGTCCAACCTCACCCTCCCCTGGCACAGCCTGATGCCACTTCTCTTGTCCTGTCCCTGCTCCCTGGGAGCAGAGCCCGACCCTCCCTGGCTGCCCCCTCCTGTCAGGTACTTGTGCAGAGCCACAAGGTCCCCCCTGAGCCTCTTTTGCTCCAGGCTGAGACTCCCCAGCTCCACATCACAGCCTCAGGGGTCCTCCTGGGTTTTCCTGGCCCCCACCACCTCTGCTGCGCTTGGAGGCTGAGGAGCCTCTACTCCAGCTCCACATGCTTGGAAGCTTCCCTGTCACGTGCAAAGACTCAGAACAGTCCGGATCCACCGCAAGGCTCTGCCCCGTTCCAGCCCCTTGGAGCTCAGCTCTCCGCCCTCTGTCCCGCAGGAGCTGGGCTGCGGCGCCAGCCTGGGCGTCATCTCCGACAACCTGCTGGTGACGGGCGGCCAGGGCTGCGTGTCCTTCTGGGACATCGGCTACGGAGACCTGCTCCAGACCGTCTACCTGGGCAAGAGCAACGAGTCGCAGCCGGCGCGGCAGATCCTGGTGCTGGAGAACGCCGCCATCGTCTGCAACTTCGGGAGCGAGCTCAGCCTGGTCTACGTGCCCTCGGTGCTGGAAAAGTTGGACTGAGCAGGAGGAGGGGCCGGCGGGACTGAGGCGGGGCTCGGGACTGTGCCGGAGAGGGCACGGGGCCGCCGGCTCCATGGCTCCATCCGTGCCACCGGAGCGACTCCTGCACCAAGCGAGCTGGGGCCGCCGCCCTCGCTGCTCTCCCTGGTCCAGCAGCATTTTCCCCGTGGTCTGGGGACTCCCCGGCAGCCCGACGGTGCAGGGGGACACGGGGGCAGGATACGGCAGGAGGGGGGACAGTGTGGTGGCTCCCAGGCTGGGCACCCAGCAGTGACTGTCCCAGCCCAGCACCACTCCCAGGACACACAACAGCCCTCGGCCAGCCCCGGCCCCGGGTGGCAGCCGGGAGAGGGCCGGGACCGGTCCCTCCCGGGCGTGGCTCGGCCCCCACGTGCCTTAGGGCGCGGCAGGGCCCCGCCTGATCCCGCCCGCGGCCGCAGCAGCCCTCGCCCTATTTATTTATACCCTGTAAATAGTTATTTATTGGGGCAGGGGGCGCGGGGTCCAGCCCCCGGCAGTGCTGCCCTCGCCGTGCCCTGGCACAGCTGCCCTGCCCGGCTCCCTCCTGCGCCCCATCTGCAGCAATAGCACCTTCTTCCTCCTCCTCCTCCTCCCCCCCTTCCCGCTGCAGGGCCAGAGGAGGCTTTTCTCAGGTTGGGAGCGGGCGGAGCCCTCGCCCCCTCCTGCTGGGGAGGGACCCGAGCGGGGGCACAGCGGGACCAAGGTGCACAGCCAGGGACGGGGCAGCACCCGGGGCTCCCCCCGAGCACGGGCTTGCGGCTCCGCTCCCCTCCCTCCCCGGGCGCTCTGCGGGCTCCGCTGCAGCCCCGCCCCAGGCCGGGGCTCCCCGCCCTGCCCCGAACCGCCGATGATGTCTGTTCTTGACCCCCGGTGATTGTAGAGGCGGCGCCGGCCCGGGGCAGGGGGGACCCCGGGACCCCGGCCCAGCCCCCGCGGGTGGCCTTCGCCCAGCTGTACCTTTGTGCTGTACAGGGGACGCTTTTTGTACCGATCGTGTTTTATAACGTGTGCAGGAACATCCATTAAACGGAACTAACCCGAGCCTGGCTCAGCCCTGATCCCCGCCCCCGGCAGCACCAGGGCCCGGCCCTGCAGATAAACTCGCTTTATTTTAGTAGCAAATAGCTGAAAAAGTCAGTTCTACCTGGAGTCAAACAAAGTGGGGCTGGGGGCCGGGGGGCCCCCGCCCCCCTCACGCCTTGTTGAGGGTCCAGAGGGGGTCGAGCATGCTGAGGGGGTCGTCGCTAGGCCGGGGCCCCCGGAGCCCCTCACCCGGCTGCGCCTGCAGGAAGTTCTGCTTGTTCATTGCGCTGTTTGCCCTTGAGGGACGCGTCCAGGCTGAAGGCCTCGGGCGTCAGCGAGGCCAAGAGCTCCAGTGAGGAGGAGGAGGAGGCTGGGGGGCAGCGGGGGGCTCTGGCGGCCCCCCCCGGCCCCTCGGGGCTCTCCCCCCCCACGTGGTTGCTGTTCTCAGTGTCACCCCGGTGGCTCGGGGACGGGCGGCCTCAGGGCGGGGGGCTCGGGGCCAGGGGCACCAACACCGTCCACGACGCCATCAGGAATCACCAGCGGCACCTCAGCATCCACAGGGTCTGGAGCGGGGACAGGATCCACCCCCCAGCCCTCCCCGGGCTCCGTGCTGGGCCCCCCCGGTTTGATGCTGAGCTTGGCGATGGTGGCCTGGATGGAGCTGATGGGCACATCCCCCCCAGCACCAGGTCCTGCGGGTCCTGCTGGAGGTAGAGCTGGGGGGGGAGAGCGGCCCCGTGAGCCCTGGGAATGGCAGAGCTCCCCAAAAGCCCCCGACACCCTCCTACACCCACCTTGGGGGAGGTGCTGTTGGGGGGCTTGGCCAGGGCGGGGCCGCCCACGCCGTGGCGCAGCAGCACCTGCTCGGCGTGGAGCAAGACGGCCTCGAAGCAGAACTTGAGGTGCAGCTGCAGGGAAGGGACACGGTGAGAGCCGAGGGCGCAGCCCCTGCCCCACGCCCGGGGGTGCAGCTCCGCAGTACCTTCTCCTGTAGCATGTGCTTGCGCTGCTGCCGCATCCGCCTCACCAGCTGCGCCAGGTCCGGGATGCCGTTCCCAGCCTCCACCTCCTGCACGGCGGCGTAGAGCAGGCAGAAGGCGCCGGTGCGGCCCACGCCGGAGCTGCGGAGAGACCCCCGAACCGTGACAGCCCCGGGAGATGAGAGGGGAGCCCTTCTCCCCCCCCTCAGGAGCTCCCGGCCCCGCTCACCTGCAGTGCACCACGACGGGGGTGTGCAGCGGGCGCTGGTGCAGGTAATGGCCGTGCACCTCCTGGATGAAGCGCAGGAGGCTCCCCTTGCTGTCGGGCAGGCCCCTGGGGGTGGGGAGCACACACTGGCTCGGGGGCTCTCTGCACTCAGCCCCCCCTCGGAGGCTGCCCAAACACCCTCCCCCACTCCGGAGCTGTGGTCCCGGAGCTGTGGTCCCGGACCTGCCCCCGATCGGGGCTCCCAGGGCCCCCACCCTCCCCCACCGCAGCGGGACTCCCCAAGCCCCCTCCCTTCGCCCCTCCGCGTACAGCTCAGGCCAGGAGGTGAACTGGAGGTGGGCCACGGTGCGTTTGAGGCTCTGGTCGCGGTACTGCAGCGTCAGCATCCGCTCCACGTGCGTGGGGGTCACGCGCAGGCTGGTGAGCACCAGGGTCAGGGGGCCCTGCGCCACGGGCTGGCCCCGCTCCGACGGGAAGTACCGGAGCACCTTCTGCCGCGGGACGGGCCGTCAGCACACCCCGGGGACCCTCGGGACCCAGAGGGCCTGCTGACACCCGGCCACGGGCACCGGGTAGGGTGTCCGAACCCCGGGGCCCCGCCCGGCCGTCCCTGCACCCAGGACAGGACGCACCTTGTCCAGCTCCTGCTCGGACACGAGCATGACAACCACGGACACCTTCTGCTCGTAGATCATGAGCCAGAAGTCGGCGGCGGTGCCGAGCAGAGGGGCCTGGGTGGCGATGAGGGCGGGGCAGTACGGGGACAGGTCCTCCACGCGGCTGGCGTTGATGTAGTCGTCCTTGCCCGAGCGCAGCACGACGCGGTTGCGGTCGTAGGGCATGATGTCCTGGTGCCGGTTCTTCATGGAGTAGCAGCGGGCGATGGCGATGGAGCGCTGCCGGGCGTCGCGCTCCTGGGCCTCCTGCAGCTCCTTCCAGACTGCGTCCAGCTCGGAGCCGCCGCCGGGCGCGGGCCGCTCCAGCCGCTCGGCCAGGGCGCGGAACTGCTCCAGCTCCGCCAGCAGCCGCCGGACGCGCTCGGGCTCCGCGTACGGGTCGGCCTCGATGAGCTGCACGGCCCGGGGCCGCTGCCCCTCCTGCAGCCCCGCCTTAGTGGGCTGCAGCAGCCCCCCGGGCGCGGCCGAGCCGCCGGGCTGGCTCTCGGGGCTGGACGACAGCAGGTCGGCGGGGCAGGGGCTCTGCCGAGGGAACGGCGAGTCCCCGGCGCCCGGCGGGGGCAGCGCGGGAGGGGGGCGCGGCGCCGGGGGCTGCATGGGCAGGGCTGGGGACGGGGACGGGGCCGGGGACGGGACCAGCGGGCCCTGGACCACCACGGGGCCCGGCACGGGGCCGGGAGAGGGGGCCTGGCTGGGCGGGGCGGGCGCGGGGGGGCCCAGCGCCATGGTCCCGGGGGGCAGCTGAGCGCTGGGGGGGGCCGGGCTGGGGCAGAAGGGCAGCGCGGGGGACCCGGGGGGCACCGGCTGGAGCCCCCCCAGGGCCGGGGGGCCGTTCTGGGCAGGGGTCCTGGGGAAGGGCACGGCCCCCGGGTGCGGGGCGAGGCCCGTGGGGGGCAGCTGGTCCTGCCCGGGGAGCTGGTAGAGCTGGGGGGGCAGCGGGGCCTGCCCCGGGGCCGGGGGGGGCAGCTGCCCCCCGGGACCGGTGAAGGGCTGCTGGGGGAACTGGGCCGGGGGGGCCAGGGGGACGCGGGGGGGTTGCTGGAAGGGCAGAGGGGCCTGGGCTCGGCCCGGGGGCATGAAGGGACCTGGGGGGAAGTGCTGGTGGCCCTGGGCAAAGGCGGGCGGGGGCTGTGCCGGGGGAAAAGGGGCCTGAGCCGGTGCCCCGAAGGGCTGAACCCCCCCCGCAGTGTAGGGGAAGGGGGCCGGGGGCCCCCCGGGCGCTGGGGGGGCAGGAAGGGGCCCGGGGGTCCCCGGGGGGGCACGGAGCAGCTGGAGATGGGGGCCTGGACGCTGTCCACCGTGGTGGTGGCCGGGCGCGTGCCCGGGGGCTCGGGGCCACCCACCCCCGGCTGGGCACCCACGGGGGCTGCCCCGGGCACGGGGGGCCGGAGCGGGCCGGGGGCTGCCCCGGGCTGGCCCAGGCCGTAGGCGGGGGCGGGCAGGGGCCCGTGCTGGGGGGACGAGTGCGGGGGCAGCACGTGGGGGCCCCCCCAAAGCCCGGCTGTCCCGGGGCGCGGATCAGGGGCGCGGCCGGGAAGAGCTGAGGGGCGGCCGAGCTGGGGGCGGGCCCGGCCGGGGCCGAGGGCTGCAGGAGCTGCCCCGGGACGCCCCCGGTGGGAGGAAAGGGGCTGGGGACGGCGGGGGGCCCGGGCAGGCGGTAGTGCCCGGGGAAGGGGGCGTGGGGGCCAGGGGGGCAGTGGGGCGCTGGCCACGCCCCCGGGCAGCATGTAGGGCTCGGGGGCCCGCAGCCCCCCGGCCAGGGCGGCCAGCGCTGGGGGGGGCAGCTGGGCCAGGGGCCCGGGCAGCAGCTCCGGGGGAAGGCTCCGCAGCTCCTCCGGCAGCTCCGACAGCACCAGGGAGCCCAACTCGGCGGCCTCGGGGCCCCCGGCCTCCAGCTCCAGTGGCTTCTTCTGCAGGGGGGGCTTGGGGGCCGTGGGCCGGGGGGGCGGCTGCTTCTTCAGCTCCCTGAGGGGCAGGGGGGCTCAGTGTGGGGCCGGGTGCTGCCCTACCACTGCCCCATGGGCTCCAGGAGCCCCCCAGGCCACCGCCCACAGCTCCCACAGGCCCCTCTCACCCCCCGGGGGTCTCACTGGCCCCCCAGCCCGGGTCTGTGCCCACCCACCTCTCCAGCAGCTGCTGCCGGTGCGCCTCGCTGGCCTGGCATGCGGCCCGCGCCCGCTCCAGCAGCTTGGCCGCCTTCCCCTCCAGGTCCGTGTAGAAATCCTTCCCCTCCTGGGACTTCTTCATCAGGTCCTCATAGGCCTCGTAGGAGGCCACCAGGGTCTGCACGGTTGTGTTCCACCTGGGAGGGGGGCACGGAGGGGCTCAGCGGGATGCAGTGCCAGCATAAAGGCGGGCACTGGCTCCAGGCACCTGAGGAACCCTCCAGTTCCCGCTGGGATTGGGCACAGGGACAGGGCAAAGCCACCACGGCCCTGGCAGTGCGGTGGGACAGGAGAAGCTGGCAGTGGCCCCACACCTGTCCCAGGGTGAGGGCTGCTCCTGGGCACTGAGACCCCCCGGGGCAGCAGGACCCCTCCTCCCCACTCACTTGTGCTCCACCTCGGCCAGGGCCTTGCGCACGGCCGCGTATTTGACATTGGCGTCAGTCAGGGCCTTGAGCACGTTCTCCTGGGCAGCCAAGTTCTGCTCCAGGTACACCTTGAGCTGGTCGTACTTCTTCAGCTGCTCCTCGAAGAGCTTCTGCCGGGACACGGGAGGGGACACGGGAGGGTCTGCAGGGCCCTGGGACAGAGCGGTCCCTGAGTGGGACACAGGGGGTGTCCCAAGCCCACCTTCATCTCGGAGCGGTCGGTGGTGACCAGCGAGGTGGTGATGTCGTCCTTCTGGATCATCTCCCGCAGCTGCTGCTCCAGGGACAGCCTCTGGTCCCGCATCTCCTGCACCTTGGCCAGGATCCGCTTCAGGTTCTGCAGCACCTGTTTGTCGTCTGGAGGTGGGGCGGGGTCAGGGACGGGGCCGGATCCCGAGGAACCGCAGGGAACCCGCGGGGTGGGATCTGCGCAGCCAGGCCGTGGCTGGGACACTCTCTGTCCCCTTTGTCCCCGAACAGGACCCACTCTGCACGTTCCCGGGGGACAAGCCCCCACCCCCCTCACACGGACGGTGCCAGTGCCAGGTGACACACGGGGACCGAGGGGGGCACAGGGAGGGCAGCCCTTCCTCCCCAGCCTAGGGGCACTGCCACGCCCCTGGGGGGACACAAGGGGGACAGCCCTGCCTTGTCCAGCCCCCCCCAGGCCAGGACTCACCTTCGGAGAGGGTGGGGGTGGGCAGCGCGGCCCGGACCTGCTCCAGGGGGCCGCCGAGCAAGCGCAGGTTGCCCAGGTGCAGGTTCATGGCGCGGTGCAGCTCGGTGTTGGTGAAACTCGCCTTCTCGTGCAGCTCCAGGTACTTGGAGCACTCCTTGCTCACCTCGGCCAGCCCCGGGGGGGACCCCGGCGCCGGCGGGACCCTCCCCAGCAGCTCCTGCAGCTTCCGCTCCTGCACCTCGTCCTCCTCCAGCAGGTCCCGGATCTCCTTCAGCGACGCCTCCACGTCGGTGAAGACCCCAGAGAGCACTGGGGGGACACGGGGGGGGGCTGGTGGGGGTTGGGCCAGGCGTGGACACAGCGGCTCCAGGAATAAACCCGGCAGCCAGAGGCAGGGACATGGCAGCCCAGGTGTTGGCATGCTGGGCTCGTGGGCACCCATCCCCTTGGGGTCATCCCTCCTCCCGTCCAACAGGGAAATGCTTTGGGATTCAGGAATTTATGCCAGCACAGAACCAGCCATCGGTGAGAACATTCCCAACAGCCTGGGCAGGGAGCAAGTGCCACCCTCAGAACCCCCAGCCCCAGGCAGGGAGCAGTGCCAGCCCCAGGCAGGGAGCAGTGCCAGCCCCAGGGTCCCGGAGCCCTCACCCTGCATGGACTGGACGAGGTTGCGGACGGTGTCCGGGCGCACACTGAGCGCGGCGCATTTCTCCATCAGCACGGGCGGGATGTGGTTGTACATGTCCAGGTTGTCCACGGTCTCGGGGTCCAGCTGCATGGAGTCCATGAACTGGCTGTGGGACACAGAGGGGCCCCTAAGGGGTTGGCAGTGTCCCCCCTCGCAGAGGCTCGGGAGCACCGGGACCCCGTGGGGCGGAAGGGCCGGGCCCCTCACGTACTCCAGCACTTCGTTCTTGGCTTCAATCTTGGCCATCACATCCCGCAGCAGTTTGGCCTTTTCCTCGCTGGGACAGGACAGGACAGAACATTCTGTGAGTGCAGGAAATCCCCACCAGGCTCCAGACCCCCATCCCATCCCATCCCATCCCATCCCATCCCATCCCACCCCATCCCATCCCGTGTGCTCTGGCCGGAGCCCGGACACACCTGTACAGGGACGAGGCCTCGTGGGCAGCCATGGGCACCAGCTTGGCGAAGATGTCAGGGCCGGTGACCGCGGGGTCCGTGGGGTTGACGGGCAGAGCCTTCACCAGGGGGGCACCTGCGGGACACACCCCGGGCTGGGATCGCTCCCGAACAGATCCTCCCGCTCCATCCCAGCCGATCCCTGTCCCCAGGGGTCCCAAAGCCCCCTGACCTTTGACGGACTGCAGAGTGTCCAGCGCAGGCACAGCCTCGTGGTAGATGAAGTCATTGTCCTTTTTGGCTGAATTGTACCTGGAAATGGGAAGTGATGCTGGAAGAGAAGGAGCGGGGGGCATTCCTGGCCCCCTGAGCTTGCTCCCAATGGGTTCAGCCCCCTGGGCCTCCTGGGATTGATGCAGCAATTCCCACAGCAGCCATCCGTCCCCAGGGCCTGGGGCAGTGCTGGGCTCTGCATGTCAGGACAGTGGGAACGCTCCCCAGGCTCCCTGTCCACCAACATTCCCAACCCCTGGAAAAGGATGGATACACCCTAGGGCACCCCACAGACTCACTTCCCACCGATAACATCCATGGTGAACCTCAGAGCTTCCTGCACGGTTTCAGGCTGCCCCTGTGGAATTGAGAGTGGGAATCGCTGTCCGAGCGCTCCTGCCACGAGCGGAGAGGCCTGGAGACAGCTGAGCCTCCTAGACCAATCCCAGTCCCCCTCCTGCCAGCCTGGCAGCCCAGGGCCCAGCTGGGAAGTGGGAAGCCTGCAGTCCCAGACAGCAGGAACACACCTTTGCCAGCTTGATGGCCTCGTTGAGCTTATCCAGAGCGCTCTGGAAGTAGATGACCTGCGGGAGAGTGGGAATTGGGGTCAGCACGGGAGGCACTGTCCTGGCTCTGAACAGGGACACCAGAGCTGCCCACGGCTTTCCCAGAGCACCCAGGCCCTGGCAGCACACAGGACATGGCTGTGGATACGCAGCCTCTTCCAGGACCCGACCCCCTTCCCAGGACCACGGCTGGAGTGGATGAAACGGCCCCACTTACCCTTTCCCCAAACTTCTGCTGCTCTTCGGCCTGTTTCCCCATGTGCAGCTGGAAAAAAACTGGGATCAGAGCTCTGTAACTCCAGGGAGAGCTTTGAGAGGAGGAGGAAAAACCCAGGGAGTGGCCAGAGCTGCTCCAAAGCTGGCAGGAGCATCCCCAGATGGGATGGGAGCACAGGGAGAGCCCCCCCAGCCCCAGTTCCCCCCACTCACGTGGGCCACAGCAGCAAAATAATAGATCTTCATTTGAACCAGTTTCTTCCAATCCTTCTGGATCTTGCCCAGCAGCGAGGCTGTCTCTGAGTTCTCCAGCGCCCGGCAGGCCTCCTTGTAGTAATCCACCACCTGTGGAGAGGGACAGGGGAGAACCTGGGAATGCCGGATCCCAGGGGGGCCAGAGCAGGGCACGGAAGGGGGAATCACCAGCACTGGCCCCAGGACTCGGATCACCCAGAGAAATGGCTGGGGGAACTCAGGGATGCGTTTGGGACCAGAGCCAGGGACTGGTGACATCGCTGCGACACCTGTCACCAGTCCAGGCTGCTCCAAGCCTGGCCTTGGACACTGCCAGGGGTCCAGGGGCAGCCACAGCTGCTCTGGGAAATCCATTCCAGTCCCTCACCCACCTCAGAGCCAGGACTTCCCAATACTCCCCCCACATCTCCCCTCTGGCAGTGGGAAGCCATTCCCTGTGTCCTGTCACTCCAGGCCCTTGCCCCAAGTCCCTCTCCAGCTCCTGATCTCGGAGCAGCAGGAGCAGGGCCGTGCTGGGAGCAGCTCCTGGAGCTCACCTGGGCACTGATCCGGGCCACGAGGAAGCTCTTCCTGTTGTCCAGCATGGACTTCTCCAGGAGACACTCCTGTGCCTGGCCCTGCCACAGACAAGAGGGGAATGTTCAGTGTCCCAGTTCCACTGGCTCCAGCCCCTTTCCCAGGATGGATGTTGCACAGGGAATCCCAGCCCTGAGGAAGGGCACTGAGCCTTCCTCGATCCCCCAGTGCATCCCAAAACCTCCTTCCCCCCCTGGGAGAGAGCCCCTCGGGGGACACTGGGGTCCCATCTCCTGGGATCCTCAGGGAACACCAACCCTACGGACACACCTGAGGTGTCCCAGTACCACCAGTGCCCCCAGTGCCTACCAGCATGAGGTTGATGTTGAGGCTGAGGATCTGGTGGCTCATGTCCACGCTGTAGGAATGTGGGAAGTGATCTCGCAGGTAGGTGAAGGCGCCCGCGGCGCACTGGAAGTGGGTGCAGGAAACTTTCATGCCCTGAGAGGATGGAACTGTTGGGCTTGGAAAAGACTTCCCAGATCACGGAGTCCACCCAGCCCCCAGCACCGCCAAGGCCATCCCTGACCATGTCAAGTGCCACATCCACAATGGCTGTTACATCCCTCCAGCAATGGGCACTCCACCTCTGCCCTGGGCAGCTGTGCCAGGGCCAGACAGCCCTTCTGGGGAAGGAATGTTCCCAATATCCAACCTGAGCCTCCCCTGGCCCAGCCTGAGGCCGTTCCCTCTCCTCCTGTCCCTGTTCCCTGGGAGCAGAGCCCGACCCCTGCCCCAGCTGCCCTCTCCTGTCTCCAAGGTTCCCCCTGAGTCTCCTCATCCCTCAGTCCCTCCTGGTGCTGCACCCCTTCCTAGCTCCGCTGCCATCTCCAGACACACTCCAGCCCCTCAGTGTCCTGTCCCTGGAGACCCCAAACCTGTCCCGATTCCAGTTCCTGACAGTGCCCAGCACAGGACAGTCCCTGCCCTGTCACACCCAGGAGGGACAGAGCTGGCCCTGAGGGCCGCCGGGTCGTTACCTCCTCGGACACTCGCTTGTCCATGGCTCCCAGCATGGAATGCAGAGCTCCTGTGGGGACAGGCCAGGGCTCAGTGGGGCAGGGACACCCTGACACCCCCAGGAATGGGGGCTTGGACCAGGGAGGCCCAAACCTGTGGGAAGCCAGGCGCTCACCCAGGTTGTAGAGGACACAGGCCTGCTCGTACTTGATGTCCTCATGTGTCACTGCCTTGCCCGAGAAGATCTCAGTCCTGGGGGAAAAGGGGCACAGGACAGGGAGCAACCAGGGATTCTTCCAGGAGGAGGATTTATAGGGAACCCCATTCCCCAAGGGTCCCCAGGACCCCCCTGTGCAGGACCCCATTCCCCAAAGGTTCCCTGGGATCCCCCTGTCCCACCCTGTGCAGGACCCCATTCTCCAGGAGGTTGCTGGGCCACCCCTGTCCCACCCCGGGCAGGACACTGTCATCCCCCAGGGGCTTCCTGGGACCCCCCTGGGCCACCCAGGACAGGACCCCGTTCCCCAGGGGGTTCCTGGAGCAGCCCCTCTCCACGGAATGGGCACGGCCACGTCCTGCCAGGCTCAGCCCCCATCCCCGTGCCCCCAGCCCCTCACCAGGTGACGGGCACGGCGGCGTCCTGCCCGTTGCCCATGGGGATGCGGCTCTGCAGGAAGTGCAGCTGCCCCAGGTACTTGCGCAAGGTGCTGCAGCCCTCGAAATCCCTGGGAACGCTGACGGCGCTCTGGGAACAGGACAGGAACAGGGAGAGGCTCTGGGGACACGTTCCACGCAGGAACAGCACCATGAGGCTGCTTGGGATGAGGCGAGGCCTCCAGGAACACCTCAGGAGCAGGAGAGTTCTCCCAAAAACGAGGCCGAGGGAGCCACGTTATGGATCCAGAGTGGGAAAAGGAGGCTCTGCACTCCCGGCACAGCTCCCAGGGGTGGGAGAACCACAGGGATTTGGGTGTCCTGGGGCACACTGGGAGAGGAGGGAACAGCAGGAGCACCTGGGAAGGTTTCCTGCCCTCCTGCTTCAGCACAAATCCCAGTGCTGGGCTGGGGGTGTCTGGACCCCACTCTGGGCCTGCTGGGACCGCCCTGGGCTTTGGGGACCCGAGGGCCACCGCCAGGAGTTGTCCCTGCTCCCCCCACCCAGCAGCTCACAGCTCCTGGATCACTGGGATCATCCAAGGGCTGCTCCTTGGGACACAGGAGAGGGAGGGGAGCAGCCAAGGCCCAGCCCCCGGCCTGGGGGGGGGTCGGCAGAGCCATCCCAGAGCCCCCCGGGCGGTCCCCCCTCACCTGCCGGAGCAGCTCCAGCTTCCGCAGCTCCTCGTTGTAGTTCTCCGGGTTCTCCCCATAGTTCTTCAGGACAAACTGGAAAAGGGGAGAGCGTGAGAGGCCCGGAGCCCCTCCAGCCCCCGGAGAGGCTGATGGGGAGGGAGGACACCGGGCCGGGCTGGGGTGGCTCCCAAGGAGGAGCTTCACGCCCACGGGATGGGATCAGGGAAGGGCTAAGGCTGGAAAAGGGAGTTCTGGGCAGGGAGAAGGTGCCCCCGGCCCCCAGGGGGAGGCAGGGTGGGGCCATTCCCAGGGGCCGCCTGCGGCCCCCACAAAATCGCGAGGGGACCGACACAAACGCCGCGGGACCCCCCGAATCCTCCCCATCCATAAATCCCGTGGCACGGGAAGCGCCGGGCAGGGGTGGAGCTTGTTCACAGCTGTTAATTAAGTGACTGATTAATCAGGTCCCCACGGGGGTGGCAGGGACAAGGCGGAATCCCCCGGCCCTCGGTGGGCTCGGGGAAGGGGGTCCCGTCGTCTCACGCCCCCCGTGCCCCCGTCCTGATCCAAAGCCCCCCCACCTGCGACTCCCGACGGCTGCAGGGACCCCCCAGGCATCCCGACCGCCTTTTTCCTCTTCTCTGAGCACCTCAAAGGAGCCCAGACCTCTCCCTCTCGCTCCCCCCCCGCCCCTCACAGACCCCAAACCCCCCCGCCCCGCCCCGCCCCTCCCCGGCCCCTCCCGGCCCCCGCAGGCCCCGCCGCCCCTTCCCCGGCCCGACCTTCTTGACGGCGGCGTTGAAGGCGAACTCCCCGGCCTCCTTGAGGTCGAGCCAGATCATGGGCATGCGGGGCACGGCCTCCATCCCGGCCCAGCCCCGATCCCGGCCCGATCCCGGCCCCGCTCCCGATCCCGGCACGGCCCGGCCCGCCGGAACCGCGCGCGGGGGCTCACGGGACACCGAGTCCGCGCGACACTTCCGGCTCCGTTCCCTTGGCAACGCCCCGCCCGTAACCAGGGGTGACGGCGAGGCCACGCCCGCTCGGGGCGGGACAAGCGCTGTTACCATGGAGACGCCTCGCTCGCTGATTGGAGGACACGGGTGGTGTCACGGCGAAGCTCCGCCCCCGGGGGGGCGGGGTGGTTGCTATGGCAACCAGCGCCGCCCGGGCCCTCCCCAGCCCCTCAAGGCCTCCCCTAACGGGGTGCCGTTAATTAATTACCCCATTAATTACCCTCTTCCCCACCTTCCCCGGTCCCCTCAGTGTCGTGTTGTGTATTTTGGGCTCCAGGACGCCTTGGTGGTCCCAGGGATGCCTCGTTCTCCCCCCAGGGCTGTTCCAACAACGTGGATCAATCAGAGTAATGGGGGTTTATCCTACAATACTCCACTGATGTATTTAACCCATTAATGTAATTATCTGCTCCACTAATTAACTGATCCATTAATGTAATTATTTGAGCCACTAACGGAACTGTTTGATAGGTTCTGGTACAGGGGGAGCTCCTCAGCAGCTCCCAGCAGGAGCACACCAGAGCTGCCTTCTTCCAGCTGGGAACTGCGCCCTGGGCAGCCTGTCCGGCTCATCAGCCACACGGACACCGGGGACTGGGGACACAAGCACAGGGACACGGGGACATCAGGACCCAGGGACATCGGGACTCTGGTTATCCTGGGCACTGGGGCTCACGGGCATTTGGGGCTTGGGGACAGCAGGGCACAGAGGCACTGGAACCATCAGGATCTGGGACATGGGAACACCAGGACCCATGGATATTGGGACACTGGGTATTGGGGACACTGTGGTTCAGGGACATGGGGCCACCTGAACCTGGGACAAGGGGACAGCAAGTCCAGGTGGCACTGGGGACACAGGGTGGGTCCCTGCTCCAGCACCTGGAGCACCTCCTTCCCCTCCCACTGAATCCCCATTTTAATCCCTTTTTACTTAAAACGGAAACCAAAAAAGCTTTGGAATCAAAACATGGAAAACCTACGGGTTTGTGTTTAATTCCCTGATTTTGGTGTCATGGAATCCTTGTTCTTCCACAGGGAATTTGCCACGCTGCTCCAGCTTCTCCTTCCATCCACGGCCACTGGATACATCCCCATGGGATAACAGCACTGGCCTGGGAAGGGTGGGACAGGCTGTCGAGGCCTTAGCAGGTGGCACCCAGCACGCACCTTGTGCCGGGCTTGGCAGTGTTAATTAACCAGAACTGCATTAATTACGGTGACAAATCTGTTGCACCCACTTTCTCCTTCCTGGTGGCTTCCTGGATCAGCATGGAGGGAGCCTGGAATTAGGAAGGGAGGGAATGTCACTGACCCTGCTGCCCCTGCCACCCCCCCCCCCCCCCCGCCATTTTCCCCAAATATTCTTTGGGCCTGGGGATGTCCGAGGTTTCCATAACCACCCCCGGGAAGCGCCGGGAGAGGCCTCAAACGGCCCCGGGATGTTCTGGCAGCGCTGCAGGAATGGTGGGAGCCACGCCAGGCCCCCCCATGCTGGAGCCTGCGGCGGGAAGAGCCGTGGGCACCCGGACACGGCGGATCCCGGGCTCTCCAGAAGCCCCGGGAAGCACTGGCAGGTTGGTGTCACCCCAGGAATGCCCTGCTGGAGCAAGGGGGGACACGGGGACAGCCCAGGAACGTGGCTCCGCAACCCATGTGACACCAGCACCCACCTGGGCTCCCAGGAGCCAAACTCCCCAGCATTCCCATGGCATTCCAGCCCTGGAGACTCCCCCTGGGCAGCCAAGGAGCACTGGCAGAGCTGGGGCTGACCCTCACCTGGGCAGGCGGTGTCGATGAACAAGTCCTGCCACGACAGAGCTCCATGTGCCAGGTCACGGCATTCCCGCGGGATTTCAGCCCCGGGAGACGAGGGACCGAGGCCTTGGTAGCCTTAATTAATCAAAATTAGACTAAAAACGGTGTCAGGTGCCTTGAATCCACTTCCTTCTTCCTGGTGGCTTCCTGAATCCCTCTGGATCCTCGGAGCAGGAGCCTGGAACGGGAAAGGGCAGGAATGTCACCGGCCCCACGCCCCGGTGTTTCGGGCTCCCCCAGTCCCGCCATGTCCCGCCCAGCTCCCTCCCCAGCCCGGGCATGTCCGGGGCTTCTATGACCGCCCCCGGGAAGCGCCGGGAGAGGCCTCAAACAACACCGGGATGCTCTGGCAGCGCTACAGGAATGGCAGGGGCCACGCCAGGCCCCCCCATGCTG
The DNA here is from genome assembly GCF_000738735.6 of Corvus cornix cornix. Classification (NCBI taxonomy): domain Eukaryota; kingdom Metazoa; phylum Chordata; class Aves; order Passeriformes; family Corvidae; genus Corvus; species Corvus cornix. Next base: position 377,447 of record NC_046333.1, on the reverse strand, counting down.
GAGCCTGCGGCGGGAAACGGCTCCCGGGGTAGCCTCGAGCCCCGGGATACCCCAGGACACCCCCGGGAGCCCTCCCCAGAACGCACCTCGCCCCGCGGCCCCTCACGATCGCGGCGGGGCCCGACGGGCGGGACGCGGCGCACCGCGCGCGGCCCCGGGAGCCATCGGTGGTCCCGCGGCTCGCGGTGGCGGCCCCGCGCGCGGATGGCGGCGGATGGCGGCGGATGCAGCCGGGCCGCCACGCCGCCCTCACCTGCTCCTGCGGCCGCCATGGCTGAGAAAGCGCGCACCTCCTGATGACGTCATCGCGACGCGGCGTGGTGATGGCGTCAGCGCGTGTAGAGCACGGGGTGGGCGGGGCCAGGGAGGGGGGCGTGGCCCGAGGGCGGTGCCTGTCACCGCAGAGATGACGTCACCTCGGAGGAGGGGGAAAGGGGCGTGGTCTCAACGTGTAGGCGTGGTCGTCGGTCTTATGCAAATGAAGGCGTGGTTTCAGCGGTGGGCGTGGCTTGCGCTGCCGACGGTCTGGCGCAGGCGCGCCGCGCTCGTCTCCCCCCCGGCGGCGGGGCGATGACGTCACGGGAAGGCGCCGCCCAAGATGGCGGCGGGGCCGAGCCGCGGGCGCTGAGGCGGCGCCGGGAGCGGGAGCGGGAACGGGAGCGGGAACGGGAAGCGGGGCTGGAGCGGGAACCGGGCGGGCCATGGCCGCCGCCGCCGCGCGCTGAGGCCCCGCCGCTCACCCGGGCCGGGATGCCCCGGGGGGGGCCCGGGCCGCCGCCGGAGCCATGGAGGAGGAGGGCAAGAAGGGCAAGAAGGTGAGAGCGGGGGTCCGGGGGCAGAGGGACAGCCGGGGGTCGCGCTGTGCCCCCCCGAGGGTCTCTCAGCCCGGCCGGGAGCCCTCCCGGGGCTTTTCCGGAGCCCGTTCCCGGGAGTTACCCGATCTCCACTTCCCGGGAGAATCTTCCCGCAGCCCCGTCCCGGGGGTGTACCAGAGCACCCACCCATAAACCTCCCGCTCCGAATCTGGGGTTGGAGAAGGCTATTAATTGATAGGGTTGTTAATTATGGAGCGATTAATTTATGAGTTTGTTAATTTGTTTAAATTATTACTGATGCAAATTAATTTTATACATCCATTAATTTATGCCTTTATTATGCCTCCCGGGGTCGACTGCTCCAACCGTGCCTGTGGTGCCCTGATTTCCCTCCTTTCAACCCATTTCTGTGTCCTCTGGGAGAGGCTCAGCCGGAGCTGCTCCGCACGCCTGGAGCGGGAGGATGGATTTGATCCCATAGTTTTGGGGAGAAATTGGATATTTTGGGAGTCCCTGACCTCGCAGGGACCCCGGGAGGTGGCAGCAGGTTCCTGCTGAAGCTCTGCCTGGAGCTGAGCAAAACATTCCCAAAATGAGTAAAACTGGGTGGGATTTTTGGGGGATTGGCATCCAGGCTTCCCAGACAGTCAGATTTGGGAATGAAAGCCCCATGATGCCATCAGGTGACCCCGGGAGATGCTGCAGGAGCAGCAGCACCACTGGGGGAGGAATTTTCCACCTGGAGACAGGATGATCCTGCCCAAGGCTCCAGGGGTTCTTAGGCTGAGCTCAGGTGTGTCTCACCTGGGGCATCCCACTTTATTTCCTGGCACTGGGAAGAGCCTGGATCATTCTCTCCTTCCCTTCCCCAGGGACACGTTGGGCTGGTCCCCCCACCCCTCTTATCCCACCTGGGTAATGCCACTTGTGTTCCTTGTGTCCCTGATCCCGATGGATCAGGAGCTCCCCGAGTCCCTCTGGAGCGGGGCTGAGCTGGGGACCGGGGAGTGGCGTGGCTGTGGCATCTCCTGGGCTGATCCACGGCCTTATGGAGCCTCCTCGGAGCAGGTTTTCCATCGTTGTGGTGGGTAATTAACCCTTGGAGTTGCTGCCTGTGGATCACCGTTAAACCTGGATACCTGTGGCTACAGAGACGAGAAGATCCATCTTTGTCTTCCTCCTCTGTTCCAGCTGCAGGGAAAACTCTTCTTCCTGCTTTTCCCACTCTGTGGATCATTCCAGCAGCATTCTGGGCTGAAATGGAGGAATTGAGTTCTCTCAGTGCTGATCCAAAGGGATTTCAGGGCAGGTTTGGTTGGGACGAGGAGGAAAATCCCAGCCTGGCTTTGGGTAAAGTCTGAACTGGCTTAAACTGGAGCCCTGGAATTCCTTCCAGGAGCTCATGTTCCCTGGATCTCACTTGTGGCTATCGCAGTGGGATTGTGGAGCTGTCCTGGGGTAAAAAGCCATTATCCACAAGTCTTGTGAAGCAGGATGGATCCGTCCGGAATTCTGTCTGTGCCGTGGGAGCCTGCCCAGGGCTGGGAGCACTTGGTGTCACACCTGGGAGCCTCAGGTGAGGATGGGTGCTCCCAGCGTGCCCAGAAGTGTGGGTGGGGGTGGATTTTCTGGGAATGATTTCCCTTCTGGTCTGACTCTGGAATCCGTGCAGCGGCTTCCAGTGAGCCAAAGCTTGCACGGTTTCCCTGAGGGATTTCTCTGTGTATTCAGCTGTTAGCATGGAATTCCCAGCTTTTCCAGCTCAGGGATGCCCTGGATAACTGAGGTTGGTGCCTTTTGCCTCTTCCAGCAGCTGCTTTGGCATTTCCCTCCTGAGCCATGGAGTTGCTGAGCTCGAAGTTGTATCTTTGGGGGAAATTCTTCTTGAAATTCCTTTGTTATCCCGAATATCCAGCCCCGTGCCCTGGGCTGAGCACCAGCGTGGGCAGCAGGAAAGGGGAATTCTGTCCCTCTGCCCACTCAGGTGAGACCCCACCTACAGAGCTGCCCCAGCCCCAGGGCCAACAGCACCAGGACCTGGAGCTGCTGGAGAGAGCCCAGAGGAGGCCCCGGAGCTGCCCCAGGGCTGGAACCCCTCTGCTCTTTGTGGGGCCGAATAAAGTGGATTTTGGAGTGTCTGTGCTGTGGGATGCAGGGGCAGGGCAGATGTATTTGCTGGGAGATCAGGAATTGGGGTGGTGGAGGAACTGCCACTGTCCCAGGCTGCTCCAAGCCCCATCCAGCCTGGCCTTGGACACTTCCAGGGATCCAGGGGCAGCCACAGCTGCTCTGGGCAGGAAGAAGCTTTACATCCCATGGACTCAATGGGCCATGGGATCATTAAGATTGGAAAAGCCTCTGGGAGCAGCACCTGGGATCCAGCCAGGTGTTGGAACAAAACAGCTCTGAGCTTGGAAGAGAAACCAGGGATCAACGTGCCTTGGGATGGGGGGTTTCCCTCCTGGGTGTGGTAATGGCGAAGGATGAAGGATTTGGGGCGTTCACAGGGATTTAGGGGTGCAGGAGGCGGGATGGGAGCAGGGAATGGGCTCGTGCCCCGGCCCTGGTTCCCTCCCCAGCTCGATCTGTCACGTGGGACAGAGGAAGCTGTGGCCGTGGCACTTCCGGCCCCAAACGCCTCGGTTCCGGCACCCCCAGAACAAGGAGAACGCTCCCCAGGGCCCCCGCGGCTCCCCCGGCACAGCTCGGTCCTGCTCTCCTGGTGGGAATTCCATGGAGGACGAGGTGGGTGCTGGGGTTTGGGCTGCCCCGAAAAGCAGAAGCTGTTCCAGGCTGCGTCACAGCCTGAGGTGCCTCCACCTCGGGTTTGGAGCCCCCAGTTCCTCGTCCAGGACAGCCAGGGGATCATCCTGGCCCTACAGATGCAGCCGCATCCTAGGGGGAAAAGGGGGGTTTCTCTGGATTGGGGTGGATCTGGATCCTGCCTGGTGGAGGGGGAAGTGTCTGGGTACGACCTCGATCCCAGTGGCACGTTCCTGCATTGCTCTGCTTTGGATTCCTGAAGGATTCCTATGGAGCTGGATCCTTAGGCACTGGCAGGCAAGATTCCAGATGGGACATCCCCAAGTTGGAGAGTCCCCACACCTCTGTTCTTGGTAAACAGACCTGTTGTGTCCGGGATTTCCTTCTCTCCAGCATCCCAGCCCCTCGGCAGGATTATGGAATATCCTGATCGAGGGTCATGGAGTCCTCCTCCTGGATGCTCTGTGTTGGGATCCTTCCCAAAAATCCACGCTGCTGCTCCTGAGGCAGGGCTGTGGAGCTGCTTCCTCTCCTCTCTGTCCTGTAAGATCCCTTTATTTTTATCTTCCTGATCCAAGGGATGTTTTTCCAGGCTGAGCTGTCCTCAATGTCCTCGTGAGCTGGTAATTCCCAGTGTTCCAGGAGTTTTCCTTGGTTTATATTTAATTAATTCACCACTGGAAGCATGTTCTCTGCCCCTTTGGATCCCATATTCTTCTCTCTTGCCCATGAGAATCAGGAAAGGCAGGAGGTGGTTGTCCTGAGGGGTGGGAAGCAGGGAATGGGACATTGGAGCCACATGTCCAAGGAGTTCCTAGATCCAGCCATGGGTCTGTCTCCTCCAAACATCCACCTGGTAAACCTGGAATTGGAGCAGTCTGGGGATGTTCCCAGTCATTTGTCCGGCGTGGAGCTTGGCAAGATCCACGTGGCATTCCCGTGCCGATGCCGAGGGACAGCTGGGAGCCTGTGTGTTGGCTCCAGTGGTTTTCCAAACCCGGCACTTCAGGTTTGGAATTTCCCATTTTTCCACTTTCTGGGTCATTTTCTCATTATTTGGGGTCTCCTTGGAACATTCCTGCCTGTAGCAGATCCTCAGGGAGGTACAAAACCGTGGAGGGTGCCTTTGAACCCGCTCTTCACCTGGAATATGTTGTAGCATAGAAGAGTTGTATTTCTCTTACCTGGAAGGTTGAACACGGTGACTTTGGGGGAGAACCACCGTATTTTGGTAGTGAGAACATTCAGCTCTTGTGTTGTATGCCAGGAAAAGGGTTTTCTGTGGAAAGCCATGGATTTACAGCTCCAAACCTGGCGCGTCCGTGGGGCAAAACCAGCAGGATGGGCTTGAGGGTCGCTGGGCAGGAGGGGCTGGGGCTGCTGGACCCCCCAGTTCTGGTGCCAAACTCCCCTTCTCACCCTGATCCCGGTGTTCCTCTCCCAGCCTGGAATTGTGTCTCCGTTCAAGCGAGTGTTCCTGAAGGGGGAGAAGGGCCGGGATAAGAAGGCGCAGGAGAAGGTGACGGAGCGGCGGCCGCTGCACACGGTGGTGGTGGCGCTGCCCGACCGCGTGGAGCCCGACCTGCTGCTCCACGACTACATCGAGAAGGAAGTCAAGGTATCCACAAGGGCCCTGAGCATTGGGAATGCCTTCCTAATATCCCAGCTGGCGCTGGGAACTCATTCCCTTTGTCCAAAGTCCCTCTCCAGCTCTCCTGAAGCCCCTTTAGGCACTGGAAGGGGCTCTGAGGTTTCTGTGGAGCCTCTTTTTTCCACCCACGTTCCCACCTCTCACCCATTTCCAGGTTTTCCTTGGAGCATCTCCATGACTCATTCTGCCATGTCCAGGATCGTGTCCGTGCTGTGGTAATGGTTTGGCTCTTCTCTCCCAGTATTTAGGGCAGCTCACCTCCATCCCAGGGTACCTGAACCCCTCCAGCCGCACAGAGATCCTGCACTTGATCGACAATGCCAAGGTGAGCACTCGGCTGCTCCGGGACTCCCAGCAGGCAGAAATCCCAGCTCACCGAGCTTCCTTCGGGCTGGGGCCTCCATCCTGCTCTTCCCTGGTGGGAGGGAAAGCTGTTCCCAAAGGGGAAACACCCCTGGGAGGGCGGTGTGGGACTCAAATGCATTCCCCAGAGAAGCTGTGGCTGCCCCATCCACTGAAGGGTTCCAGGCCAGGTTGAATGGGGAACACCTTGGGATAGTGGAAGGTGTCCCTGCCCATGGTAGGGACCTGGATAATCCTTAAGCTCCTTCCAACCCAAACCATTCCATGGCTAAATCCATGTGAATCCCTGTGTTCCAGAGAGCCCATCAGCTCCCGGGGCAGCTGACCCCGGAGCACGACGCCGTCATCAGCCTCTCTGCCTACAACATCAAACTGGTGTGGAGGGACGGGGAGGATCTGATCCTCAGGGTGCCCATCCACGACATCGCCTCCGTGTCCTACATCCGGGATGACTCTGCACACCTGGTCGTGCTCAAGACAGGTGAGTTGTGGCCATGGAGTTGGGATTGTTCCCCTGGGGGCCACCTGGGACAGTGGGAGATGTCCCTGCCCATGGCAGGGAGTGGGGCTTGGTGGTCTTCAAGGTCTCTCCAACCCAAAGCATTCCATGAGGGTTCCATGACACCTCATTCCCTGTCCTGAGCAGCTCTGTGCATGTCACACCTGCGTGGTTTGGGAACGGGGAGCTGGGGAGGGCTGAGCCAGGGATTTATCTGATAACAAACCCCATGGACAGGCTGTGGAATAAAGGAATGAATGCCTCAGGGGCTGGAGTTCTGGTGATGGAATTCTGCACTGTGAAAACAGCCAGACAGCTGTCAAAAGCAGCTCCAAACTGGAGGCTTTTCATCCCATTCTCCTGCTTCAGGACTCTTTCTCACCTACAGGACCCCTTCCCCTCCCCTGCCTGTCCTGCCTTTCCCTCACCTCTCCTCTCCCCTCAGCTCAGGATCCCGGGATCTCGCCGAGCCAGAGCCTGTGTGCCGAGGGCTCCAAGGCGCTGACGTCGGGCTCGCTGTCGGAGAGCGCCGGGGGGCCCCTGGAGTCCTGTTGCCTGGTGGTCCTGGCCACGGAGAACAAGGTACGGCTCCCACCGCTCCATGGACACCCTGGGAACACCTCGGCGTGGGCTCAGAGTCACTGGGATTGCTGGGAGGTTTCTGGCTCTTGGATCCACAGTGGCCAAGTCCTGTGGCATGTCCGGATCCTTCCCTGCGCTCCCACACCTGTGGGACACAGGCCCAGATATAGGGATGCCAGGTGTGGTTGGGCATTGCTGGAGCACCTGGAGAGGGGTTCCTGATCCCTGTCCCAACCCTGGGATACGAGAGGGTCTCCAGGAACTGTTTCCCTTGGTCCCTGTCGGCCAGAGCCTTCTGCAGCAGCCCAGAATCCGTGAGGACAATCCCACAATGAGGTTTTGCTGATCGGGATGTTTCCCCTGTGCTGACCTGGGAATTTGTTTCATCCAGTGTCTGGATCCAGGGATTCCAGTCCCAGCCTCTCTGATCTCCAGTGAGGGTGGAGTTTCACTCCACTCATTTCCAGCCCTGACATTCCCTGGGGCACCTGCACCCCTCTGGGATGAGCCGAAACCCCAGGGAGCTGCATGGAGGAGCCTGGGCATGGAATGTGGGGGGCTCCTGGGTTGATGCTAGAGCATCCCAGCTCCTGCTGCCGGGGGCAGGAGGGCTGGGATGCCGGGAAGGTGATGGAGCTCGTTGTTCCCCCATCCCACGGAGCCAAAGGGAGAGGGGATCTCCCTCTGGGATCTGCCACAGCTCCCTGCTCGTTCCCAGGTGGGTGCCGAGGAGTTGTGCTCCCTGCTCAGCCAAGTCTTCCAGATTGTTTACACCGAGTCCACCATCGACTTCCTGGACCGCGCCATTTTCGACGGCGCCTCGACGCCGACGCGGCACCTGTCCCTGCACAGCGGTGCGTGCGCCCTGCTGCCCTCCGGGCTGCTCCCCACACCCAGCACCTCTCCAGGGCCAGACACAGCCACAGCCAGGAATGGTTGAGGTTGGAACAGCCTCAGAGACCCCCGAGCCCACCCAGCCCCCAGCAGGGCCAAGGCCACCTCTGGCCGTGTCCCCAAGTGCCACATCCACAGGGATGGGGACCGACCCCTGCCCTGGGCATCCTGTTCAATGCCTGACCACTGTTTCCATGAAGGAACCTTCCTGAGATCCAACCTAAACCTCCCCTGGCACAACCTGAGGCCGTTTCCTCTCATCCTGCCGCTCATTCCTGGCCTCTCCCCTTCCGGCCAAGTCAGGAATTCCTTTGTGTCTCTTCTGGCTTAGGAAGTCACCGAGTTTGTGCCTCTCACATTCCATCTCCCAAATTTTTTCCCTCCAGATGACTCTTCCACCAAAGTGGATGTGAAGGAGCCCTTCGAGGCGGACGCCAGCACTTTGTGAGTGATCCGTGGCCCCTGGAGCCGGGATTAACCCGGATCCGCTGGCACATCGGGAATCTCAGCTGAGCCCAGCCGGGCCTCAGCAGGGTTGGCACAGATCCTGTCTGGGCCTGGATTGTTCTGCGCTCAGCATTCCAGGGAGAGTCACATCCACAGCGAGCAGTCCCTGTGTCAGCAGGGCACGGGGTCACAGGCTGGGGTCCAGCTGGAGCTGGGAGAAGGGTTTTCCCCAAAAACTTGTTATTTGGGAAACTTTTCCCTCCTGGGTCACTGGAAACATTGACAGTGTTTGTGGGGTGAAATCCTAACACACAAACCATTGGTTAGCATGGAGGGATGCTCTTGGAATAGCCAACACAGAGGGATACTCAGGAATGTTTAACATGGAGGAGTTATGAACATTATTGAAAATTGCACATTTAAGCCCGAGGTACGGCGCCTGGGGGTTCTTCCCTGTGTTATTCCCAGTGAGGAAGCAGCCAGAGGGATAATTCCCCATGCAGGCCTCCATTGTCACTGTCACCAAAGCATCATTTGGTTCCCTGGGAGCCCTGGGGTGCCCTCAGGAGCTGGGGGCTTCCAGAATCATGAAATATCCTGGGTTGGGAGGCACCCCAAGCATCAGAGCCCAGCTCCTGGCCCTGCACAAGCCACCCAAAAATCCCAGCACCACCACCCCGAGGAGCTCCGGAGGACTCACCCGTGCTCGGTGTCAGTTCCTTTGCAGACACCCTGGAGGCCGGGGACACGTCCCCGTCATCCTTCTCGGCGCGCCCGTCCCCACACGTGACCACGGCCAGCGAGAGCGAGCTCAGCACCACGGCCACCGAGCTGCTGCAGGACTACATGATGACGGTGGGATGTGGGATCAGGCCCCGGAGTGAGGGACGGGGCTGGAGGAGCAGCTCATCCTCCTCCTTCCCAGCCAGGCTGGGCTTGGAGGGCCTGATGGAGGGATCGTGGAATGGTTTGGGTAGGAAAGGGGCTGTAAGGGTGATCCAATCCCAAGTTGCTCCAAACCCCATCCAGCCTGGCCTTGGGCACTTCCAGGGATCCAGGGGCAGCTGCAGCTTCTGTGGGAAATCCATTCCAGTCCCTCACTACCCTCCCAGCCAAGAATTTTTTCCCTGTATCCCATCTGAATCACCACTTTTCCAGTGGGAAGCCATTCCCTGTGTCCTGTCCCTCCAGGCCTTGTCCCCAGTCCCTCTGCAGCTCTCCTGGAGCCCCTTTAGGCCCTGCAAGGGGCTCCAGCCCTGGGGCAGCTCCGGGGCCTCCTCTGGGCTCTTTCCTTCTCCCACAGGAGCATCCCCCCCTTTCCCTTTCCCAGTGTCCAAGTCCCCTCATACCCCAAGACTCCACGAGTCACAGTCCCAGCAACCCCCACAGCTCATCCCAGCTTTCCCAGCGGGTTCCTGGCCCTTCCAACACCATTCCTAAGCCTCCCAGCGCCCCTTCCCGAGCACAGGGTGCCATGAGGGCCGTGTCCCCGCAGCTCCGCACGAAGCTGTCCTCGCAGGAGATCCAGCAGTTCGCCATGCTGCTGCACGAGTACCGCAACGGGGCCTCCATCCATGAGTTCTGCATCAACCTCAAGCAGCTCTACGGGGACAGCAGGAAATTCCTGCTCCTGGGTGAGTGCTGGAATGGCTCCGGAGCCAGGAGCCCAGAGCCCAGAGCTGAGGGGTGGGATTGAGGGGTGAAGGGGTGGGGGCACAGGAAGGCCTTGGGGTGCCACCAGGAGAGGAGGAACATCCCAGTCCATCTCTCCTGTGGAGATTCCTCGTTCTGAGGGCAGCTGGTCCATCCAGCCCAGCCCATCCTACAGCTTCAGTCTCTCCTTGGAGCTGTTCCCTGCTCCCACCTGGCTATGAAGCACCTGGGAACTGCCTCCAGAACCAGGCAACCTAATCCAGACCTGGGAACCTCTCCCAAACCTAGAAACCTCCTCCAGGTCCAGGGAATTTAATTCAGACCTGGAAATCTCCAGGCCAGGAAACCTCCTCCAGACCAGGGATACTTTAAACAACCTGGCCTCTCATACCTTAGGAAAACAGGTCAGGAATACAAAATCTTCCCAGGATAGCCGCAGTGTCTGACTGCACCTGGGGCCTCTCACCCGGCCTCTGATGTCCAGGGAAAAGGAGTCAGGAATTTAAAATCCCCACAGGACAGGAGTAGAGTGTCTCACATGGGCCCACTGGCCCTTGGGGATGCTGAGGGGACAGGACAGATGTCCCTGATGGGACAAATTATCAGGATAAGCTCAGCAAAGCCGAGCAAGATGCCGGGTGAGGAATTAGATTGTTTGGAGCTCAGAAAGTCCCGCTTGAGGCGGATTTTGGCCTCAGTGAGCAGTGGCTGCAGGTCTCAGGTGTGAACAAATGAGGGGCCCTGGAGGTCCCCATCCCTCCCAGAGGGATTCCTGGGCCCTCCTGGAAGGCTCAGGAATGGCATCCAGGTGAGGAATCCCCACGGATACCTGTCCTGGGCGCTCTCCGTGCCGCCCCGAGCCGTGCCCGTGCTGTGTCCCGGCTCCAGGCCTGCGTCCCTTCATCCCGGAGAAGGACAGCCAGCACTTCGAGAACTTCCTGGAGACCATCGGGGTGAAGGATGGCCGCGGGATCATCACGGACAGCTTCGGCCGCTACCGGCGCTCCCTGGGCGCCGCCTCCGCCTCCAACGGCACCGGCGCCGCCAGCAGCTCCGACGAGCAGTCGGTGCCCTCGGAGGAGGACGAGTGGGACCGGATGATCTCCCACATCAGCAGCGACATCGAGGCCCTGGGCTGCAGCCTGGACCGGGACTCGTCCTGAGGGAGCCCGGGGATCGCAGCTGCTCCCGCGTGGAACTTGGGGCTGCCCTCGGGGGGACCCTGGGACACGGAGTTACCCCAGGGGGCAACGTGGGGCTGCCCCCGTGGGGACGTGGAACATGGAGCTGATCCCAGGGGGATCCTGGGACATGGAGCTGCCCCTGGAGGGACCCCAGGACAGGGAGCTGCCCTCGGAAGGGACATGGAACACGGGCACGCCCCAGGGGGACTCTGGAGCTGCCCTTGGAGGGGCCCAAGAACACCAGCCTGTGCCCTCATGGAGATCCTGGAACATAGAGCTGCCCTTGGAGGGATCCTGGCCCCCTCCTGCAGGATTTGGGGCTCCAGCAGCGTGGTGGCTGCACTGCCCCAGCCTCGTTAACAGCTCCAGGGGCTCCCTCTGGACCCAGGGCTCCAGATAGGACCGGGGGGGACAGATCTGGATTTGGATTTTGGGGACAGATCTGCTCCTGAGCCTCCCTGTCAGCTCCTCAGGGATGTCCTGAGCATTGGGATCTGTTCCCGAGGGGCTGGAGCCACTCCCCCCCAGTTTACAGTTTGCACAGCGGGTCCCCCAGAACTGCCCCTACAATGAAGTTTTACCACAATGTGAATCTTCTCACCCTCTCATCCGTGGCGTTGGAACATTCCTGAGCATTCCAGCTCCCCCAGTCTGGGATTCCCCACGGTCACTGCAGGAGCTTGGTGGGACCCCCGGAGCTGAGCCAGGACCCCCCTCCCCCTTTATCTGCATCCCCTGCTGGGCTCCCACCCCGAGCAGGGTCCCCAGACGGGCTTGGGGGGTCCCCAGTTTCCCCACAGCCATACCCAGGGGGTCCTGTCCCTTCCCCCCCTCTGGAGTCAGACGCTGACTCGGCAGTTTGGGGATCCAGCACATTCCAGAGGCCTCGGCCCCAAATCCCCCCCAGTGCCTGTAACCCCTCTGCCCCCAGCACTGCCCACACTGGGGTGTCCCCCCACACCATGACCCCACCAGTGTCTCCCCTCATCCTTCCTGGTGACCCCCTCTTCTCCCAGGGCTCTCCCAACCCCTCCTCCCTCTGGAATTCAGGTGTCCTGGGAGCTGAGGCACCCCCAGGGACTCACCTGGGGGACACACAGGGGAGTGTCCCCTTCCACAGCCCTTCCCATTCCAACACCAAGAAAATGGAGAGCAGGAGGGGATCCCAGGGACTTGGGGATAGAGCTCCATCCCTTCCCAGCCCTTGGAGCTGGGGGGCTTCATTCCCATCCCAGGTCTCTGCCACCCCCCAAATCTGGAGGGGAGGGGGTGTCCCTGATCCCCAGTGATGCTGGGGGCACTCTGGGGTGCTGCCTCTCCCCCAAAACCTGTCCTTCCACTTCCCCCATCCCAGTGACACCCCCAGGTGCTGCCCCCCATCCCCCTGCTGGGAAAGGGGCTCCCCAACCTCCCAAAATCAGGCCTGGGAGGCAAGGTGCGATCCAAGGGGTGCAGGAGGCCTTTATTGAGCAGTCCAGGGGGCCAGGAGGAGGATGGGGGCAGGAGGAAGGACGTGGGGGGGGCTCTGTGCATCTATACAGGGGGCCGGGACACCCCCGGCCGCTACATGGTCAGTTCCTGCGGGAGAGAGCAGAGTCGGGAATTCCGGGATCAGCCCCAATTCCCGCTGGGAAAAGGGGGGGTCACAGCCGCAGTTCCCGCTGGGAAAAGGGGGGGTCACAGCCCCAGTTCCTGCTGGGAAAAGGGGGGGGTCACAGCCCCCCACTCACCATGATGGCGTTGACGATGTCGTTGTTGTTGTGCCGCAGCGCTCGCACGGCCTTGGGCCGTGACACGTTGGCCTGGGCCATCACCAGCTCGATGTCCCGCACCTCCAGCCCCGTCTCGTCCACCTGGGAGGGGCCACAGTGCTGCCAAACCCCCCCAGGGCACACACCCGGCCCTGACCCCCAGGGACCCCTGTGCACCCCCTCCCCGCCCACAGAACCTGGGCCTGAGCCATCCCCAGCTCAGCACCCTGCACCTCCAGCCCCGTCCCATCCACCCCACGGGGTCACAGCACTGTCACCCCCCCATGGCACCCCCGGAGGCACTCGGAGCCCCCCAGCACTCACCTCCTCCTCCTCCTCGCTCTCCTCCTTGATGGCCAGGGCAGGTGCAGCGTCGGTCACGAGTGCCGAGTGCTCCAGGGGCACCTTGAACTTCTCAGCCGCCGCCTTGTGCACTTGCTGGGACAGGTCCTCGATCTGGGGGGGAACACGGGGTCAGCACAGCCGCCTCCGAGCCAGGGCCTCCCCCCCAAAGCCCCCCGAGCCCACCTTGGCCTCCCCGAAGACAATGTAGATGTCGGACACAGGGCTCTTGAAGACGTCGGGTTTGGAAATGACGAACAGGATGTTCTTGGATTTGCGGATGGTGATGCGGGTGACACCGTGGATCTGCCGCAGCCCCAGCTTGGACATGGCCTGGGGGGCCGGGGGGCACAGGGTGACCCCTGCACCCTGGCACGGCAGCCTGGGGGGATCCAGCCCCCCATAGCACCCCAAATCCCCGGGATAACAGGGACACCAGAGATGGGGGATGTTGTCTCAGCACGGCCAGGATGGGTCCCCCCCCCAGCCCACAATGGGGACCCCGAGTCCCATCCCAGCGTTGCCCAGAGACCCCCCCAGAGTGGGAACCTGACCCTCAACACCCCAGGACTGACCCCCTCCCCAAGCCCTGGGATGGGACAGGGACGCCAAACCCAGTGGGACACCCCCAGCCCCCCAAGAACCCCCCACCTTCCGGGCCTTCTTCTCGCTGCGGCTCTGCTTGGCTTTGCTGAGCGGTTCCTCTCCGGGGCCGAGGGCGTGGCCGAGGGGCACCTGCCGACAGGGGGGGGTCAGCGGGGTCCCCACACCCCGGGGGCCCCCACCACCCCCGACCCCCCAAAACCCCACCTGGGGCTGGGCAGGGGGCGGCTCCGAGCCCTCGGGTTCCTCCAGCTCCGGGATGGACTCGTCGTTGCTCTCAGACTCGTTCCCGGACCCTGTGCAGAGCGGGGGGGGGAGAGGGGGTGAGAAGGGCTCCCCAGACCCCCCGAAGACGGGGGTACCCCACGGGACGCCCCTCACCTCGATGGTTGGGCTGGCAGCGCTGGGGGCCGGGGGGGGGCCGGGGGGCCTCAGCCTCGCTGGACGAGCTCGACTCCGACTGCAGAGACCCCCGGGGGGCGGCCCGGCCCCCCCCAGCCCCTGGGCCCCCTGCCCGGCCCCGGGGCTCCGGCTCCTTCTGCGGGGAGGGCTGGGGGGCTGTGAGGGCAGAGGGGCTGAGCTGGGGAGTCCCCAAAACCCTTCGGGGGGCGCAGCCCCTCCTGCTCACCCCTGTCGCCCACCCTGGCACCCCCCAACGGCACCCCCAGCCCCCCCGAAACACCCCATGGCAAGGGAGGAGGGCCTGAGCTGGTGGTGCCCCCCAAAACCCCCCCATCCGGCTGAACCCACCCAGGACCCCCCGGAGTCCCCCCATGGGCGGTGCCCACCCCGGTCCCACAGCCACGGGGGGTTTGGGGGCCCTCTTACCTTCGAGGTGCTTCCTGGAGAGGGGCAGCCCCGGGGGGGCTCCTGGCTGGGGGGGGCCCGGGGGGGGCTCGGGGCCAGCGGGGCCGGCGTGGCGGGAGGAGGCACTTGGCTGAGTTTGGGGGGCGCAGGGCGGGGGGGCTCGGGAGGAGGCCCCGGCTGAGCCCCCGCAGCTGGCAGAGGGCCGGGTGCGACCCCCGCCACGGCCTCCTCTTCCTGCTGCTGCTCGGGGGGGGCCGCGGGGGGGCCCGGGGGACTTGGGGGGACTTTGGCATCGGTGCCCCCTGCAGCGTGGCCGGGGGGCTCAGGGCCCGGCCGGGGGGTGGGCGGCTCCTGCAGGGCGGGGGGCAGGGCCCCCGGGGTCCCCCGGAGCGGGGCGGTGACAGCTGGCCCGGCCCCGCGCCCCGAAAAGGCACCGGGTGGTGGGAGCAGTTCGGGGGGGCCGGGGGGATCCCCACAAACACCTCCCGCTCCGAGGCCGTGAACTGCGGCGAGGGGGGCACGGAGGCCGCATCCTCATCCTCTTCTTCCTCCTCCTCGGGCTCTCCGCGGGGCTCGGGGGGGCGCGGGGGGGCCTCTCCGGCGCTGCCCTCGGGGGCGGTGACGAAGCTGGAGGCGGTGCGGGAGCGCGACGTGTCCGGCAGCTCCGGGGACAAAGCCTTGGGCGAGGCGGTGGCCGCGTCCTCCGACTCCTCAGGGACATCCCCAGGGGGCTGTGACAGCGTCCCCTGTGCCAGGGGACACGGGGGGACAGCTGGGGACTCTTGGGATGGGGCCACGCCGGCTGCCAGAGCCACGGGGGACACGGCCCGGGGAGGGGGACATGGGGCAGGAGCAGCGGCCGGGGGGCTGGGGGTCACCGGGTGGGTGGCCATGGTGTCCATTGGGCTGGGGGTCGCTGCGTCAGTGGTCACGGTGGCCGTCTCATCGCGGGGGGTTGGTATCACCGGTGTGGTATCCGTGGTGTCCGCCACGCTTGGGGTCACTGGGGCGGTGTCTGTGGTGTCCAACAGGGCAGGTGTCACCGATGTCACCAGGTCGATGGCCGCAGTGTCCCTCTCATCCAGGGGTGGTGGCGTCACTGATGTCACCAGGTTGGTGGCTGCAGCGGCCATCAGGGTGGGTGTCACTGATGCCACCAAGTCAATGGCCACAGCATCCTTCAGGGTGGATGTCACTGGTGTGACCAGGACAGTGTCCACAACTTCCATCTTGTCCAGCAGGCTGGGTGTCACCGGTGTCACCAGGTCAGTGGCCACGGTGTCCGGCTCATCTGGTGGGCTTGGTGTCACAGGTGTCACCAGGTCAGTGGCCACAGTGTCCGGCTCATCTGGTGGGCTTGGTGTCACTGGCGTCACCAGGTCGGTGGCCACAGTGTCCGGCTCATCTGGTGGGCTTGGTGTCACCAGGCTGGTGGCCACAGTGTCCGGTTCATCTGGTGGGCTTGGTGTCACTGGTGTCACCAGGCTGGTGGCCACAGTGTCCAGCTCATCTGATGGGCTTGGTGTCACTGGTGTCACCAGGTCAGTGGCCACAGCGTCCAGCTCATCTGGTGGGCTTGGTGTCACCAGGTCAATGGCCATAGTGTCCGGCTCATCTGATGGGCTTGGTGTCACAGGTGTCACCAGGTCGGTGGCCACAGTGTCCAGCTCATCTGATGGGCTTGGTGTCACAGGTGTCACCAGGCTGGTGGCCACAGCGTCCGGCTCATCTGGTGGGCTTGGTGTCACCAGGCTGGTGGCCACAGCATCCAGCTCATCTGATGGGCTTGGTGTCACAGGTGTCACCAGGCTGGTGGCCACAGCGTCCGGCTCATCTGGTGGGCTTGGTGTCACCAGGCTGGTGGCCACAGCATCCGGCTCATCTGATTGGCTTGGTGTCACTGGTGTCACCAGGCTGGTGGCCACAGTGTCCGGTTCATCTGGTGGGCTTGCTGTCACCAGGTCAGTGGCCACAGTGCCCGGCTCGTCTGGTGGGCTTGGTGTCACCAGGCTGGTGGCCACAGTGTCCAGCTCATCTGGTGGGTTTGGTGTCACTGGTGTCACCAGGTCAGTGGCCACAGTATCTGGCTCATCTGGTGGGCTTGGTGTCACTGGTGTCACCAGGCTGGTGGCCACAGTGTCCGGTTCATCTGGTGGGCTTGGTGTCACTGGTGTCACCAGGCTGATGGCCATAGCATCCAGCTCATCTGCTGGGCTTGCTGTCACCAGGCTGGTGGCCACAGTGTCCGGCTCATCTGGTGGGCTTGGTGTCACCAGGCTGGTGGCCACAGTGTCCGGTTCATCTGGTGGGCTTGGTGTCACCAGGCTGGTGGCCACAGTGTCCGGCTCATCTGCTGGGCTTGGTGTCACCAGGCTGGTGGCCATAGTGTCCAGCTCATCTGGGGGGCTTGGTGTCACCAGTGTCACTGCATCAGTGGCTGCAGCATCTGACGGGCTGGGTGCCACCAGGCTGGTAGCTGTGCTGTCCATCAGGCTGGGTGTCACCACATCAGTGTCTGCAGTGTCTGGCTCATCCAGTGGGCTTGGTGTCCCTGGTGTCACCATGTCAGTGGCCACAGTGTCCGGCTCATCAGACGGGCTGGGTGTCACTGGGCTGGTGGCTGCAATGTCCATCTCGTCCAGTGGGGTTGGTATCACTGGTGACACCAGGTCCGTGTACACTGTGTCCATCAGGCTGGGTGTCACTGGTGTCACCACATTATTGGCTGCAGTGTCCATCTCATCCAGGGGGGTCGGTGTCACTGATGTCCCCAAGCTGGGGGCTGCAGAGTCCAGCTCGCTGTGGCCATCAGCTGTCCCAGTGCTGAGCTCAATGTCATTGTCACCATCACTGTCACCCCCAGGGCCGTCCTGGGGCTCCCCATTGGCCCCCCCCAGCTGGTGGCTCTGGGGGTCCCCGGCACAGAGCAGCCGGGGGACAGGGCCAAGTCACTGCCAGCTCTGGGCAAGGTCCCTGTCCCGGCGCCGCTCCAGAACCTTCTGTCGCTGCCAGCTCCTCGGGGGGCTCCGGCGGGGGCCACGCCCCCGTGATGGTGACAAAGGCGTCGCCGTCCAGCTCTGCGTCCCCTCCAGGGGGTGCCAGGGGTGTCCCCAAAGATCCGGGAGCCGTGTCCTGGCCCGGGGGGTGACACGGGGACCCGGCATGGAGGTGGAGCTCGACGCCGGCGGGGCCGAGGAGTGCCGGGGGGGTGGCCGGGGTGTCCCCGTGTCCCCCGCGTGCCGCTCGGTGCCGTAGAGCCGCTCGTCCTCGTCCCCGTCGTAGGCGGCCGAGTCCGAGGAGGCGTCGGTGTCGTCGCGGAAGGCGAAAGCCTCGTCCCCGCCCTCGGGGATGGAGCTCTCGGACAGCGAGCGCAGGAAGGACGCCGAGGTGCTGCCTTCGTCCTCCTCGTCCTCCTCCTCGGCGGGGGCCCGGGGCGAGATCTCCACGGCCTCGGCCTGGAAGAGGAGGCTGCCGCGGAACGGGAGCAGCGCCGCCGGGATCAGCCCCGAGCCCTCGTCCTCGTCCTCGTCCTCCTCCTCCTCCGGTGTCTGCCCATCCTCATCATCATCCTCCTCATCGTCCGCACAGCCCGGCAGGGCGAAGGGGCCGTCTTCGTCATCATCCTCCTCCTCCTCCTCCTCGGGGACAGTGGGGGGAAGGCCGGGGGGTCCCCCAGGCCGGGGGGCAGCACCAGGGTCCCCCCCAGACCTTCAGCCTCGCCCTCAGCCTCGCCAGGCCTTCAGCCTCGGCCGCCAGGTTGGGGGAGCAGGACGGGGAGGTGCTGGCCGTGCCCGAGGAGCCCCAGCTGCCGCCCTCGGCCGTCATGTAAGACCCCGAGGGGGACGTGGGGGGCGAGCACAGCCCCTCGCTGTCCCCGTCCGTCGGCTCCTCGTGGGGGGGCGGCCGCACCCCCCCCGCCCGCACCGGCGTCGAGGGGGCCGTGAAGAACAGCTCGGGGTCCAGCGCGGGGGGCGGCCCGGGGGGGGCTCCTTGGGGGGCGCGGGGAAGGGGCAAGGCAGGGGGGGCCCCCCCCGAGGCTCGGGCGGGGGGCAGCGCGTCTCCTCCCCCATCACAATGCGGGTGTCCAGCGGGTCCGCGGGCGGGGGCGGCCGGCAGGGAGAGCCGGGGGGGGCGGCGGCGGCGGGGCCGGGGTCACAGCTGGCCCCTCGGGCGGGGGACGAGCCTCTTCCTTGGCCGGCATCGGCGGGGGGATCGCAGGCATCGGCGGGGGGGCTGCGGAGAGAGGGGACACCCCTGAGCGCCACAGCCCCCCCAGAGTCACCACGGAGAGAGAGGATACCCCTGAGCGCCACAGCCCCCCAGAGTCACCACGGAGAGAGGGGACACCCCTAAGTGCCACCCCCCCACTCCAGGGTCATCCCGTGACGGTGGAAGGGGGGACACCGTGGGCACTGCCCTGGGGGCGGGCTAGTGTCACTCCCACCCATCCGGGAGTGGGAGAACAGGGTGACCCCACCCAGAGCACCTGGGGGGTCCCCACAAGTCTGGTGAAACTGGGGGGCACCAGCAGCCCCCGTCCCCACACCCCTCTCTGCCGGGCGCACGAGGTTGCAGCCGCAGCAAGGCGGGACCCCAACCCAGACCCCTCCACACGCACAGAACCCCCCCTGGGCGGGGGGCGCACCCCCCTTACAGCCACCCCGGGCGCCCCGCGTCCGCACCCCGCACCGAGTTTGGGGGTGCTCAGCCCTACACTGCCCACCCCTACCCCAAAAAACACCCGAGACCCCCCCTCCATCACCTGGGCCCCTCCCTCCGCTACCTGAGCCCCCTGGGGATGGATCCATGGGGCGGGAGCGGTCGGACCCGCGGTCACCCCCGGCCCCTCCTGCAGCACCGACCCCCCCCCCCACCCCGGGCGTTATAAACGGGGGGGGGGGCGGGGCCGGCGCGGGGGGAGCCGGGAGGGGGCGGGGCCCGCGGGGGTATTTGCGGGGCAGGTGCCGCTCCTCCCCCCCCCAGTCTGAAATGGTTCAGTCCAGCGCACAACCCCCCCCCCCCGCCCCCCACCACGTGCTAGGGACCCCTGAAAGGCTCATTGAGGGGGGGTCCCGTCCCCCCTCCCACCCCCGGTGCCGTTTTGGGGGTGACTCTGCCCTGTAATGGGGGGGGGGGCTGCTGGGATCCCCGTAATTCAGCGTTTCCGTGCCTGGCCGCGGCCGCCCCACACCTTGGGGGGTGTTTTGGGGTCCCCTCTGCTCACCCTGGAGGGCACGCCCTGACCCCCCCTGTACAAACCGGACCCTCACCCCCTTTCTCGGGGACCCCCAGACTCAGCTCTGTGGGGGACACTGAGGCACAGGGGGAGGGTGACACTGGGGTGTGTCCCTCTCCTTGCCCCCGCTGTCCCCAGCCCCTCAGGAAGGTGCGGATGACCCCAGGGATTTCTCCCGGCTGTCCCCAGCCCGCCCGACACGTGACAGTGGCCCCCAGGGACACTGGTGTGGGGTGACCTTGGGCTGTGCCTCAGTTTCCCACCCCGGGGGTGGGATGGTGCTGGGAGTGGGGCGACGCTCAGCCCCCCAGTCCCACCAGCACCTCCCAGTACGGGGGGGACACAACCCGATACCGACCCCCGCTGGGGCTCCTGGGGGTGAGGGGGTGACCCCGAAGCGGGGTCCCCAAAGTCCCCCGTGCCCCGCCCCGGAGCCCCCCGGTTGTGCCGGGCC